>NW_025764934.1:0-326161 GCF_003918875.1 Haliotis rubra | reverse complement strand
TTTTAAATGTAACCCACCGACCCAAAGCACCACCGTGGCCCATCTAACCACCTTATCGTGCCACCTGGACGAGACCCTCGGCCCTTCAAGCCAAGTGATGGCCCGACCCCATGCTACAAACGACATTCCGCCCAGAAACATCATTTACGTTTCAAAAATGCCATGAAAGGCATAAATATATTTTCTTGACCCATTTAGCGCAACTTTAGTGCAAAAAGCCCAGACAAGATTATCCTTTTAATTGATTGTGTAAACAGCCTTACCAGCTAACGGGCACAGATGACACCTGCAAACAGTGTTGGACAATAGATGACACCTGCAAACAGTGTTGGACAATAGATGACACCTGCAAACAGTGTTGGACAATAGATGATACCTGCAAACAGTGTTGGACAATAGATGACACCCGCAAACAGTGTTGACAATAGATGACACCTGCAAACAGTGTTGGGACAAATAGATGACACCACCTGCAAACAGTGTTGGACAACAGATGACACCTGCAAAACAGTGTTGGACAATAGATGACACCTGCAAACAGTGTTGGACAATAGACATCAATCCGCAAACAGCAAGTTGGACAATAGATGACACCTGCCAAACAGTGTTGAAGGCAATAGATGACACCTGCAAACAGTGTTGGAGCAATAGATGACACCTGCAAACAGTGTTGGACAATAAGATGACACCTGCAAACAGTGTTGGACAATAGATGACACCTGCAAACAGTCTTAGACAATAGATGACACCCTGCAAGCAGTGTTACACAGATGACACCCGCAAACAGTGTTGAACAATAGATGACACCTGCAAACAGTGTTGGACAATAGATGACACCTGCAAACAGTGTTGACAATAGATGACACCTGCCAAACAGTGTTGACAATAGATGACACCTGCAAACAGTGTTGACAATGGACAATAGATGACACCCGCAAACAGTGTTGACAATATATAACACTCCGCAAACAGTGTTGACAATAGAATGACACCTGCAAACAGTGTTGGATAATAGATGACACCTGCAAACAGTGTTGGACAATAGATGACACCTACAAGTGATGTTGGACAATGAATGACAGCTGCAAACAGTGTTGGACAATAGATGACACCTGCAAACAGTGTTGGACAATAGATGACACCCAAGTAAAACAGTGTTGGACAATGGCAGCTGCAAACGGTGTTGGACAATAGATGACACCTGCAAACAGTGTTGGACAATAGATGACACACCTGAAACGGTAGTTGGACAATAGATGACACCTGCAAACAGTGTTGGACAATAGATGATGTAACAACAGTGTTGACTGCAAACAGTGTTGGGACAATAGATGACACCTGCGAACGAACAGTGTTGCTGGATTAATATATACCACCTGGTGTTGACAATAGCACCTGCAAACAGTGTTGACAATAGATGACAGCTGCAAACAGTGTTGGACAATAGATGACACCCTGCAAACAGTGTTGGACAATAGATGACACCTGCAAACAGTGTTGACAATAATAGATGATGACACCTGCAAAACAGTGTTGAGCAATAGATGACACCTGCAAACATTGTTGGACAATAGATGATACCATGCAAACAGTGTTGGATTAAACAGATGACACCTGCAAACAGTGTTGAGCAATAGATGACACCTGCAAAACAGTGTTGGACAATAGATGACACCTGCAAACAGTGTTGGACAATAGATGACACCCGTTAACAGTGTTGGACAATAGATGACACCTGCAAACAGTGTTGAGTCATAACCAGATGACACCACACAAACAGTGCAAACAGCAAACAGTGTTGGACAATAGATGACACCTGCAAACAGTGTTGGACATGAGATGACACCTGCAAACAGTGTTGGACAATAGATGACACCTGCAAACACCTACGCTCGTTTTTCACTTGTTGGTCCTCTTTTTGGGCCCTCAGATATTCGTTGAAACAAAAGTAGTTACCTTAGTTTAGCAAGGGATATGGCAATGATGAATTTCGAAAAATGACATCGATAAAGATGTTTTCACGAAATGGTAAGCGTATCCTGCTCCATCGGTGGCATCCGATACATGCAAAGCCAAGGCAATATCTCGTTTGACACGCCTACCGAGAGAACATTTGGTACAAGTCCAAGATGTTGAACTGCATTCGATATTATATTGCATAGTTTTAATGTAAATGAAACCCAAAACTTGTTAAATATTTGATATTGGCCTTCCAGGGATTAGCCGCGAAGGGTTGCAGTGTATGAGAAAGGATTTGTCTACCATCCCGGAGGAACTTTGCCACCGGAACAGAACGACCACCCGACAATACGCACATGGCGGCAGTAGGTGTGCAAGCAGATGGAGGGGCCCTGATGATGAAGGTAGACACGGAAAAAACACAAGTTCATGGTCACCTACGGAGAATCTACCCGGTACGTTAACGTTATCTCCTCATGGCCAGGGCCCCGGTCCACAAAGCGATCTTAGCTCCAAGGCGATGGTAACTACCATGCATTTAACGATAGTCTGGACGATCGTATAAGTTAACTAAGATCGCTTTGAGGAACGGGCCCACCTGGTTGTGTCAGGAGCCAAACGGGGCGGTGGGGTAGGTTAATGGTTAAAGCGTACAATGTGTGAAGTCAATTTCGATGTCCCCGCCGTGACACTCAATGAAATATTGCTAAAAGCGGTGTGAACTAAACTCACTCACTCAGGCTCGCTTCTTCGCGCATGCACGTTTCGTCATATACGTGTTGATGAAGGGTGGAGTGAAGTCAGCTAACACATTGTTCCCGTGTGGGATCTAAACCCGGGTCTTCAGCGTGAGGAGCGGTCGCTTTACCCATTACCCTACTCCTCCGCCCCTGTCACCACTTAGTAATATTCCAGTTATATGACGGCGGGGACACCAGAAATGGGCTTAACGCATTGTACCCGTGTGGGGACTCGAACCCGGATCTTCAACGTGATGGGCAAACGCTTTAAACACCAGAGATGCCTCAGCAACATTTTATAGCAACAATGGAGAAGTGTCCAAAATCCTATATTTTACGCCGCATCAAGCAGTATTTCTGGAATATCACGTTGTGAGTGGGAGAGTTTAGTTTACACCCGCAGTCAGCAATATTCCTGCTATATGGCGACATAATCGAGCCTGGACCAGACAATCCAGAAAGTGACCAACAGCACGAGCATCGATCTACGCAATTGGGACATATGTTCATAAATGTCATTTGGAACCATACACTTTTAACAATACTATCATAAATAGCCAGTAAAATGTTCAGAATGTCGCATGCACGCACGCACGCGGTTACTTCCCGAAACATTGTAGCGAATTTATAAACTTTGTTGCAGCCTGTACACTTTCAGCTAACGAGTCTGCCCTTTCATTATTGTGGTGAAATTTTGTTAACACATTTAATGAATTGATGGGTTTCGATATAAATATATATGAACAACTATCAATAATGTAGAAAATGTGTGGTGAAAGCGCAAACCCGAACAGAATTGTCACAAAATGGTAAGAACAATTACAGGTTTGGGGAATTGTTTATAATTACTCATCAAGCCCTCTGTTCCGTTTCAAAACTTGTCCACCCAAAGTAGCGTCGTTTATACAGAGGAACATGCGCAATAACGCTCATGTTATCCTTGGTCTCCAAGCTTTTCGATATCAGCACATTGCTTCCTTTCACTTTAAACCCGTGAAGATCCAGGTTAGAATTAATCTTCCACAACCCATGCTTGTCGCAAAAAGGTGACTAACGGATCAGGTGGTCAGACTCTTTGATTTGGTTGACACATGTCATCGGAGCCCAATTGTGCAGATCGATACAGTTGATCCCTGGATTGCATGTTCCAGATTCGATTAGTTACAGACCGCCGCCATATAGTTGGAATATTGGTGAGTGCGGCGTTAAAATACCAACTAACCACGCCTTTTTTTCCAGAGCTTTCACTGTGGATCGGGGGCAAGGGGAAGGTCAACTGGATCTGGTTTGACGGAACACCCATTGTCAAGTTCTACTGCAGAAGAAGCGGGAAGGATGGATGGCCTGCCAACTGTTGTTTGTCCTACCGCTGGAGTGACGGACAGTACAGATGGGGATGACACCAACTGCAATATTCCACGAGGGTTCTTTGTGAAGTTCCTGTTAAACGCTAGAACTGAATACGACCCATCGAATTTTTCACTGGACTGCCCTTAACATTTGGTTTCTAAAATTAATTTCGTGTGGAGTAAATTACAAAGTTATTAAGGACTCAAAGGGATATAGAGAATCTCCTCAGAGTCTCTTTGATATCAAATATATCACTACGAGTTGATAAAGTTACAACATCCGAGGCTATTTTTACTTTTGTCAACGAAGTGTTCATGCATATTGATATCAGAGCCACTACGAGGGTGGGATTCTATTTATCAAAACAATCACTTGTGGAACACAGTTTTGGATGGTAACGCTGAATTACAGTTCGTTGTACTCGCAGTTCGTGACAGGCATTGCAACTAAAATAGCCAAAAGATATTTTAAATATAAAATTAACATGCAAAAAATAGCCCAAATGCAACACAAAGTTCGTTTTTACGTCAGTTTGTTATACATGTTTACCGGAGGCCGTTTTGCCTTATTTTGAAAGAAGGCTGGTGGGTAGTCTAGTGAAGTTAAAGCGTTCGCCCTCACGCCCCCACGACCTCGATTCCCCACATACATGGGTACTATGTGTGAAGCCCAGCAACTGAAGGTAGATCACCAGCAACTGAAGGTAGATCACCAGCAACTGAAGGTAGATCACCAGCAACTGAAGGTAGATCACCGGCAACTGAAGGTAGATCCTCAGCAACTGAAGGTAGATCCCCAGCAACTGAAGGTAGATCCTTAGCAACTGAAGGTAGATCCCCAGCAACTGAAGGTAGATCATCAGCAACTGAAGGTAGATCACCATACCAGCGACCATGGTTATTTACAATACTTTAGCTACCTGCATGGGCCCTAGCTGTATCAATCCTCATGGTAAAGGTTCGTTGATAGAAATCGATGTTTCTGAACAGGTGTCAGTTTGTATGTGTAGCGTTGACACACCACGGCTCTTCCTTTGTGTATTGGGGTAACGATATGCTTATCCAGAAGTTAATGATGAACACAAAACGTTCATATAATCAGAGATTTTATTGTTGGTCGCCTTTTACGTAACATGGGACACTTTAACTTCAACTATAAAGGGTAATTGAAAGAAACTTGTCAAATAAAACAGCCTGTTTTCTCAGAAGCTGCATCTGAACTATAGTTTGGAGCAGATAGAAAGAGCACAAGATGCACACTTCATATCTAGACCTGGGTGGTATTGTACAAAACAACCACAGCGCTAAGACTGCATTAAGTCTATGTTAAGGTATGGGAGTTACGGTAACTAGGCGCTATGATTGCTTTGCACCCTGTACATGGATTCTTTTTGATGCGGAACACGAAGCTGAAACTTCAAGAATCAGATTTTCCAAACTACACTGTCCTAATTGTCTACCATGTATAGTTTTTACAGTGGGACGCGAGCTTTGGGGGCGTGGTGGGCGAGCTGTCCGTGGCGCCAGGCGAGTGATCCAGCGAGGTTGAGGTGTAGGGATCGAGTCCACCTGTGACCGGGTGTAAAAACCTTTGAGTCAACTTTGTATGCATATTCTTTCAGTGTTGTCACAACCCCTAGTGTACAATAAACAACCCTATGCACTTAAAAGAACCCACAAATCCGTTGGTATATGACCAGATGGTGGCCAAATGAATATGTGCAAACACCTGGTTACGGGTACAGCAACGTGTAGTAAACTTGGACAAGGTACTGTGACTATGTGTCCAAGTCCACCCAGCTGTGAATGGGCACCTCGTAAGCACGGGAAAGCCTAGTGGCTGCAAGAGTTGTATGATCCCCGAGGCTAGATTGATAATACGATGTGCAGTTGAGATTGAAATCCAATGATCGAGGATATCAAAGCCCTTTGAGCAACTGATATTGGTGCTATATAAAATGTTAGAATAGAATTAGGAGATAAACATACTGTGTTTGGAAGTTAGATGAATGTTAGACCGAATTGATAGTCTCTAATTAATCATTTGAAACCCTCACCCTACGCGTTTGGCTTCAAATGAAATTTAGGACTATCAATTCCATAACCGATTTAATATTGAACTTCCTCGTCCTGCGGAAGACACTGCTAATCCGGCATGGGACGAGAGACGAATTGAACTCGTCTGTGAAGGGAGTGGTAGGTGCCGTTCGTATTTTTTAACATCGCAACATAAACAATATTCGGTTCAAAGAAACAAACTACTGTTTATTCTATGCAATAATGTAACACCTAAGAGCTTGTTTTTTATGATCATAACTCCACACGGCCGAAATCAGCCTATTGTTTTATGTGCCGTGTTACTGTACCCCCCTGGCTACACTATAATGGGATCGTCTGACCTACTTATTGTTTTTGGGAAGTAGACAGCTACGCAACAGTTTGAAATGGCGGACGAGCCATTGTTTACATTTTGCGAAAGGTTGCGATTCGAAGTGACAGTGGCAAATACTTGACTGACTGTCGAACCTGAAGCCTGCAGAATCGAAGAAATCATCCTTTTCTGATCGACCTATGACCTGTAACTCATCGAAGACTTTTCATTTTATGACCGGCGAGTGTCGATCATGATTTCACGTACATGCCTCCATCCCGACATGCGACGAAAGAGTGACAGTGCTGCTTTGTGTACATGCGACTTACTTGGGATTCCTTGGAACATTGTTCTCATAATTGGGGACTGGATTGTAGCCAAGCTTTTCAAAATGTACGAACGTAGCAGTACGTGACAGCCTTGCGGGGAAGGTGGCAGAGGGCGGAATTCTCGTGGTTCAATTTTTGAACGATGCAACGGGACATGATCGAGTATGAGTGGCATAAATTTTGTGTTTCGCCTGACCGTTATGTTGCGAATTTCCCATTCTAAACGGAAACAAATATACCATTTACCAGGTAGGTAAATGTTGACGAACGTTTTGCCGCACAAATAGGGATGTATAGATAGGGATGTATTTTTACAAGATTTTCTGATTTATATGTTAGATATTGTTTGTTTATGTTTGGGGCTGTGTATTGTTATTGAGTTTGAATATTTGTATAATAGAAGGTAATAATTATGATAGTGAGGTTCCCTAATAATTGTAGAGAAAGAAATCGTATAATTGTTTTTTTTTCGAGTTTTAATACATGTTTCATCAGCATTTCCATCACGTCTGTTGTGTTGATATTAGTCATGTTGGTGGCCAAGCTGAAGTAGTGCGGACGTGTTGTATACGTGCGCAGTGAAGTGCCGTGAAATCAGACGCATTTTCAATCCAAATTGATACCGTCTGATTTTATTGATTAACCAATCAAATTCAAGCATTTCAAGTAGCCATGGTAGAATAATAATTTCATTATCGTTGATGTTGTTGTTTCTTTTTTGAATGATGTTGTAATTGTATTTTATTTTACCTGTCAACGATAATTTGTTGTTTTAATGTATTACTTGTAAAATGTAAAATTTGTGTCAAGTAATACATATATATCATCAGGCCCGTTTTGAAAACACCTGCTGTAGTTGATGAATATTATAATTATCATCATTGATTTAACAGCCATTCCAACTGTTTATCTTGAATTCCAAGTGCAATTGTACTTTTTACTGAATAGTAATCTATAATTAATGCCACGCTTCTACTGTCATTGTAATTGTTTTGCCGTGAATT
Organism: Haliotis rubra; assembly: GCF_003918875.1. NCBI lineage: Eukaryota > Metazoa > Mollusca > Gastropoda > Lepetellida > Haliotidae > Haliotis > Haliotis rubra. The sequence continues at coordinate 318,409 of NW_025764934.1, read as the reverse complement.
GTATTGATTTTTAAAGTTAATTAATTGTGTAATAAAATTGTTAATTGTGTTAAATCTTTTTGTTGTTTGTTGATGTCAACCTACATTCTTTGCGTCCAGATTTCTCTGTTAACAGTGTTTCCGTTTCAGAATGATTTCACATGAAAATGATGTGAAGTTCTACTGGATATCTCAACTGCAAACAATATAAAACTACAACAATTGTATCAATGACATCAGGGAAATACTGTTTAAACTTCGTCAGAACATTTGTTGCTGAATAAAGTACAAAAAAGGCACGTACAGTAAGTACTAATGAACATTATAATTATGTACTGTATAACATAGTAATCACATGTGTCAGTGTCAAATTCCATTACCTCATGCTTCAACCACGATAATAAATTACAGAAAATCTATTTCAACAATCAAGATCCCAGTAATGCCGGGGTACCATCTGTTGTATCCTGACCTGAATATTGCCTTCAGTCTTGTCTGGCGTTGATTTTAATAACATTACTATGTATCAGGCATTGTTATATCTACACACAGGACAACGTATGTTTATTGATAAACATTTAAAAGGGAACAGAGTATATGACAAGTTTCCAAATACACTTTCCGCAATTGATATTTAGCTCAATTGATTTCTTAAACTAGTGTTGTCCTATATGAAAGATACAGCTTTATGGATGACAACTTGTTTATTGCGTTAAGCGACGTTTCGGTGTAGATTCTTACATCACTGTGCGACAACACTGTAGCTTGATAGCGATGTAAGCATCTGCATCAAAACGTCGCTTAACGCAATAAATAAGAAGTTGTCATCCATAAAGTATGTATATTTCATTTTGAGTCACCAACTTCTAGAATACTGATCAAACAACTATATGGAATGTAAACAATTAATCCGTACATTGAAAACTGTCGCACGCGGTGTTTGCCGGACTGGTTTCAATCAAAGGTTGTGCGTAGGATGAGATAAAGAGCTGTCCAAGGGACATAACTCTATGGGGTTCGCTTGGAACAATATTTGACCGGTAGAGGGCGCGAGAGTCGATTTAATGCACAGTTGCATTAATTCATTCAAACTTTTTAATTCAATATTGTAATCTAAATGCGTATTTTTGTGTGGAATAAATTATAGAGTAGCTTCCGTGAGGGCTAATAGTGAGTGTTAGTATTATTGAGATGAACGCATTATTAATGTTTAGAGAAGTGTTGTGGGACAGTGTGCGCTTTATTACAAGCTTTATTTGAAATTATCCAACTTGTTCTTGCGGTGCTTCTTAGGAAGATATACATGCTAGCATTTATATGTATGGAGCACAATCACCGCGTACCCATTTTCTGCTGGGTTAACAGATGCAATTATGAACAAACTCGCTTGCCTAAGTCGGGACCACATGTATAACATGTGCTTCGTTGTGGGGCAGGACTGAAGTCCAGAAACTCTCAGGAGTCAAGCTGCCAAACACGGTCACCCATCCAAGAACTCTCCGCGCTCAACGTTGCTTAAACTTCAAGTGAACTCTCTCCGCTGGATCACACGCATCACAACATTACATGTTACAATGACATTTCGTTTTTTTGTTCAGTGATATATCTTAGATATATAAGATTCCATTGCTGTCACTTGATTTAATACCATAAACTACCTTTACGATGACTTATAACCAACTTGTTCCCAGACTAACACTCTACTGAGATACCATATATGGCATACCCTTCTTGTCATCAAATGGATCACAATAACAGGGTCTTATTTAAAGCAGAGCCCATATCTAAAGCAGATAATATTGCTGACGGCAGCGTTAAACAACAAACCAAGCAACCAATCAGAATGGGAGTGAACAATGCATTGTTTCAATTGTTTTCATCTCAGTAACAAAACTTTAGAAAGTTAATACTGAATACGGTTCCCTTACAAAAGCAGGATTAACGCCGGTATTTGTCTTAACTTGGTTGATTTGGACTCGTTTTCTTCATTGTTTGTCTGAGGATTGTATCCAGGTTGTTCGCTATTTAATAGATAAAAAGAACAATTTCAGATGCTGGAACAGACAATCTACAAGTACACTTTTGAATTAGATGCTTGATGGGCATATTGAAGTTGGAAGGTAACATAACAACGTATGGTATGGATTTACAACTTCTTGAATATTTACAACACGACGTTTCTGGGCTACTTCTTGCCCCTTCATCATTCACCTGATGAAGGGACAAAAAGTAGCCCAGAAACGTCATGTTGTAAATATTCAAGAAGTAGTAAATATTCAAGAAGTAGTAAATATTCAAGAAGTAGTAAATATTCAAGAAGTAGTAAATCCATACCATACGTTGTTCTGTCACTTTGGAATCATTTAGCACTGTACAGTGTTGTTTTTACTTTGAACAAAGTGAATCCACTCGTAGATCTGGAAACGCCTTGTGTAAATGTATAAGGAGCGTAGAAAGTAGGGAATATATTGTCAAGTGACAGGGGTATTCCACTGAGCAGTCGACCTGGGAACCGAATCAGCACGTTCCAGCCTTATAACCAGTATATAAAGGTGTCACACATTGTTGGTACAATCAAATTCAATAAAAGTACATAATGTTTTTAACGATGTCCGGTCATATGGCCTATGACACGCCAACGATACTTAAGGATACATAATTGTGAAATATTTGCCATTAAAAACGTATACATATATCACAGGTCAATTTATACTCCTCACAAAACGTTAAGCAACACAAATTTTTAGTCTGATTACATTTTCATTTATTGACATTGCAAAGCATGGAATGATGCAATAGAAAGGTGAAACATATGTATACACGATTAACAAAATGAAATAAAATGGTAGTGAGCAATAATAGACTTACAAATCACCAAAAGCATGTACCCGTGAAACAGTTGTGCAAAATGTGCTGCATTGATGTTAACATTAAAGTTCAAGTCAGTTTTGGACAGAGAAGCAGTGCTCAGTAACGCGTATGACCACCATGAGCACAAATGCAAGCTTCTACACGTCTTTGCATTGACCAAATGAGCCTTTAAAGCTGCTATTGTGGAATGTTCTGCCATTCTCTCTGTAACGCTTGCTAAAGGTCATCCAGAATCTGGGGGTGAACATGGAGTCCGTAAACACGACTTCCAACAACGTTCCAAGCATGTTCAATGGGAATAAGATCAAGTGACCTTGCAGGCTAGTCGATATGTGTGATGTTGTTGATCTAAACAACATAGTTAACAACTCTTTCTCGGGCATTATCATCCATAAAAATGAAGTTAGAACCCGCTTGTTGTTCCAGAGGAATGATGACAGGTGGTTTACACCGATCAGGGTGCATGTGTGAAGAGTGGAACACATTCATGCCACACATTGTGCATGTTGTTTCTGAGTGTGGTTGTGTTCGGGTGATGCTGTCAATGTTATCAGAAACATCAATTTGACAGTCACTAAAGGTCATGTAGTCTTTGAATGTTTACCTTTCAGTAGCATGACGAGATTGATAAAGATGTTACACTGAAAATACTTGTTGCTTAATTTCTTGTGAAGAGTATATCAGCCTGTCGTGGGTATCGACCGTCGCACTGTGAGATCCTGAGCATGTCCTTGTAACTAACTAGAGGGTTTAAGTCATGCAACATTCATGGTGCTGAGAAACGGTGAGCGTTGCTCATCCCAGGACTCCTATGCTGACGTCATCCCCCAGGGACATCAGCATCCACGACAGGCCGACAACAAAGCACGTATACACATTTAAAAGGTTGAAGACATATATCTCAAACATGAGCGGGATGTGGTAGATACTGCTTATTGTCGGCGAGCAAATTACCGGCGCTTGTACATTGTAATAATGCAGCAAGATATTTACTAACAAATAAGTCTGCACGAGGAACGCAGTTTGCTCAAGTGGTGCAAAGTGTGAAAAACCTGGATGAACTGTTTCTATTTCTTGTACATATATTATCTCAAATCCGAATACAAACTGCAATGAATGAGAAAGTGTACTTCATCTTTAACCACATTTTCACTGCAGCATTTGCAAATACGGGCAGACAAAGGAGTTTTCGGACGAGCATCTCCGAAGAGACAGTAGTCTTTCAGACTCGCACAAGAGCTTGTACCTTGGCCCTGATCCATCGTTAAGCAATAGCCATTCCGATATATGTACGATGTTTTGAACATTCACTTGTTGAGTTGTGTGATTCTTTGTCAGTTTCATAATATTTTAAGTTCTTGAAATATATGTCAGACAACCTGAGGACCTTACGACTGAGTAAGGACACTGTTTTAAGGTGAACCAAGTCCAAGCATCAACTGGAAAAAAAACATTTGCAGCGTATTTGCAAATGACAAATCCCGTCCTTAAACATCTGAACCAAGGAAAGAAGAGTATGGCAAATAAACAATGGTTGACATCCGGGAACTCTTAGCTTGCTTATATTATTATTCACCAGAATGATAGAGAAGAAACCAGGCTAGTTACCCAATCTTGAATTGTATGTCGCAAATTGAAGAAAATGAAAGGAGGGAAACAGAAAATCAAATGTGAGAAAAGCATATACACCATGGCCGTATTGGCCAGGGAGTTGGCGAAGTCCTCAGAAATGTATAATGATGAACGTCACACATTTGACTCGAAGAGAGTTGCAGTGGGAGCTCTGTGTGGGGAAACATGGTGCTCTTCAACTGAAGACGCCGTAAACACCCCAGTGGATGGTGATAGTCTCTCCCAGCGACAGTCGGGACGATGACTCACACCTTCAAGAGAAGTCTGAGAAAACACTGACGTTTTTGAAAGAATATGGGTTAACCCCCAAACGGCTAACATTAGCAAGTAATGCTGCAGATATTAACATTTCCTATGGCAAAGGTAGCTACTCCATGCTACCAGAAGCTGAGAAGGAGACCCCCCCGCTCCTAAATTGTTGTGCTGGACAGGCTTGGAGTGAGTTCTTCACCGCATCACGAAATTGCCCAGCTGTTCCCAACACTTCCACGATCGCATTCTGTTATCAGCATGAAGAATGACATGACACCTACGACAGAAGTGGAGCGAGTTCCAGGGAATTTGCCAGGGACCATGCTTAGCTTCAAACATGAACTACAGGAGAAGGTAGCACAGAAGCTAACGTGTCACGGTCCAGCTGACAGTCGATTGCTCCCAAGTCAGCAGGGTTACTTTGCTGTTGCATCGCTTCAGCTGGTGGGCATGAAGAGACATTAGCCTCGTTAACTCTGAGCACATTAGCGATCGTGAACTGTAAAGAAGATTACGGTACTATGAAAGCAAGTCTTCATCCACTGCTGGAAGAGGTAAACGATGTCAATCACGCTGGATTTATTTCTGTTGGTGAGCATACTATTGCAACAGATGTTGGTTTTTTTGTTCTCACATGAAAATGATATTGACCATATATTGATATTTCCTCGGCTTAGGAAGCACAACCGGACATTATGCATGCATTTTATGTCTCGTGCACAAGGATGACACAAGGATGGCAGGCACGACAAATCTTTGCCGATGAAATGTTATTCTCAGGGAGAAATGAAAAGACTCTTTAAACTATCCAGGAATATGCGGACAAAACGATGTATGGCGTCCACCATTGCCCACTGCTTGACATTCCAGGGGATAATAATGTCACTGATGCGGTCCATCTTCTTCTCAGAGAGACTGTCCTGGAGAAAAACATCATCAACGAGGTTATCAGACTGGACGAGTCTCTGTCCTTTCAAAAGGAACCCAATAGACACCTAGACACCTGTATCTGTAGCTGTGGGAGGACACAGACTCCAAGATGCTCAAATGGACAATCCTGTGAGGTTGTAACAAGATAACATTTCTCACTAAATTACCAGGACGACTTGGTGGGATTCTTTGTTCCGAGCCTGACTCTACAGTATGTACACTGTGGACAGTGTTTGGCGAATACATCGATCTCCTCGCTTCTGACGATACATGCACATCTGGTCATGTAGTGTTCGAAACTGAAAGTCCTGGCTCGAGACATTTCTCTCCTTGGCTCGTGAAACTGACGGCTATCAGACTAGGAATGTTATTCCATACATACAATGCATGGTCTACCACGTTCCTTACATGACTGACAGGTTTGGATCACTAAGGTCAGCTGTCAAGTTGTGGGGAACACAAAAGATGAAAAAAAAATGATTCATCAAAGAACATCACAGAAATGTGAACTCACAGTTGACGCCCTGACCATTCGGAAGAGAATGAAAGGAAGTGGTCATCTAGCTTGAGATAAGTGGCCTTACTTCAAAAGTCGCCTTGAGTACTGGACGGAGGAACTTGCAGAGGCAAGATGGGCCAAAAGGGTTAAGATCTTGATAGAGATCCACCGTCAGCACTAGGGCTGCTCAATATAACCGGTTTTCCGGTATTTACCGGTTCACTCATGAAAAAAATACGTATTGCGATACGCTGATCGAAAACCGGTATTTTGACATGCATTCGGAAAACCTTCGTAACACTCGAATCTTGATGATTGTGGAATTTGTGGTAAAAGTGGTGGGAATGATCGTGTTGAAAATTCCATTTAACTGGATTGTTAAGTTCTTTTCCTTGTTTCATATGTGCCAAATATTATTATGTTCTTATTAAGGTGAATCAAGCATAGTGATTGTGTTGTTTAGTTGCTTTATAAATCAAACATTAACTCGATTATAAGTATTTTTTTGTTAATAAAAACATCTTGCAATATATTGCAATACACATCGCAATACATGCTTTTGCATCGCAATATATCGCAATATTAATACTTCTCTGCAATACCCTAGTCAGCACTGGTTGATCCCTAGCTAATGTCTCTGTCAGAGTTGCAGAGTTTAAAGTTCATATGGCATTCATTCAACATCGAAGAATAAAAAGGTTTTATTAGAAAAAAGGTTTTTCAGATAAGCTAAATGTGATGTTTGCATATACACGTTTTTCTATACATTGTATTTTCATGATTCAGAACGGGCATTGAAAGTTTATGTGCATGTACGTGTTGCACGAAATTTAGTACGTCTCTTTGTTACATATACATGTTACAGTAATATTAAAACGAAGTGCCCGTTTTGCTCTTTATTATCTGTTTATCACACACACACACAAATAAAAAATAAAAATAAAACAAAAAATAAATTATTCAATAGTTCATATGGATTTACCTAACTTGAAATGGTTTTAATTATTTTATCAATGCTTCATTAACTGCCATAAATTGGTCACGATTTTTGCGTATGCGTCGTAACACCATATACAATCACTTTGGTCGGTACCAACAAGTTTCAGGTCCAGGACCGACCACGTTCGCGACATCTGTAACGTAACGTCGGCAACACCACAACAACTGTGAATTTGTTTTCAAACAGCATTTATGATAGTCCGCTTGATAAATGTCTTGCACATATGTCCGATCAGTGCAAGGATTTGAGAAATCTATTACGACAACATCCGGCTGTATGTCCAACTTTGCTGCAGGAACTTCACGAGTTGCAAACCGTCCTCTTCATACGTGAATCAAGGTTTCATCTTGACAGCAGTGATGGCCGCCAACGCGTAAATCGACTTCGGATTGGACGTTGCACTGTTTCCAGCGTCCGATTGGACGTTGCACTGTTTTCCAGCGTCCAATTGGACGTTACACTCATTATCAACGTCCGATTGGACGTTACACTGATTATCAACGTCCGATTGGACGTTACACTGATTATCAACGTCCGATTGGACCTAACACTGGCGCGGTATTCAACGTTGTGCTTACGGATGTGGGTAGAGAAATTATCACGTTGTTTCATTGCTTCAGACTAACGGACGTCACGTCATTTTTCAGCGGGATATATATATGTGTGCACCGATGTCTCAAAACAAGATTCATTCATCAGTAACTATTGTTTGAACACCATCCATTTCTACAAATATAATATGTAACAAGGCGGTAAATTATTATGCATTTACATTTCGAGTACGAACACACACATACACACACACGCGGACACACACAAACACACATGCAGAAAGGCAAACACTCACAGTATATGTGTTTGACGGTTATAGTTAAAAGCTAGGCATGTCAGTCTCTCTGTACGAACATCGGGCTTCGTGTGTAGAGTTGCGTCCTTTAGACCTTGCAGGATCCGATGATCACTTTTCCCGAAGCCATATATTGATCCAAATCTAAACTGTTTTCCATGAACCCAAAGGTGGTAGGGTGTAGTCGGGGTTACGAGACAGTGGGGTTTGTTTGAGTTCATTCCCTTTCCCTTTGCAGATGCACCTGCGTGACATTGAAAATAACAATTATATTCACAGTCTTTCGAAATATTTGTTAGTAACATCGGCACCATAATTCGCGATCCTTTCGCATGATGTTTACTGCGTTCCAATTTAAAACAATTATAACTGGGCTTCACAGACTTGGAACTAGTGCCATGTGAAAAACACGTCAACGCCTGAAAATAATCAGTCTCGATTATGTGCCAAGAACAGACCCAGTTTGGCGAAAGGCAAAGTAGTAAAACACTAAAACCAACGATGGCCCCAGGTGTTAAGCTGGGAAAGCCTGTACCGCTGTTCCGGTGGCACCTGCAAGTCGCACGGATTCCAGTGAAGACATTACGTTAAAAGATACGGAATTAAGCTATTGTCTGTGTGCCAATTAGTACAGAAATATCAGATGTTTCGGGTGATAATATATATAATACTTGTGGAAGATTCATACAAATCAAACCCATCAATCATGGACCAAAACTCCCCAACGTACAAATGAGGCGGTCTAATGAATGACCTTATGTTGTATGATGAATTATGAGGATATGGATCTTATAGTGTATTTTGAGGAAGTTAGTGCAAGTGAAAGTGCGTGCGTGTGTCCTTGTTTGCGTGTTTTGGGGGCTAAAACTATCTCAACTTGCAAAAAACTCTTAATGTACACTAGGTGTTCGTCAAATTGCTAAAAAACAAGACGGCACTGACTTACATGAATTATGCAAGTTCCGATTCAAAACGTTTTCCGAAAACATTTCCCTCAACCATCCTCAACCAAGCTTGTGACAAGAGCTGCTTTTCTTCATGTTTTGATAATGACAGAAAACCGTGGTCAAACATAATCACTGGTCATAAAATATTATTTGAATTGTCCTCCGAATTGTGAAGCATTCAATGTATCAGATTCAGAATATTGTTTTACAAATATTAAAGTTAAATATTCGATAAAATATAAGTAAATAGTTCAATGGGTTATTAGGCGTGGCCCAGTGATTAAAGCCATCGCTGGTCACGCCGAAGACCCAGGTTCGATTGCCTACATGGGTACAATATGTAAAGCCTACTTCTGGTGTTACCAGCCGTGATACTTCTGGAATATTGCTAAAAGCGGCGTAAAACCACACTCATTTACTAAAAGGCCCGTATCCTGTGAAACCATTCTCGTACACGCTATTGTTTTACACATACCAGAGGTTGATGGCTAGGAGGGAAAGGAGAAAAGCCAATCCACTAACTGCTGCAGTAACAATCATACCCTGAGTTGCCAGTCCTAGAACAGACATAGATCAACAAGCTTACAAGGGAGAGTTGTAATACAATCGCGGCATGTCACATTGTCGTAAAATGTCGCAGTAGAATTTGTAGAAAGCTCGATCCGGCGCATTGCTGAACTAGATGTAATAATCATATTCCAGACAATCTTTGTAACCAATAGACTCGTCTTCAAAGTCGCTTTCATGTCATTATCGTTTATCGTTCCTGAAACCAAAAGATGGGCTCGCTTAGCAAATTGGCTAAGGCGCCACGCGAGTGATCAAGCGAGCTTGAGGTGTAGGGATCGAGCCCACCTGTGTCCGGGTGTAAACAGCTTGGAGTCAACTTTGTGTGTAGACTCTTTCAGTGTTGTCACAACCCCTAGTGTACAGTACACAACCCTGTGCACTTAAAAGAACCCACGAATCCGTTGGTATATGACCAGATGGTGGCCACATGAATACGTGCAAACACCTAGTTGCTGGTACAGTAACGTGCAGTAATCTTGGACAAAGTACTTTGACTATGGGTCCTAGTCCACCCAGCTGTGAATGGGTACCTCGTAAGGATTGGAAAACCACACTAACTTGGTGCGCATAGTGACTGCAAGAGTTGTATGTGCCCCAGGGAGTTGAGATTGACAATACGATGTGCCGTTTGAGATTGACATCCAGTGATCGAGGGGGAAAAACAAAGAGCCGTTGAGTAGCTGAGCTGGATATCGGCGCTATACAAATATTAGCAAATACTAGCATGTACAAGCTATTATCTTCATTAAGATGTATTTCTTTTGTCAACGTGGACCTGGTTACTTATCGTCACTGGCGTTGTTTACCTATGATAAATGTACTATGAATTTGCGATTTCACATGATAAGAGTTATGCAAAACGTTAAAAAACTTAAACGTTTCAAACATCATTTCACACCATGGGAGTGAGAGAAGTGATTGTCCGTCAGGTGAAATCGTACTTCGAGTCTACTCTTCCATGTACTGACGCCTCTGCGTACTTATTACTGCAAGCACCACTGGTTACTGATACTACAGGACTTCACTGCCACTAGAAAACTGACAAATCCTTCCACATAAAGTACTTAACAAGCCTCCCCATACGGAGACCACACTGACACCTGTGTCATAAATATTCCACCCCAGAGGAAGAACTTATGCTACAACGAGAAATAACTACAACCTATGTTGTGAGACATGCACGTCATACAATGAGATATAGGTACGCCATGCATGAAGCTATGCATGTCAAGGAACAGAAGGCAGAACACGTAAATAACGATAACAAAGAAATAAACGATGACAACGTGTCTATTGGTGTTACTGTCAGAAATAATCACAAAGACTAATTTTAGTTCTGGATACTGAGACAACCTTTGAGGTGAAATCGGACAGTTCTTGTTTCTTGTTATTCACACTTCTTAGTCTTACTCTTACTCAGACCTTATGTTGCATATAGTCGGATAAAAAATTTGGTTATCAACCTATAATGTGTTTCATGATATTGTCAATTGCTGGAAAAGACTATACATACCACTGCTGGAGGTCTGTGTCGCTGTAACGGGAGTAGTTGTTGAAGGCGATGTTGTGTATGCAGTTGATGTTGGTACTGAGGATGATGTTGTTGACGTGGTTGTAGACGCTGAGGTTGTGGATGTTGATGTTGACGTGAATGTAGGTGTTGGGGTTGTGGTCGCGGATGTTGAGGTTGTTGATGTTGACGTGGATGTAAGTGTTGAGGTTGTGGTTGTTGATGTGGGCGTAGGCGTTGAGGTTGTGGATGTGGACGGGGACGTGAGCGTTGGTGTTGAGGTTGTGGATGTGGACGTAGGTGTTGAGGTTGGTGTTGTAGTTGTGGTTGTGAACGTGGACGTAGGTGTTGAGGTTGTGGATGTGGAAGTGGGTGTAGACGTGTGTGTAGATGTTGAGGTTGTGGGTGTAGATGTGGACGTTGATGTAGGTGTTGAGGTTGTGGTTGTGGATATATGTGTAAGTGTTGAGGTTGTGGATGTGGATGTTGACGTTGGTGGAAGTGTTGAGGTTGTTGATGTGGTTGTAGGCGTGGGTGTGAGTGTAGACGTTGTGGTTGTGAATGGTGACGTTTGTGCAGGTGTTGATGTTATGGATATGGGCGTGGATGCAAGTGTAAAGGTTGTGGTTGTTGATATGCTACAGGTAGCACAGCAAGTGTTGATGTAGGTGATATCAGACGGGTCACATCTTTCCAGGGAACACAGCCTATTCCGTTCGTCATCTCCATACTCACAGCCTAGAAAATAGGTCAAGTACATACATTGTTAATAACAAACTAATAACATAATATAGAACGTCGGAAAACAGAAGAATAACCAGTGTTAACTGTCCTCGGACACGAATTCCCATTGTTGTGGAGGAAAAATACCAGTTACAATTATATGAATGGATGATTGAAAATCAGTGATACCACCAGGTGTGGTAATTATAGTTGACATTCCCGCTTTGTGAAAGTTCGACTCAATTTCACACCTATATAATCAATAAAGACCAGACAAACCAGTGATCGATATTAAGAACATCACCCAAGGTCACCTTGGCACAACCAACCTCTATATATGAATATTGCCTAAATGTTTCAGACCCCACATTCCAAGAAGTATCTGAAGTACCTTCGTCGCCCTTGTAGGAGGCGCATGTCTTACAACAGCGGTTGAAATTGGTCTCGTTGTAGCATAAGTACTTCTCCTCTGGTGGAATATCCGTGGCACAGGTGTCAATGCGATCTCCGTATGTACAGTTCTCTGAAGTAAGCGAATCAGTGAATCAGTTGTTTTGTTCCCACCCCCTCGTCAATTGGGGCACACTTAAAATCCGGAAAAGCAGAAAACAACATACGGCATTAAAACCATTTCCCTTACGACAATAATATTCATTAACTTTATAATGAATCCAAATTCCCATGTGTTCAAATATTAAAATATTCGTATAACTTTATCATGCATCTTTTGGCATTTAATCCTTTTCTTATAACACGCTAGGTAACACACGTTTCACAGAGAGAACACTGAAGAGTAACCACAGCTTGCAGCTACCAACGAATAATACCATCTTTATTAATGACACCCTATAAGATGCCCCATTAGGTGGAGGCTTCAGAAAAGTGACACACACAAATGTCATCCTTATTTCTTTGTTATAGTTATTTACATGTTGTTCTGCCTTCTCGTCAGTTCCTTGACGTACAAAGCATCATGTATGACGTACCTACGTCTTCCTTGTGTGGCGGGCATGTCTTACAACAGAGGTTGAAATTGTACTCGTTGTAGCATAAGTACTTCTCCTCTGGTGGAATATCCGTGGCACAGGTGTCAATGCGATCTCCGTATGTACAGTTCTCTGAAGTAAGCGAATCAGTGAATCAGTTGTTTTGTTCCCACCCCCTCGTCAATTGGGGCACACTTAAAATCCGGAAAAGCAGAAAACATGATTCCAAATTCCCATGTGTTCAAATATTAAAATATACGTATAATTTATCATGCATTTTTGTAATGAATCCAAATTCTTATGTGCGCAAATATTAAAATATTCGTTATAACTTTATCATGCACGAATAATTAATCTTTATTAATGACACCCTATAAGATGCCCCCATTAGGTGGAGGCATCAGAAAAGTGACACACACAATTGTCATCCTTATTTCTTTGTTTTATGAAGCCCATTTCTGGTGTCCCCCGCCGTGATGTTGCTGGAATATTGCTCAAAGCGGCGTAAAACTAAACTCAGACAGTCAGTATTTCTTTGTTATAGTTATTTGCATGTTGTTCTGCCTTCTCGTCAGTTCCTTGACGTACAAAGCATCATGTATGACGTACCTACGTCTTCCTTGTATGGCGGGCATGTCTCACATCAGAGGTTGAAATTGTGCTCGTCGTAGCAAAAGTTCTTTCTCTGGGGTGGAATCTCCGTGGCACAGGTTGCAATGCGATCTCCGTATGGACAGTTCTCTGTTGTCAACGAAATCAGTGAATCAATTGGTTAATACAAACACCGAGGTGCCACTGTACAAAACAACCTTAGCGCTGTGTATGTCGTTGGCTTATGTTACGGTATGAGAGTTACGGTCACCTTAGCGCTAACACAGCTTTGTACGACGGTACCCTGGTCTTTCGGAGCACTACATGAATTTTGTTATGCTAAGCAGGTACACCATTAAATCCCCTTTTCCCTGACTTACATCCAGAACAACGTAGCATACATTCTTCTCCTCCGGTTGAATATTAGCTTCCTCGAATCTCTAGGGTATACGTTCCGATAAATCTCCCAAAACGAAATATCAGTCTCATTAACCTATTCAGACAATGACCTACTTTTCAGGCGATCGGAATTTTCTCGTGTAAAAGTGAAAAGAGACACCACAAACAACTATTGTTACACTGAATTCCAATTCCTTGCTTCATAAGAAAATGGTATTTACAAGTTAATTTTAATGTGAAACTTTAATAACTTCGTATTTCTATATTTTATGGCGAGGTTGAGGCAGCATGACCTTAACTAATACGTCACAGACTGCCCCTGTTTGATGAGTTCGTAAAATAATTCACATTTCATCTGTCTCACTGGTTACACCGGTTATGTATTCTTTGCGCTTAATCAGTGTAGTTTTATAACGCACAATGTGATTGATATAATACCAAGTCCGTACCAGACCGCCAAACTTTTCTACCCGCAGAGCCTCGTTTTGAGATTTCTCCGATTTCCAGATTTCCGTTTGTCAGAGCCCGCTGTACGACAGAGCACTCTGCACGACTTATTTGCAAGGATTAGACGGAGCATAGTGTTGCAATATACAAATGCTTAGATGTATCAAAAATAATACTGATAAATATTATGTATCCAGCTGAATGAATTGGTCTCAAAATTCAGGACTGGTTATTGTACTAAGGGGCGTAACACGACGGAACCCAGTCAGCAGGAAACGAGACTCTTGTGTAATCAATGTTCTGACTTGACTTGTACCGCGGATGCATCTACGACTCGGCCCGATAATTGTATTACCTCCCATTGCTGGCTCAGCCTTCTCACAGCAGCCAATCAGAAAAGCCATTAAACCGATCTTGCCAGTGTCAACAAAGATGGCGGCACTAGCTGCGAACGTTTGCTCGCTGGGCGACTCAGATTAGGGGAACAAAACATAGAGACAAACTGACAGGTATGAAACCTTAAAAAATATATGACAGAACTCCTTCTACCTTTTTCAGTGTACTTCTGCAACAATTGTGTTGCCAAGTTTAATCGGTTAGATAAGAGAAGCGGGAGTGAGTGATGTAGAAGCCTTGTTATTGGTACGCTCAATTGATTGAATAAATAGCCAGCAAAGGAAAGTAATACAATTATCGAACCGAAGATGCATCCAGGGTACCAGTGGAGATTTATAGAAACGTATACCCTGGAGATTATCGAGGATGAATATTATAGTACAAGCGTCAAGCGTCTCCGTATGAACTGTTCTCTGCAGAGTATGGGTAAAACTGTTACCTCGCACCAAACCGTGGTGCTTTTGATGAAGTTCAGAATTCATAACGCAATATAAACAACTAAAGAAGGTAAGCTCAGATATGAAAGTGAGTGAGGGAGTTGGGTTTCATGCCGCTTTGATGTATTGCAGATAATATTAGATCGCTAACAAACCCGGAAACATATTCTCAGCGAACCCGATCACAGGTTTTCAGAGTGTCGAATTGAGTGTAAAAGTCAGCGGGTACTCGACAATGGAGCGTATCCTGCCCCACCGGTGACGCCGTCATAAACAAATGGAAAGGCTAGTCAGTTGTCCACCTAAATAAATAACATAGAGTACAAGTGAAAAGAGGCACTTGAATCAAGCATCATTTAAGTCACCGATGGCCACTTTGAGAACAGTTTTCCACATATCTACCTTGAAAATTTGAAAGCTTTTGCAGAGTTGTTAGTGGGAGTATAAACATCAATTTACTGAAAAACAATAACACACAATAATTTTGCATTTTGCCTACATTATTTTCAGGTTGTGTTACATACAATGAGCAGTTTGTCAATGAAATTATATATTTTATTAGAGAGACGTACAGCATGAAAAAGTATACTTAGTCAAAACACCAAAGGCCAGATAAAACGTCATTACCCAACGGATGTCTCGTTCAAATAATAACATTTAAAGAGCAATGAACTCAGAAGAACATGTGCACATTAAACTAGATACTTTGATCAAAACAAGTAAAATGTGCAACAAAATGCTGAAGCAGGAACTGACAATTTGTTATTCAGGATAATGCTTCTTTGTACCACGCTAGTAGATCATGACTTTTAGGCATGGCAATTTTAACGAGCTATCTGTTAAGGGGGGCGCCCAGTGGTTGACGTATTCACTCGTCACGTCGGGTTCGATTCCCCGTATGGGTGCCCGGTGTGAAGCCCATTTCCGGTGTCCCTCGTCGCGACAGTATGAGTTTAGCAATATTCCAGAAATCGTCTTCACACACTGAACCCATGTGGGACATCGGACCCGAGACGTCAGTGACGAGCGGACGCCGTACCACTAGGCCACCGCATCGCCCTATGAAAATAATCAAAATACCATTTTTTTGCGAAGGGTGAACATATCCTGCCCCCACTTGTCAAAAACATATGACAAGGCAAGTTAAATGTTTACAGCAAACAAAATCGTGAATGCATGTCAGAAGTCCAAGTGGGAGTTTCCATCGACTACCATTTTTGTCAATGTTTATGAATATCCAAATGCCAGATTGTGAAATGTCCTTCTATGTGTATGTAAAACGTTTCGAAATCTTCACTGAGGTCTTGAATGTTGTAGCCTTGATCGAACAACGTCTGTGTCGTATGACGTTCTTTGAAATTTGGGAGAAAAAATGTACCTCAAAAGCTGACAACTGTAAACACACAAGATGGCAAGTTCTTGTTAAAGCACGTGATTGTTCGATGAAGCATAAACGCCTTTAAAGTACAAGATGGCCGTGGAAAGTCGCTTCAAACAGGATACACCAAACGCCAAAAGAAACGTTACCCTCCTAACGATGGCGGTACCTATCTTCAGCTGGCGTTCTGATGCGTGGACGTCCACTTATTGGACACTATACGGTGACCCCAGTCTTTCTGAAGCCCTGAATAAATCTTGTAACCGTGAAACTGTGGCATCCAAAGGCGTTGGCAACATCATTGTATGTCGACCCCATCTGCACCATCCCAACGGCTCTTTCTCTCTCTTCAGCTGTTAATCGTGGCATATTTCTCGTACTTGTGTATCATATCATGCATTCTATGCTTTCTTCATACCCTATACAAACATTCTACATGTGAAATTGATGCAAATACTGCTTGAATATTGCTGCGTTTTGGCGATAGACATAGCTATGTGTAAAAAGAAAATCGAAAAATGTTACTTTGCAAGCCAAACAATTAACAAAGATAATTTAAGATGTTCCTAAACATTAATAATTTTGTCTTCGTGACAGTTTACATTGACTACAAAGGTTGTACTGAAATGAATGTGGGTCTTTCTTTGCATCTGTTTATCTCTACCTGAATCATTTCCTTTATGACGCCGACACGTGTCACAGCAGATTAACACAGAGTAAGACTCTCTATAGCAGAAATGCTTAGTAGTAGGACTGACAAGCTCAGGACAGCTCATGTTTCGATATGAGAGTTGATCCCCAAATGGGCAGGCCACTGAAAATGTAAAATGTTTCAGATTATTTGAAGTTTTGTAGCATACCATGTTTGCAGTTTGACTTCATTTGGGGTGCTTCTGTAACTCCTGAGGTAAACACATGCTTCTGCGTATTTCGTACCAATAATAGATTTGAAGGGATATATTTTACAGACATTTAGGAACTTAGTTTTCTTCGTAACATTATTTTTCTAGAATGGTATTGGGATTTCAAGCTTCACAGTTCTAAACTAACGGTCAAAAGAAACGATTTGATTTTTGATAATTGGGACTCTAACTCAAATTTTGTAGGAAGCTTAAAACTATCGCCTCAGCGCTTACCTAACATTTGTCATGAACATGTTGTGTTTGAGCGAACAGTATCACTGCAACACGTCGTGAAGCACGAAAAACTCGTGAACGGATTGCATGAAGCACGTGCATCGTTGGGGTATAAGAGCGCACACAAACCTTCCACGACATCAGACCTTCAAGTCAACTTCAGCGACCATGCCCCGATTTTCGCTGGAATCCAGAGAGAGCCTTTGGAAAGGTACAGATGGGCGCCTCTCATGCACATGATGCAGCGACCTTGGGCTGTACCGTCTAACCATCACGAGGCTGATGACCCGCTACAGGCAAACAGGGCGGATAGTAGACAGGCCCAGAAGTAGAGGACCTCGCGTCACCACCCCCAACGTATCCCGCACCTGAGAAACCGTTTCCTATCTATGACGTCATCAGCTGCGACTGAGCTTGAACATCCTATAAGTCGACGAACAGCAGCACGACGACTCAGACAATACGGTATCTGTGCCTAAAGAAACACTGCCATGAAGTGGTGTTCCCTTATTTGTTTCCCTCAGTATATACTCTAAAAATCATCTATGTTTCAATTTACAAAATGCTAAGAAAATCGTCAATTGTTATATATATATATCGCATAAGTATCATACATTGGCGGCCTACCTTCGGACGGTGTTACCATTGGAAGCACAAGATACACCAATAAAAACCTGAACCTATCCATGTTGACCACGTCTGTTGTAAAGTCAGATCAAGATCTCCCTGGCGTTTTGTGGTCTGCTTCACGTACAACTGAGGTTAACCCCAAATCCACTATGCGCATCAAGGGGAGCGTATCCGGGTTGAGGAGCAATTCAAAGTTAAAATATTGCAAATCTATTTACACGTATTTATCTATGGTATTAATAGTTTTGACTACATGACGAAAATTACGTAGCGGGAGAACCGGTTCGCGAAAAGCCTACAGCAATATATCGTATTGTGATATATATCTTGGTACTCCCAAAAAACGCAAAATCTGCAAATAAGCATCACAAATTTCAGGAGACAAAATGTGTAACTGAGTGAGTGAGTCATATCGGCAATATTTCATCCATATCTTAGGCATGTATTAAGAATAAATATTTAGACTATTGTATACTTTTTAATAGCCTGTCAGCGAAGGACAGTATAACGAATAGATTATCACACATGAATAAATACTAGTTTGACTTCAGTGTAAAATTTCAAAGCAACACAATATAAAATCGGGCTGTAGAAGGCAACTAAAGATAGATCACCATGCTAGGCACCATGGGGACTTACGTTACGGTTGCTACCTGCATGATCCCGAGCTGAATTTATATCATCCCCTCAGCTGTTGGCGATATTTTAGCAATTTATCCATAAATTAAAACTATAAACATTCTTCCATTAAAATTCTGGCAATGATCAACAAACACTGAAGGATGTTGTCTTAAGTACCCTCTTCGTAGGGCAGTATTTTTCGCTACTTCAACCCCCTCCGAGAGTCGGCCACTAATAATCATAGTCATGTATTCATTCGACCAATTTTAAAAAGAGCGTATTAATTACGGTAAATGATCGATCGAGTTGAGAGAATGGTTGTTACATGAAGTCACTAGCCATTGTCGCTCTTTGCCGTTTCCTCTGATTGCTTAACCACACTTATTGTTATATCAGCTACATATATAAAAATGTTCATCTAAAGGACATATATGTCTGCTCTCTTTGACCGTAATATAGTAATATTTCAGTTACACTTTGTATATCAAAAGTTTATAACTTTCCAAGGTTCATGTTCAAACTCGTGCCCCGTTGTTTGTTTATGAACAGTAAATTTCAGTTTGCACAATTCTCATGCAGAATATACTGTTAATCTCAATCTGGATACTTGTCACCCACGTCCTCATATCTTAGACGTGGACTTTGTGAGACAAGCAGTGGGGGTAAACCTTGTTTGTTGTCAGTAACCTGGACATTCTGTGGCTAGTTCCAATGTGACAAGATTTCCTGGAGGGTGGAAGGTGTCATACTGATTTTGTGGCCGACACTCCTACTGCTGCCGAGAGATTCTACACGACAGGCGCTGTTATTACTTTGGGCCAAGGACGAAGTATGTTGCGTGTCCCACTGGTGAGGCTGGGTGACCTCGACTTTGTTAATTGCTGAACATTAAATATAAATAGACTCCATTTCTAAGCAGAACTATTGTGGCGATCCATTACGGTTCAGCCTAATGAGCCACAAGTAAAGCGACACAAACATCACATAAAGTGTATGTCTGGTGTTTTCGATTTACATAAACTAGCTCACATGATAAATAACAAAATGTTGAGACATTACTTTTCACGTTAACCTAGCCCATGATTGCATCATTAAGTTCAACCAAATGAACAGTGGTCTTTTCCAAGAAGCCGACGAGATAAATAGACTGCATTTCTAACCGGAACTATTGTGGCGATCCATTGCAGTTCAGCCTCATGAGCAACAAGAAAAGCGACACAAACATTACACAAATCTTATGTCTCTAATGTCTGACGTTTACACTTACATAAGCTTGCATACAAGTAAGGATAATGTTTAAAGCTACGAAGTGTTCTGTTCGCCGTCCTCGGTGATTAACTAGGAGTGAGTGAGTGAGTTTAAAGTCCCATAGGCAGTATTTCAGCCATATCGTGACTAAGAAAGTTGTAAATTTTTAAATACACATTTAGAGAATGTACTTACCTGTCTGCAAAGGACAGTAAAACAACTAGATTATCACAGATATAAATTTAAACCTAGTAATTAAATCTAAAATATTTTAACTATAAATGATAATACAATATAAAAACAGGTGGAATAAGAGAAGGTTTGTTATTGTACAGATCCTCATGATACGAAAAGATCCAAGACAAAGTCTCAGAGCTTGATGGTGGGTAGAATCTAAAACTTTAAGGTTGCCTTTGCAGGCTCCACCATAGATAATGGAACCATAATCCAGTTTGGAGCGTATAAGTGCTTGGTAGAGTTTGAGGAGGGTTTTCTGATCACCTCCCCAGTTTGTATTAGAGATAAATTTTAGGAAATCAAGGGCCTTCAGGCATTTATATTGTAAATATTAAATATGAGGTCGAAAGGTCAAGTGCTCATAAAAAATTAAACCCAATATTTTTTCTTCTTTTACCACCTTAGGTGTGTTATTTCTTTTACCACCTTAAGTGTGTTATCTAAATATAAGTCTAGGTTTTTGTGAGGTTTATGTTTGATTTATATTTGAGGTTTTATATTTTGGAAATTTAAATCCATTTTCCAAATACCATTTATCAATCTGGTTTAAACATGCTAGAGTTGTCTTTCAACAGAATGTATATTTTTTCCACGATAAGAAATGTTAAAATCCACCACAAATAACGATCCAACAATTGTTTTTACGAAAACCACATTGAATGTCAGTTATTAGGTTCCAAATGTGCAAGAAACATTGTGCAAGAAACATTTTGTATGTTTGAGATTGGCAGAAGTCTGCTAGAATCAAACTTAGATGTTTAAGTGCCCACAAAGGCAATTTGAAACTACAATCGCTTGTTCAAGTGGCTCCCCCTTCATGTTTACTGAAAGAGCTTGTTTTGAAGACACTACCCACACCCCTTTCAGATGACGTAATCATAAGGACATAATTATTCTAATGTTTTCACTTATTCATACATGATGCCAAGGGGTCAAACTAAATAATGAATGTCAGCTCTCAATATATTTATATCTTGACACAATGTTTCTGAAAGATTAAAATGGGAATGTCCTTAAAAACGGTCCCCGTCTAAATATAAATCAAGCAATCCAAACCTTTGAATGTTGATTATGGCGGAAAGTCATCCAATACTATAATGAACATATTTTATATGATATTATCTGAAAGTATACCATTATGCAAGAGGTACCAAATGACAGATCGTTTTTCATGTTCTGCAAATTTTTAAGAAATATTATAACCCAATGTGTTGTGATGACTAATATCTCGTTACCCACATTACCCACATATGTGAAATTTTGGATATGACTTTGCTAATAATTCCTCCTAAATAAAATGGAAGCTTTTCAAACATTGGACATCGAGAATATAGTTAGACTGGCTACTTTTTTCAACGCTCCTCGTAACATACTTAAAAGAAAAGAGAACGTAGACAGAAAAATACTTTTATTCTTATTTTGATAACTATTTATCACCTCAGTCTACTCAACTAGGTGGTTATTGGAGGATCTTTAATATTTTGTTTAAAGGTACTACTTCATCAGGACCCATTCCCCCTCTTGTAACTGATGATTCTGGGATGTACCTTCAGTTTTTACAGATGTGGATAAAGCTCAAACATTAGATGACTATTTTGTATGTGTTTCAAATGTTAATGATAGCGGTAAGACTTTGCCACCTGTTAGCCATCGCTGTGTTAACAGTATAACAAATGTCATCGTAACCGAAAAGGAGGTATCTGATATGATTAAGACCTTACCAGCAAACAAATCTAGTGGACCTGGTGGCATTAACATGAGAGTGTTAAAACGAATTTGTACAGCTATACCTGAGGTGTCGGCCCGGGAAAGCGCGAAATTTCAATATTCCCTATTCCCGGTAAAGCGAAAACCAAAGTTGTGCTAGAAGTGCCACCAAAGCAAATTGCTATGAAAACATCGGATTACTGTACTTCAGATTAGCGCGCGACCCCAATACTCGATCTGTGAGCCTCTTAACTGAGATGAAGTTTCAGTTGTTTCAAGTTTCAGCACGTACGCGACCCTACTTAACTAAAGTTTTATTAATTCATATAATGAATTATGATAATTGTTAAAAGAACCTTAATGTTCCTGGCCGAATGTGTCAAAGTTCCGTCAACTTTTTTCAAGGAAAATATCTACTCTTAAAATGTATCCAAGTTCATTAAGATTGTTTGTAAACATTTTAATTGATGTATCATTTAGTCATCGTGTTGTACATTTTGTATGTACTCCTTTGTTATACTCATGTACCACCGATATCTGTTTTTTTTCCGCGTGAGTGGGCATCTCACTGTGAACTAACCGAGGAACGTTGATCTGTATCATAAATTGTAACTACTGTATGTAATGTGAATAACGAATTGCGTGCTTTTGAATTTAGTGCAATGACATTTTCTGTTTTTAAATAACAATGTCATGAATAAATATGTTTTAATATAAAGACATTTAAAATGTTTATGAATGCAGACTTGATTTCGTCACTATATGGCTGGAATAATGCCGATGTGACGTAAAGCCCAACTCAACTAAACTCAACCTTTCTGGCACTCCACGACAAAACATAAGAAGTAGCTTTTATTATCCCCTCAAAGGCTAAAAATATCCTTATTCCTATCGATGGTTTGTGTAAATATTTTGACTGCATGATCCTACCAATCATCTTATATGGTTGCGAGGTGTGGGGACATTCAAATATAGACATTTTAGAAAATGTTCACAGGACATCTGTCCTGAAACTACGCAAGAGTACACACACCATCCTAAATGCCCTACGGAGAGACTGGACGAATTCCCATCTCCCTATATATTAAAAAATGAACAATTTCAGTTTGGTGCTCACTTGCTACTAATGTACATCAAAATAAAATGTCAGTTATAATTTCAAATGTTTTATCACAAATGCTAGAAAATAATATGCATGCTTCACCATGGCTTGCTAATATTAATAGTATTTATTTATTTATTTATTTATTAAATTTCTACCATGAATACGGTATCAGAAGACGATTCACATTTCTTTGTTTTTCTTGTGTATTGAGAGTCCCGGGAACGCTAAATTCAGTGTCCGCTGTAGCTTGACCGTTCCCGCGAAAGCGACACCTAAATTGAGGAGGTTTAGTCCAGATTTCGCTTTCCCGGGCCATAACCGTACCTGAACCTCTTTGTTTGTTGTATAATATATCACTGAGTGACTGCTGTATATCCTACAATGTGGAAAACGGGTAATGTTACTCCTATTTTGAAAGAAGGAGCTATATCCCTCCCAACTAATTACAGACCTGTTAGTTTACTATCTATCCTGGGGAAAATCCTTGAAAGAATAATGGTAAAGCATGTGCACAACCATTTCCATGAACATAACATTTTAAGTAAATTCCAGTTAGGTTTTACTGCTAGTCATTCTACCACATCTCAACTTATAGAAACTTATCATAATATAGGCTCAGTCCTAGACAATCGCCACCTTTACTGTATGGTATTTTGTGACATTTCAAAAGATTTTGACAGGGCCATGGTATAAAGGTTTATTGCACAAATTAGAAAAGTACGGTGTTCGTGGAAACTAACTATCTATCTGAAAGACGATAGTGTGTCACTGTTAAAGGAACATTATAAAAAGAACGAAATGTTACTGCAGGGGTTCCTCAAGGATCTGTCCTTGGTCCATTTGTGATCCTTGTATATATCAATGATTTACCTGGTAATTTATTAATATCACAAGAATGTTTGCCGATGAGGCGGGAGAAGATGTAAAATCAATAGAAGCCACTCTCAACTATGATTTAGCCCAATTGAATAAATGTGCAGAAAAGTGGTTAGATTAACCCTAATAAGTCTAAATTTATGCTTTTCAACAATGGATATTGGCCTCACGTCCCTGACTTGATCTTCAATAATGAACATTTGCAGTGTGTACATCAACATAAACATCTTGGTGTTACCTTATCAGACAACACAAAGTGGTCTCATCATGTAACTGCTGTAATAGAAAAGGCCTCAAAAATAGTTTCCTCATTACGGTCGTTAAAGTACGTCCTACCAAGAAATATTCTATCAATCATGTATGAAATGTACGCTAGACCTATCTTAGAATATGCCCCTGAGGATCTTGGCAATTTATTTATTGTCCCGCAGATATTTGTGGCAAACTTCAAATGGTTCAGCTTGATCATGAAGCTTCAAGAGCTAGTTTGTACAGTAAAACTAGTTGGTTACCTATAGAAGTTAGACGCACACACAAGAAACTTTGAACCTTTTACAAAATTGTTAACATGCAAGCTCCTGATTATCCTATAGACTTACATCCACCATCTACTGAAACTATATCTCAATACAATTTGCGTAACAAGTCTAACTTGGCTATTCCAAAGTTTCGAACCACAGTTCTTCAAAAGTCATTCATACATGATTGTGCTTGTTTATGGAATAATCCCTCCTCCATAATGAAATATACCAATTCATTTCCATCATATAAACTGAAATTATCTGAAAAAAATGATAAAATTCCTAAAGATTTCCTATTTGGTGAAAGGAAGGAGAATATTCTACACATTAGTAGTTCCTTAAATGCAGATCTTTTTCGTATCGGTTTATCTGAAAGTAAAGCTTGCAATTGTGGTGCTCTTGTGGAAGATGCCAATAATTTCTTTATAATATGTCCAAAGTATGTCAGCTGCTGGTTTGATTTGATGCAAGGCTTTGAAATCCTAAAAGTTAGCTTAGATATTAACACCATTCTGAAGGGCAGCCTTAGTCTGCCACAAACCATAAATGAAAATATGTTTAGTCAAGTTCATAAATTCCTCGTACGTAGTAAGCGTTTCAAGTAATGTGTAATATGTCTTTCCTCCGTTCATTGTCCATCACATGTATTTTTCCATGTAATTGTCGGAAGCGGGCTTTAATAAGTTGAATAACTTGAGCCCAATCCCTTTCAATACTGAATAAAGTACATGTATGTTCAAACAAACAAACTTAAATACATGTAGAGGGATGGGGGTGGGATGAGGATTGTTGTTGGTCAACGTTACATATATCTAACATACTCAAATACATAGAGAGGATGGGGGTGGTTCCAACGGGTATATCTCAAGTACATGTAGAGGGGCTAGGCCTAACGGGTATATCTAACATACAACAATAAAAACTATCATGTATTTATGACCCACATTCTCGAACCTTTTAACAGCCCCTAAAAAATGCTGGCGATGGACGACCTTCGCCCTTCAAGCCTGAAAACCTTTTAATTTGGTTGAATGAACCTTTGTCATTTATCAAACAAGTTCTGAGGTTGTGTATTTTTATTATAGATTCTAAAATCTATGGACACTATTGGGACGTTAGTAGCTTTTATAAGACATTATTTGACAACCTTTCTCATGGTTATAAGCATTATTATTATCATTCTTTGAGGTTAATGCCACCCGTTTTCTTTGTTGTATTATGGGTGTGAAACTAATGTTTTCCTTAGTTTACTTATAACAATTAAGGGTCAACAAACATTGTCTACCTTACAGAAGGTTTGACTTTACTTTGATAACAAACACATATGATCAATAGCATTTCTACATTTTATTTTAAATGCATCAATTCAATACAACAAATGAGTAGACAGATTGACTGCTGCATGTATGTGGCAAGGGAAAACCAGCCGCCAGCGATTCATGATATCCTTAGCAAATTTAACATCAAATTCCCTCTAATAAAACTACAGTTATATGTAGTACTATGATGAAGAAATTAATACAAACCAGGTTAAACTGTGACAACGCAATATCTGAATGTATGATCGAAACATAAATCATAATAAATCACATATGATCAAAACATCAAATTAACTTCAAATATGTCATTGCGTCAACATTGAAAATAATTCCAAAATGAAGAAGAATAAACGTACTTTTCAAAGCGTAAACAAACAATATCCTGTTATTTTAGGATATGCCATGAAGAAAGTCAAAAGGTAATAGAATTAACATTAAAATATTGAAAGCTATTGCTCGTCAAATATGTCCTTGCGTCAACAGTGAAAATAACTCCATAATGAAAAACAATTAACTTTAATATTCAAAACAAACACAAATAATCTCTGGTAGTTTTAAGACGTGTCACGAATAATTTCATAGCTGGTAGAATTCACATGAAGTTATAGACACCAATTGCTAACACAATTTTGAAGATCCGTAATGAAAAGGTTTTTGTCACAAACACAGCTATTACCCCCGCCACATGTCGACATATGAATATCGCAATAATCCTCTGCGTGACCCTGCAAATTATCTAAACGTTACCGAAACTGTCATCGGATGCCTTGATACAAAATGCGAACAAGTTCCATCCATTAGTTTGGGGGATATCGCAAGAATACTCGCTGTGACCTTGAACATTATCCGAAGATACGCCAAATACATTTTGGTACTATTTTTAAGCAGAATATATTCATTCTTTCTTGTGTTTTCGCACTAAAAGGTTAGACATGTGCAAATCAAAACAATTTCGCTATGAAAACAAAATCCCGCTAACACGCCTTGATATACAATTGGATCAAAATCTATTAATTCTTTCTTAAGTTATCGCGCTAACAATCTTTATATTGGGAAAAGCCTCAGATTTTTGCTGTGACCTTGCAAATTATCTCAAGTTCACTAAATTCAACTGGTGTCGGTGCATCCCGCCACGACACCTTGGTACAAAATTTGAACAAAATCAATCATTTCTTTCTTCAGTTATCGACCTAATAAGCTTATATGATGTATTAAATGCAACGAAAAACGAACGCACGCGTATTTACGAACGATTTAAACTGTTATTACAATTTACGTAAATATTTATTACATTTTACCGCAACTAAAATTATTACAATTTACGTCAATTTTTATTACAATTTCCGTACTACAATTTGCTGCAAGTATTACAATTTACGTTTTTATTTCAATTTTCGTCAAGGGTTATTACAAATGTCTAGGGTTATTACAATTTGCTGCAAGCATTACAATTTACGTTTTTGTTTCAATTTACGTCAATTTTTATTACAATTTACGTTTTTATTTCAATTTTCGTCAAGGGTTATTACAATTGTTTGTGGTTATTACAATTTGCTGCAAGTATTACAATTTACGTTTTTATTACAATTTACGTCGTAACAATGCCCATAGTTTCTTCGTGTCACGCTTTTTCTGGGCAGACTAGGTTGCTGAGCTGTCGGCTGGTTTGACATCTCGCGATGTAATTATAAACTGCGTTTTTATCGTACTTTTAAATTGTCTTTTACCCAAGAAACCTACGTAACAGACAAATTACCCAGGAGTGATAGAAAAGCTGTCGGAAAGTTTCGATGTGGAGTTGTCCCACAACGGATTGAAACAGGGAAATATACCAACACTATCATTGAGAGAAAATGTTTTAACTGCACAGACTCAGTTGAAGATGAAAGTGACGTTTTATTACACTGCCTTTATATACACCTTCTTAGACATTGTAATCATCTGTGCGATACTTTTAGCAATTTTACGGATGTACAGAAACTGGTTTTTATTATGTCAAATCCCAATATTGTTCATTTTACTGCCAAAACGTGAAAACTGTTGCTACAAAAACGTAATCTTTATTGTTTAATAAATGAATCTCCCCTTTTAAATATCTACCTTTTACCATATCGTGCCTTTATTGTCTTTGCTATTTGTATATATTATAAATTTCATGATGTATATTTATGTTTGTTCTAAAAACTTTACGATAGTTTCTCATAACCCTAAACGGATGGCTCACTTTTATTCTGTATTATAGCTTGTATATGTCCTGTATTTTACATGAGGTGAGACTATAAATAATCTGTCGGTCTGTCCGCTATAATGCACCAAAGAGATTCGCCAACAGAGTGGATGGCACAGGCGGTGAAAGTTCTATTGTGTAGAATTTGATTGTTGACGTGTGAAATGAGGAATTCAGCATTGTATAACATTTAAATCAAGCTGCACATCGCAAACATTTTTCCATGGTCAATGTCGCAATGTTGATGAACATGGTTTATTACGATAATGATGACAGGCCAGCTTTGCTATGACACATGCCCAAGGCTTAGAATGTTTGGGCTTAGGAGTGTTTGCAGTGTTAGGTGTGTGTTCGTGTCCAGTGAACTCTGGAGCACCATTTCGGTGTTGTAGGTTGTGCATGCAGTGTAATAGGACGTTTTCGGGTGTACATTAAACTCTCTTTTAGTTAACTGGTTAAGTTAGCATGCAGTAAACCGCATCTCTTGGCATCAGTTAACAAGGCCTTATCCCGTGTTAATCGATGAACGAGTTAGGTCAGTTAAGACAGCATCTGGAAGTAACCTGTTTAATCAAATTCTAGACATCCAGTCTCAAATATCCTAGTTAGTCGTAGGTGAGTGAAAACTCTCCATCTCTGGAACACATTGTTTGGCTCAGCTAAGGCATCAAGCTCGTCATCTAATATAATAGGCTACTGGACAAACAATAATGACAGTATTGACTGGAGTACTTCTCCAAGGTCTGGCAAAGTGCTCGCTTCACAGCATAAAACTCTCAGGGAAGCTTTGCCACATCTCCTTGCTAAAGTAAGATGTAGGTGCCGAGAACTCCCAATGACTTGAAGTACACTGTGGTAAACAAGTTGAAACCTGGCATAAGACAATGTTTAAAGGCAATGATCCCTCATCATTCATGCCGATTTAACGAATTAAGAGTAATATCATCAAGATAGTCGGAAAGTGTCAAAGGAAAGATGTGATGTTTGTGTTGCCGATGGACAGATTCGTTGTGAAACGGCCCATGTTTTACCTGTGACGGAGAAATCAAATTTGTTATTAAACATGCTTACATTGTATATTTTTTTACTGAAGAATGAAGAATATGTCTTAGGTTCGACGTGAGATGTATTTCGCTTGTATAATAATTAACATATCTTATTATTGAACATCTGCTGTAATAAAACTAATTCTGATTAAATATTCCAGCGTTGCGTCCATCAATTAGGGAAGAAGAAGCTCCTGTCTCTAGACATAAGACTAATCCCCCATCTCAAGCATTTATTGCGCTAAAAAACTCCTGTGGAGTACCACAAGGATCGGTTCTGGGACCAGTGTAGTTTATGGATGTCGTCACACTACCTCAAACTGAATGATGATAAAACTGAACTCATAGTTTTCCACCCTAAGCGTCTCCAACCCAGTATCTCTCTTCCTAAATTCAGCATCGGTCAGTGTGAGATTCAGCCAAACCATGAGGTGCGAGACTTGGGAGTTATTTTTGATTCTTCACTGTCCATGGAGCCACACATCAATAACATCTGTAGAAAGGCGTACTACCACATTCGCAACATCGGCATGATTCGACGATACCTGGACGTCAAGACTACGGCATCTCTTGTTCAGGCATATGTAACATCTCGTCTTGACTACTGTAATGCGCTTCTTGCTGGCCTCCCAAACAATCTTATACACAAGCTTCAGAAGGTGCAGAATACTGCAGCCAGAGTGGTCTCTCTGTCAAAGAAATCGGACCACATTACTCCTGTTCTTCACTCACTTCATTGGCTTCCCGTCCACTACCGCATAAAATATAAAACTCTACTCCTTGTTTTTAAAAGTTTACATGGTCTAGCTCCTCAGTACCTCTGTGATCTGTTCCACCGTTATACTGCTGTACGTTCTCTCCGATCAAATGACCAGTGTCTTTTGACAATTCCAGTGACTAGGACAAAAACATATGGTGACAGGTCACTTGAGACGGCTGGCCCTCATCTCTGGAACAATCTTCCATCTCACCTCAGAACACAACCAGATTTAGCTGTTTTTAAATCAAATCTGAAGACATGTCTCTTTGGTGAAGCATTTGAACTATATGTGATATCTTGACCATCTTAGAGCCAGAGCGCCTTTGAGCGGATTACGGATATTGGCGCTATACAAGTATTTGTATGTATGTATGTATGTAGTTTACGCTTTACACCAGAGATCTAGGAGATGTAATCAGTACACATGATGTGAGCCACAATTTTTATGCTGATGACACCCAGTTGTCTGATTTGTGCAATCCCAGTACAGCAGATCGAATGTGGGAACGACTGTCAGAGTGTACAAGTGACGTAAAAACGTGGATGACGACACATTTGCTCAAACTGAATGAGACGAAAACAGAGGCGTTGCTTGTCGGCACTAAGAAGAATCTTCATCAAATGATGACTAACTCAGTCACAGTTTGCAACACTGTCATTCCATTTTCAAACAGAACCCACGTTGTGTATATTTGAACTCATATAAAACGTCTGAACAGATATTTGTTTGTAAACATAATGACTATTGATAAACTATTCAACAAATGGAATACTTAATGATTGGGTAACCCCTCAAGATAGATTTGCAGATGTATGCAGACCAGACAAGGAACAAAATGCACGAGGTGATTGAAAAATATTTGTGCTGCAAATCATCCTCACTCGAAGCCCTGTCCTTCCGGAAACACAACAGAAACCCGGCAATGTTCTTACTGAAGAGTGGAACACTATCACGTGGACAATATACGCGCGACTGACAAAATGTTAGCGTGTTTTACATTGAATGTGTTGTGTGCCTGTGTTGGTCGGGTACATTTACTTTCATTCTGACAAGCGATCTGAATGTTTATTGTTCACATGATTTTTGTTGACATTTTATGGCATATAACAACGGACCTCTGCACATTAGACATGTCCCCATGAAATATTGCCTTAAACAGATTCACACAAATTGACCTATAAACGTCTAGTGTAGGTGCAGCATACAAACTTTGACTGGCAAAGGTAGACCGCAAGAAATCTTGGTAGCAGGTGTGTGTGTGTGTGTGTGTGGTGCTCGCGCTATCGGGGGGGGGGGGGAGGGGGGCGATTTTTTATGCTTCGTGGTGGGTGGAGTGAGGGGTTTACTCCCATTCGTCAGATGTCGAGGTATACTATGGGGCAACCAGTAGCTTTATGTGGCGACATTGGGATATCAAAACCGTTCAATACAAGCAGCACATACACACGGATAAAGCAGATAATCTAGTCAGCCTCAGACACACTATTCTGTATGACCAAAACCCCTAAATATAGCAATTTATTACGTTCAGGTTCTGAATATCCTGATTCATTTGTGCTTCTTTTCAACATAAATGGACTTGTTTGTTTCCATCAAAATTATAGAAACAATAGATAATAAAAAAACAAAAAATACATAAAACGAGAGAACGATAGAAAGAAAGATAGATAGTGAGTGCGTTAGTAAGGATTATTTTTTCAGCCATGTCACGATTACAACAAGTTCTGCTGATTCCAATGCATCTGTTAAGGCAATCGAGGTTGGTATTAATTATACAAGAGGTGCCCTTGTGTAAGTTGCTTGATACATTTCTTGAACTCAAAGTATATTATTTGTGATATTGTGTGAATTCCAGCTCATGGTGGGTTGCATGGAAATGAGATAGCAGACCAGCTTGCGTTAATCCTGAAGTAACAATATCAGAATTCATACCCCACACAAGCGATTTTGGTCCGTTTGTTCTTCTTTAAAATCAGATTGGACAAGTCGTCGACTACGAAAGATGGGGAAGTCATAATTACTAGACTTCGTCTTGAACACTGAATTAAATACTTACCACAGTTTCATTGATAAAGAAGTTTTAATTGTATGTTTGTTCAAAGAGAAAAAAAACAGTCGATTAAGAAACTTGATGAAGTCACAATTACTAGACGTTGTATTGAACGCTGTGACTTGAACACAATGCCATTCTTAAAGACACCTCGATATACTCGCAGTAATAAAGAGAGAGAGATAATGTTTATTTGAGTCTCTGTACACTGTCATATAATGCAGATTTGTTGGTGGAGTTTAAAAGTACAGAAACCACCCGTTAGGTTATGAGAGACTATTAAAACCAATAAAAACATTGTAAACATACAGTATGTACACACATACTAACGTATACATTTGAAGTTAACAATAAATAATAAATATAATAACAATAAATAATAAATATACTCCCGAGACAGTGGAACATTATCTAACTGAATGCCCAGGCCACTGTCTCAGATCGACGGTAATTGAGAAGGAAAGAATCCTTACATTTTGGTAGTGAATTAGTAATTACTTGCAGTGTTAAAATATAAACTATATCATGAAGCAGATAGCTTAAGTTCATTATCTTACATGCATTATTCACTCTGTTCTTTTTCAAGGTCATTTGATATATTTTTGTAAGGGCCAAGTCGCCATATACCATGCCATAAAACTACTATTATTTTATTCTCTTTCGTCCAAACATTTTTATACGTTTAAGACGAATTAATGCTAAATGAGTTAACTTTTCGTCATGATACTTGTAAACATACTTTAATTCATTTACAACCTCCGAAACATGTCAAACATGAATTTTGACCAAAATCAGATATTCATGGACCAAATGTTTTCGCCCATCAGCGAGATATTTTAATAACGCTCTAAATTAGCCGAATTAAGTAAAAATGATTAAAAACTTACATTTTGTCATGATACTTATAAACACACTTTCTTTCATTTTCAAACTCCAAAACATTAAAATCATGAATTTTGGGCAAAATTAAATATTCTCGTACATGAACCAAATGTTTTCGCCCATGGGCGAGATATTTTAATAATGATCTAAATTAGCCGAATTAAGAAAAACTGATTTACATTTTGCGTCATGATAGTTATAAACAAACTTTCATTCACCTACAACCCTCAAAACATGGATTTTGAACAAAAGCAAACATTCTTTAAATTTTGAACTTTTGAAAAATTGTATTTTCATTTTGTCATCCTTAGCATATATTCATGATAACTTTAAACACTAAAGTACGCAAAAGATTCGATGTTAACTGAGCTGAACCAGAGTCATTAAGTTATTTGGTTTTGCTGTCATACTCAGAAGTTAATGTTTGTTGTATTTTTTGTTAAAATGACACATTTCTCTCTCTCTCTCTCTCTCTCTCTCTCTCTCTCTCTCTCTCTCTCTCTCTCTCTCTCTCTCTCTCTCTCTCTCTCTCTCTCTCTCTCCCTCTCCTCTCTCTCTCTCTCTCTCTCCTCTCCTCTCTCTCTCTCTCTCTCCTCTCTCTCTCTCCCTCTCTCTCTCTCTCCTCTCTCTCTCTCCTCTCTCTCTCTCTCTCTCTCCTCTCTCTCTCTCTCCTCTCTCTCTCTCTCTCTCCTCTCCCTCCCCTCTCTCCTCTCCTCCTCTCCCTCCTCTCCCCTCTCTCTCTCCCTCTCTCTCTTTCTCCCTCTCTCCTCTCTCCTCTCTCTCTCCTCTCTCTCCCCTCTCTCTCTCTCTCTCTCTCTCTCTCTCTCTCTCTCTCCTCTCTCTCCTCCTCTCTCTCTCCCTCTCTCTCCCTCTTTCTCTCTCCTTTCCCTCTCTCTCTCCCTCTCTCTCTCAGGTACTGCCCCCATTCACACAGGTTTCGTTCAGTTGAAGAGCATGATGCAAGGGATTTGCCGAATTGATTTAAGACGAGCATTTTCAAACTCTTTTCAAAGTTGGCAAACAATTACGATTTATTGATGCATCGTCTGATACTGATATGAATCGTTTCTTGGAGTTTCCGCAACCTCTCCTTCTAAATGCTCTAAGGTAACGTTATGTCTTATATCGACAAGGCGAGCACTACAATGCCCTTGACTTACGACTACACTGATTCCACTTGTCAATTATACGTCAACAAGCGAACCATGGGTGACATATACACAGAAGTAACATTATACCTAAATGTATTAATGGATTTCGTTGTCTACAGCTCAACCTTATTACAGAGAACCCGCAATGCCCCATAACACACAAACGAACTATAGAAGAATGTTCAAATGTCTAATTTTAAACAAATTCATTTTCCAAAATAACCATTTCCACTTCTTCATGGCAATTGTACTCCTGACCGCCAGTATATATGATCTTTAAAGCTCCATAAAATAACATAAAATCATTAACAGACATGAAAGTACATGCAAATACTTGCTTATTCTGTTAGGTTGAACGTCAACACATTTTAACTGTGTAATATCTACTTCGAAGAGGCAGAAATCAAGAACTTTTGTAATGGGTACATTGAGTTTAAATGATCTGCATTTCCTCGTCTACACAATACTGTCTATTACGTTAAATAGTAACTAATAGACATTCATCTATGCATTGTAGTTTTTTAAATATATTTTCATATGACACTTAGCATTGCATGTTGACATAGAAGTTGTTATTTTACATTTTCTAAAATACTAGCACTTTCCTATCATATTACATAATTCACAAATTGTCTATAAAGTTGTGTATAAGTCTAGAAGTCGTAGTTGTTGACGTGTTTTTCTCCAGTCATTAATAATACCTCAACGCCATGTATTTGAGAACGTACTAAATTACACCATCGGTTGAGTGATCATCTTATCATGTGAATGTTCGGTTATACTAGGACCCCGTATACTAGGACCTGTAACCTGGTGTATGGTCCTAAACAATCTTTATATACTGATGGAATAAAGTAACTGTGCATTATTTGATGTTATGCCATTGTTTAAGGTAAAAAGGTCATAACATGATTTGTGGTGTTACAGTTTGACTGTTGACAGGATAATACCGAAATCTGTATAATTTGATACTAGGCATCGTGGCACGACATTGAAGAGGTGTGGTACATAACACCCCGTATACTCTTCATCACAATGCTACAACTGATAATGTCCACGGTGTTAACGTACATCACGACTTCGTGAATTTCGAAAAGCCATGCGAGAATGAAAGTAACACATAAGATCATGCAAAGTCGCACTTGTCAGCCTACAGACTCATATTGTTCGGAAATGGTAGGCATTTCAGCGAGTCAGGGGGATTTGGGGTGAAGCGCATTGTTGTTGTACTGTACACCATCAATGTTTAAACCCCGTTTAAACTTGTAATATCGCCACTGAGCATCTCTGAGGTTGATATTCGATGCTCTACAAATTAAATGTATTTATTTTATCGTTTCATCATAAGTGTATTGGTCAAATGATAGTCAAGCGAAACGCGACTGAGTGAACGTAACACAATAGTTGTATAATAATGTCCGATTGATTTGGTTTGTGTCGATTTGAAAATTTTGTACTTTGCCTCTATGGAATCCTAAACGGGGCATATCGTACTTGCAAAAACAAGCAAATTGTGTAAAATTAATCAAAGCACAAAATGCAACTAAAGATTTGAGCAGTTTGTCGCGATGTCGGCGTCACTTTGTCGTGCTGTGAATATTTGTTATTCTACAAAAGGGCGACAGTGCAAGAACACGAAATAATCTTACCTTGAAAACTATCGCGTTGTGGCATATTCGCCATTTTGAAGAATGGAAGATATTATTCAAAGCGCGACAATATCCGTTTTGGAATTCCAAACCCATTATACAAAACAACACTTAACTGAACACATAAGAATGAGAGCCATTGTATCATGTTCTAGACTTATTATGATGCACTTCATATTTTTAGCAAAGTTTGGGTAGCCTAGGGGTTAAAACGTTCGTTCGTCACGCCAAAGACCCGGGTTCGATTCCCCATATGGGTATAATGTGTGAAGCCTACTTCTGGTGTCCCCCGCCGCAATATTTCTGGAATATTGCAAAAAGCGGCGTAAATGATACTCGCTCACTCACTCACTCACTGTTAGGAAGGTTAACTCTATTACCACGCTGATCAGCACGTCTCACCATACATATGGTTTACCCACGTTCAAGCACATAGACGTATATCATCTGCAGAAATACCCATTGACACAGTTCCATATATCAAACTGGTATGTGCAAGTACTTATACATGAAGCTTTGTACTGTGCAGAAGACGCAATTTGAGTATTAAACACGTCACAATTTAATTCTGGACTCACAAAAGTACAGAAACTCTCCGCACTGTGGGCACTTTCTGACAAGGGATTCGACCAAATTAAACATGCTGTTGTTATGAATATATGCCAAGGATGAAAAAAATGAAAACAAAAAATTCGAAAAATTTAAATTTAAACTCGCTCGCCCATGGGCCGGCCCATGGGCGAACAGTGGCCCATGGGCGAGAATGTTTAATTTCGATCAGAATTCATGTTTTGGAGGTTGTAAATGAATGAGTGTAGGTTTATAAGCATCATGACACAAATTTCAACTCATTTTGACTTAATTCGGCTAATTTAGAGTGATATTAAAAAAATCTCGCCCGAGGGCGAAAAATATGTTGGCCCATGGGCGAGAATATTTAATTTTACTCAAAATACATGTTTTTCCATGTTTTAGAGGTTGTAAATGAATGAGTGTATACTCATGAGTATCATGACACAAAATTCAACTCATTTTGACTTAATTCAGCTAATTTAGAGCGATGTTAAAAAATCTCGCCCATGGGCGAAAAACATTTTGGTCCATGGACGAGGATATTTACTTTTACTCAAAATACATGTTTTTCCTTGTTTTGAAGGTTGTAAATGAATGATTGTATGTTTATAAGTATCATGACAAAGAAATTAAACTGTTAGGACTAATTTCGACTAATTTATAGCGTTATTTAAACAATCTCGACCATGGGCGAAAAGACATTTAGTCCATGGGCGAGAATCTTTACATTTGCTCAAAATACATGTTGTTTTCGTGTTTTGAAGGTAGCAAATGGATGAAAGTACGTTTTGAGTATCATGATACAATCTTTTGACTTAATTCGGATAATTTAGAGCTCTATAACAAATATAGCGGCCATGGGCTAAAATATTTCCTTTTACTCAAAACTCAGTAATAAATGTCAGTCCACAATGGGCGAAACAGTTTGACCCACTGGCAAGCTAACTTAATTTCACAATTAATTTGGTTTGGTTTGCGAAAAAAACACTTAACAAAATTATTTCTACTATTTATGAAATATCCTTTTGATCAGGGTTGGTTGAAAACAAATGTAATAAAGACATATCACTGATGAAAACGATTTGAGTGTGAGTGAGTTAATATACTCCAGTATATCGTCACATCGGCAATATTTCAGCCATATTTTGACTTGAACCAATTAAACATTGATGAGGAATAAATGTATAGTATATAACCTGTCGTCAATGGACAGTGAAATATCCAGAATATCAATCAGATTTGAACCTGGCATTTAATATTTATATAATAGCACTATTTGGACAATACACAAACTGCAACTGAATTTAGATCACCATGGGGACTTTAGGTACCTGCGAGAACCCTAGAAGGACTTACATGGTCCCTTCATACGTTGGCGATTGTGCACAAATTTAGCCATCACTTAAAAACACAAGTATCCTACTATTATAAACCTGGTATATCTAAATTTACTTCAAATGTTTTGAGACTTACGTACCCTCTCAAGAAGACAAAACTGTGAAACCCGTGAAGGTGCGGGTTAGAATTGGCCTTCAGTAACCCATACTCATCGTAAGAGGCGACTAACGGGATCGGGTGGTCAGGCTCGCTGACTTGGTTGACACATGTCAACTCTTCCCAACTGCGCAGAACCCATGAAGATCCGGGTTTAGAATTGATCTTCAGTAACCCATGCTTGTCGTAAGAGGCGACTAACGGGATCGGGAGGTCAGGCTCGCTGGCTTGGTTGACACATGTCATCGGTTCCCAATTGCGCAGATCGATGATCATGCTGTTGATCACTGGATTGTCTGATCCAGGCTCGATTATTTACAGACCGCCGCCATATAGCTGG
Source organism: Haliotis rubra (assembly GCF_003918875.1). Lineage (NCBI taxonomy): Eukaryota > Metazoa > Mollusca > Gastropoda > Lepetellida > Haliotidae > Haliotis > Haliotis rubra. The sequence continues at coordinate 280,442 of NW_025764934.1, read as the reverse complement.
AATATTGCTGAGAGCGGCGTAAAACTAAACTCACTCGCTCACTCACTCCAAACTGTGACAAAAAGGAACACCTCTAGTTACCAACAATGTCAACAAGAACATAATGGAGTCCCTGCATCAACATATCTTCAAGACTAAACGAATTGATAAATTATTCTAGACCAATATCTGTACACAAATAATGAAATGTAACTACAAGTTCAAGGTTCCTAAGCTGGTACAATGCCCATTTATTCACCTCATGTAATGTCTATCTCTGATTGATTCACGTGACCTTGAACAAATTACCATGTATGCCGGGTGCACGGTCGTACACTGCTTGGGTGGTGTAGTACAAATCATCAGGCAGAATATATCATTTATACCCCGCCCCATGGAAACAAAACATGCATCCACGGCAGTCAGTGAACCGTGAAGCAGTGGTTCAAATCGACTGGTCAGTACCATGTTAGTGAAATATATGACTGAATTTCAGCTTGTTTTGATGCTATATTTACATGAAGAGAGATTTAAGATATTTTTACCTAAGGTTATGTATTTATGTGGTTTTATAAAAATCTTTCTATGATGTATATTTTGACCCTCTAGATAACAGTGTCTCATAAGCCTGTTAAGCTTGGATGTATGTAAAACATTATGTGTTTATTTTATATGTATTTTATATCTTGTTTACATACATGGGACACTTTAATAAACTATGTCTGTCTGTCTGTCTGTCTGTCTGTCTGTCTGTCTGTCTGTCTGTCTGTCTGTCTTTCTTTCTTTCTTTAAACATTCGTTAAGATAAATTATGTGTACTATTGTGATGCGGGATGTACGGGGATTTTTGCGTCCCGGTGTATCCACCTAGCCGAAGGCGTCAGCGACAGTTTGCTACTACTTATGATAGGAATTAATTTGACGTTTTTGTGTATCCAGTTCTTGTGTATTCTGTTATATTATATATGTACCGGTCAAGTATTTATAAAAGCAATGTTTTGCTTGTTTACCAAACCAGGATCTCTGAGAATATAAATATGTTTAAACCATATGTTCAAAATTGAAATACAATATGGCATTTCCAAGTTTGACGCATGACACGGCTAGAGAATATCGGTTTCACATTGGCAACCTCTTGTGCTGTCTTATCTCTTATCTCGTATAAACCTCAACCCTCCCACAATATCTATATGCGCCTTTCCTTTCAGGCCACAATGAGGTGATTTAATGCCGATTGAATGGCCTTATCTTGTCAAGTGGTATTTCTGTACATAGGTTGCACTTTTAATGTGGTGTTCAGGGTAAACATGTGTAAAGAGAGAGAGAGAGAGAGAGAGAGAGGGGAGAGAGAGAGAGAGGGAGAGAGAGAGAGAGGGAGGGAGAGAGAGAGAGAGAGAGGGAGAGAGAGAGAGAGGGAGTGAGAGAGAGAGAGAGAGAGAGAGACTCACTCATACAATCGGTTACAGCGTTTAATATGTACTTGATTGTGACATTGTACTTTTTGCATAAAATTCAAAAGCTCTTATTTCTCTGTGTCATATTGTTTCGTCAAACGTTATCATAGTATTGCGCGGAAATCTTAAATAGAATATTGATGTTATGTAATAAATGGTGTCTTTTAAATATATTTCAGCAGAGGTTATCAGTATTGAGATGTGTGCTGTATTGCATGCAATTCTTAGCATTCTGCCAATGAGCTACTTAATGGGCGGTTGAGTAGCCTTGTGGTTAAAGCGTTTGCACGTCACACCGAAGACCCGGGCTCGATTCCCACATGGGTACAATGTGTGAAGCCCATTGTGATATTGTTGGAGTATTACTAAAACCGACGTAAAACCATACTCACTCACTATACACTACTTTAGATGCTAACATTGCCACCCAACTCCTCAATCTCACAAGGAAACTCTGTGTGTCGAGACAAATCAACAATTTGACGAAATGATTTGAATGAAAATGCCCAGACGTTTACCCTTTTGGTGAATTCAGGATAAATGTGACAAATTATATGTTGGCTGTTTCTTACAAAGAGAGTGGATTTCATTCAAAGCTGTAACCTGAAACGTATTCCGTACAAAGGTAGTACAGTCATTGTGAGCTGGTCCATGGCGACACACCAGCTCTATCGAACCTTGACAAAACACATTTTTAACGTGGTTAAACAGAATTGCTTTCCCGCAGAGAACGTGGATTATCTATTTTTGTTCCTGACGTGTTTTGAGCAGAGTAAACAGACAGATTTTTCAACGTTGTTTAAAGCATTATATCTATATGAAAGCATACTTTACGCTCCGACATGTTGTCATGCTGAGCTGCACCCAAACATGAAAAATACTTTTGCTGTAAAATTAAATAACATAAATGACCCATTTATAATAACATGTAACTCAAGAAAGGAAGAGCACAAATACGAAAGTATATATTGTATGTATTCTACACATGGTTCAGGTTTGTTATTATTAATGATTGATGAGGGTAGAAAAACCTTTATTGTCCTTTATGTAACGTTGGAATAGAAAATGAAATTCATTTTACACTGTTATCAGGAATTAAGGCAGAAATATATACCAGACCATTTACTAGCAAAACAACCCCTGTATGCATTTATATCTATATAATCCCCCAAAAAAAAAACAAAAAACAACAAACAACAACAGACAAACAGACATTGGTACAAATCCAGGGAGAGACATTCTACACCAGTTACATTCATTCAATTAAGCATCTTCTTGAGAAGTTTGTGGAACTCGGATGGGATTTATGCTTGAAATATACTGGACAAAATAAGTTAGGGATATTAGTATTTTTATGATTGATATTTTATCAGTGTGTCAATGAATATATAGATCGTTATTCATAATTTAAAAATGTACATATATCCTTAACTATTGTTGTCCAGTATATTTAGTAACCGATGCAGTCAACCGCACTAAAACTCAGCCCCCGTTTTACGTACATGGGCGACCACAATATGTATCTGTTGAAGTTTAAAACATGAGACTTTCCCTCGCATAAAATGAAATATTGCGCAGTCATTTAACATTTTTGTTACTCGATAACTAAAGATTGCACCGCGTTTAACATTGTTCAACTTTGACTGTACCCGTCAAGCAACATTCCACCTGCACGACTCAATGTTTATATTCAGTACATCATAAACTTACGACAACACAAATATGTGAGCTGTTATGCTCATGTAAGGAACAAATGCTTTTAGAATTCTTAAGAAATATAGCTCTGAATAGACACGGCACAGTTACAACACTCAGTAGACTTGGCGCAAACTGTTTGTATTGATACTTCTGATTGTGTAACCCAGATTTCACGTCCAGAAATGTGTCAACAGCTATGAGCATTCCCTATCGCCACTCAAGACATACAGAGGGATGTTGTATAGATACATTCAATTTGTCAATCCCACTACATGTACTTGTCAAAACTGAAATACAATATGAACATGCACACAATAGCTAAATTGAAAGGCACATCTTGCCAAACAAGGTTTTCAAGAGCATATATATATATATATATACATTAATGTCAGTGTCTTTTACAGACTAATATGTGCACGTCTTGAGAAAGGTCAAAGTTCCTATTCCTATCTCAGTAAACAGGGTTGTTCAATCACACGGTGTCAGCTCGATCTGTCGACAAATGAAAAATAGGATGTTGCTAACCGTCGACAGAACAAAAAACCCGGAGTGTCGACATCGCGTGGTCAACATACCGTGGCGGTGTTAATTAATGAAAGAGAATGTTTGCTTAGTGGTTTGCAAGTGGCTATGCTCGTATCATGAGTAAATGAATTAAGTTGATTAAAGAGAATGTCTTTTTGCAAGAGAATGAAGGTTGCAAAAACAGACTATTATTTTACGTTATGCGAGTGGAAGGATTACCATTACCAACTTGGAATCATTTTAAAAATGATGGACACAGAACTAACAATAATTTGGAAGGTTGGCACAACAAAATCAACAAGTATACCATGAAGACCCATCCGAATGTATTTGAGGTTGTGCGAATGCTACAAAAAGAACAGTCATCTACTGAAGTAAAAATTCAGCAAATCCAAGGACAGCAGAGAGATCCCGTCCGTAGACGTCGCTACCGAATCATCGACGCTAGGATTCGATCCTTGAAGGCCGACCTTCTTGCCGACAGACTTACGACTTGCATTACACAGACCATGTGTCAGAGTTGCTTCATCTTGGCTGAACATTCAGATTACTTTAGTGCACATATAAAGGAGTTTTGGCAAGAAGAAATAACTGGACTCATCTTATATATATTTATTACTTATACACCTGCAGAAATCACTTATTTATATAAAACACACACACAAATATATTGTGTGAGCTTTATGAAATAAATATACAAATATGTTATATTGTGTGACATATGATACATGCATGATACATGCATGTTGTTATATTGACTGAATAACTATATTGTCTACTATATATATCACACTCTGTTTTAATTGGTTTGTTAATATCGAGAACACTGGGAGTGAAGTCACTCATGTAGAACATCACCTCCCTTTTCCCGGACTGTCGACATGTAATCTGGACGGATTGTTTCTTGTTGTCGACAGTCCGGGCATAAACCAATCACACACATATACACACCAATTTTGCATGACAAATAAGTTAATGCACAAAAGAGAATTTAACAAAAGGTTGAAATTCAAGATTATTCATGTGCATATCTTGGTATATAAGGTTTTGCAATGCATCACTGCCGAAATGCCAACAGGCGAAGGCGACCTCCAAAGCACCTAACCACCATCACCAATGTAAACAACAATATATTTACACCCTAATTTCACATGACAAAGGAAGTTTATACACATAACAAAACTCTTGGTCCTGATAGAGTGAGTAACCCCAAACAGAATTCCAATTGGTCAGCTCGACACCTTATAAAACAATCAATTCGAGATTTCCTTAGAATGTTCGATATTTGGCTGCGCGTTATGCGCAGTCAGTCAGTTTCAACAAAACACCCTAAGAGCACCTGTACATCTCACACCTTGCCCAGTGTGATCAATAGATTTGTATATATGGAAAGCAAAATACACTTGAAAGTCGTGGCTGTTTAACTCCAATACACAAGACCAACGGATGGGACACAAGGACTTTTTTCGGAGCAAATTGTCGCAGGCGCTTTGCGGAAATTACGTAACTGAACGCGGAGATACACTAAACGTCATCGTTCCGCTCCGTGACCTCGTCTTTGCGAGCTACACTGAAATTATTACAACCCGGTTCGTCTAATTTTTAGGCCCTGACTATACCTGGATTGTCTAACCACGCATGATTGATTTCTCTATGGGTCAGTGTGAGCCGTGGAGTCACTGACCCGTAAAATCGGCATGTTCCCATTTTGCCTACATCCCATTTCGCCTACAATCTTAAAACAACTATTCATGGTCTGGTGACTGTTATTTCATGCATGAGTAATAAGTTTACCCCCTTCAGATATAAATGGAATCTCCCCTAGTTTCCCTTTAATTTGATTAATAGCACATGTAGACAACATGGCATTTTGCATTAAAATAAAAAAATTGTTCTTCTTTCATGTTTATTATTCACAGCAAATCATAGTACAATATAATACAATAATCAAAATAATACTGGCTGTTAACTAGTACACTGTACTTGAGTTCATGGATGTCTGAGTTTATTGAAGCTTCAATAAGTGACCTGCTGCGTCCTGGAGCTGAACAGGCGATCTTCTTCCACTTTCAAGTTGTTGTCTCAGTTGGTTGAGACACTGGTCAAGATCTCTGTAAGCTCGTGAGCGTAGCCGAGTTGTTGCACCATGGGCAATCTGAAGGCGAGTGATCTTGTTGGTGGATTCAATGTTCTTGATAGCTGTTATGAATTCATAAATGTTCGGATGGTGCTTTCCCACAAGATTTTTTGAGACCATTATGGTGCTGCATCTTCCTTTACATCCCTGGATCACACACTTCCAGTGTGTCGCAACAAAATGATTAATATTTGTTTATAATCACAAACAGTTGTAAGTATTTCACTGCTCCATTCTCTCAATAGGGGTGCATTTTCTATTCCCTATTCGCCTACATGTTTACTGTAGGCCAAATGGGATGTAGGCGGAATGGGATGTAGGCGAATTGGGACTCAACCGTAAAATCTGCTTGGGAGAGGCTATTGGAGACCTTGGGGGTCTCAAGATGCTTACTAATGAGATTAGATTAACTAAAGGGGTTTATCAATTAAGATATGTCCAAGTGATCTGACAATAAAGCGATTACAAGCAGTAAGTTTATTTTCAAACACTTAGTAATAAGATTAATGAAAGTTATTCTTTTAATCAGGAAATGCAAGTTAATAAAGTAACTAAATACATGGAGAGATGAAGATTCAAAATCTCGGACTTTCAGCAACGTATAAGGAGAAAGGAGATTTTTATCAACTGGTGAGCCGAGCTAAAGGTCAACTCCCATTTGTGAGAACTGCCAGTTGTGAGACTCCCAGTTATGAGACAATGGAGTAGGTAATTAACAACTAAAACAGACCATACTCCCCCTGTCTGATAGAATGGATTCACCCTAGCTAATTACTGATTTGCTGTGCAACTGAATCTTGTGGAGGTAACTTAAAGAAACTTTATAAGATAAATTGATTAACATACTCAGGTAAATGTCTTTAATAATTAAACACTTTGTGTAGGTAACTTCGTGATCAAAGAGAAATTAATTTACCTACTCAGATTTACTCCATCTCCGAAACTACAAGCTATAGTTTAAGAAATAACTCTGAAATTTACAGTCGAAATGCCCCTTATGCCAAACCCTTTCTTCCCGACACAATAAATTTGTGGAATGCCCTACCAAATTCCAAAGAGCCATGCAGTCTCAAAGAATTTTAAAACCTAACTACAAAAAAATGAAAACAAGATTTATATTGATCTTAATTATGGCTCTTGTTTTTGTCAAAACGTTCATTGCTGCCTCAGGCTCGGATCTAGCTACCCAAACGCCGATAAGTATAACAGACATTTAATAGACAGTGCATGTTGCTTTTGTGGATATCAACTACCCGTTATAACCTGGATATATTTTTGAACGGAAACAAAGAATTTACTCCTTGTGTAAACCAGAAAATAGTTGAATCCGTCCACGATTATATCATCAAGACACAACCTTCAAAGTTTCACAGGGAAATACTGAAATTAACTCAACCTTCTCGTGATTGATTTATAATCATTATTACAATAGATTGTTCGACAAACACAACTGTAAGTCTCTAATTATGACTACTTAGAGAATAGTTGTATTTGTTGTAAGCTGTATATATTTATATGCACTTAAAAATATATTTATGCAATAGTCAATATCGACGACGTCACATCCTCCATTTCATTCTATATTTTATGTTGCATGGGAGTGGTGTTAACATAAGCAGTAATACTTCACCAATCCCAATTCATTTTCATAAATAATAATAAACTATGTTTAAACCAAAATGACTTTCAAACTTCATAATAGTCAATAAAAATGTGTTATCATAATTACATATTCTTCTGAATAAATAAAATATTCAATGAACTATGCCTCCTGTGGGTACTGGGCTGGGCTGATCCCACTTTCATTGTAGGGATGTGGAAACACCACCTATGTGCACTGGACCATTAATTAATGTGTCTCACAACTGGGAGTTCTCACAAATGGGAGGACGCCGAGCTAAAGCCCTTCCCTTTGTGCCCCTTGACCAAGTCGAAAATGTGTGGCTCATTCAGCTCATCAAGAGGGAACAGTCTACAACTGTGGTGAAACTTGTACAGCAGAGAGGAAACAGACGTGGACCATCAAGAGGGAACAGTCTACAACTGTGGTGAAACTTGTACAGCAGAGAGGAAACAGACGTGGACCATCAAGAGGGAACAGTCTACAACTGTGGTGAAACTTGTACAGCAGAGAGGAAACAGACGTGGACCATCAAGAGGGAACAGTCTACAACTGTGGTGAAACTTGTACAGCAGAGAGGAAACAGACGTGGACCATCAAGAGGGAACAGTCTACAACTGTGGTGAAACTTGTACAGCAGAGAGGAAACAGACGTGAACCATCAAGACGCCGACAGTATGTCACTCAACCCTGACTATGCTTGGGTCGTCTAATTGCTACTGTTTACCTGTTTTAAAAATTAGACGAAACAGGTTGATACCACTGAAATACTCAACTGAGGTGAAACTCAGAATGATGAAATTGGAAATGAGGAAGAAACCAGCTAAATCAACACGTGGATGGCAACACAATAACTTGAAAAGCTCTCATGAATTTGTATGACAATGCAATATCCGTTGAGACCATGATAATTTGAACAACGGAGAAAGTTATATGGATATACAACTTCTTTATTATAATGTAAGCGGCGTTTCGGCGGTGTACCCCCAGCAGGCAGCAAGGGGTTACCTGGGATAAGAGGACACACATGAATGAGCGTGCAGGGCAGGTTGTTCCCTGTGTAATATGGTCCATGGTATTTCGGCTGCCCATAAAATTGACACTGTCACTTCATTCATTCATTTATTTCAACATACATATTATCATCATCATCAATCGCATCAACAATATTATGAAATACAACCATTAGGCAATATTAGCACTACCATCAGTAAACATACATTTTAACAAAATATCACATTATACACAATATCACTAGCATACATCATTATTCATAGTCCCACAAGGTGAGACACACCGTAAGCAAGTGGAGTCTCGACACCATCTTGCAGCTGTCTATCCTCGCGGTCTAGCCGTTCTTCAAGCTGGCGATACTTGTTCTTCTTAGGTCTCACACAACCAACACCCTGCAACTGCATCAATGTTATTTCTGTGTAGTTCTGTTCTGACTTTATCAGACTGATATGTCAACGAGATAAGTGATGTGTTCAGTTTAAACATAACATCAATCATTAATTTAATCACTCACTCGTATTAGTGTCAGTGCAGGTGAACTGTTCACGAGCTCAGCACAGTGGTAAGGTGAACTGTGTTCACCAGCTCAGGGGTAACTAAAAAGTGTATCACCTGTTGTTTCAAGAGATTAGCATGGTTCAGTGACCTGGAACGTTTAAACAATACCTGCTGGCAAACTGGGGACACACCGTTTCGGCGTAGCTGCTACAACCGTTAATGGATCTCGTGAAAATGCATGCAGAAAGACTGCATACAGATCAACACTCTCAAGTGTCTTAACGACATAGTTTCTAAAACACCAAGAGACCACAACCACGGACCTGTACACAACGAAGTCAAGGTAAATCTTTTCGGCTGTAGCAAAAATATTGACAATTAAAAGCAATCTCAATCTTGAATATATTGTGTCAGTGATTAATACTATGGATATTTTAATGTATAGTTTAAACATGTTTTCTTCAAGTAATCGGGACGGGATTTGCAAACAAGCATAAACATGCATATCAATGCCACTCCATAACAATAATACAGTTACATAGATAGTGATGTACACTGTGTACAAAACAGTGTGTATAAATCATAATGGAAGACCGCTCCAATATACATAGATATATGAAACAGTATCATGACAAGAAAACATGATATCTAAAATGAATTAGATGGTATGACATGTACCCCGACGGGGTAGGTGGGAGCTAGAGTAATAATTAATATGTTTATAATTAGGGATAAACCACCATACCCCAAAAATGTAAATGATGGGGTGTTAACTTAAGTGAATTTGGAATGAAAACGGCTACAAACATGATAATAAATCAATAAAAAGCCGTGATTATGAAGGGAAAATAAAAAATAATGTAGTCTGATTTAATTAGATGAGAAGAGATCAGAAATAGAACTAAACTGATAGATATAAAGTGGGGCTGGTTAGGGGTGCTGTGTGTGTGTTGGGGAAGAAGATTTGTATAGCATATTGGGAGCTTGTTTTGGAAACAGTGAAGCTGTTTATGATTAAATAATGGGTAAAGAAAGAAAAAGGGTTAAACGGGGTGGGGTGAGGGGGTGGTATGGAAGCATTGAGGGGGACAAGGCAGGCTGAGCGAGTGCAGTAATTGAGAGGCAGTAGTAAGCTTGGTTGAGTGGCCTTGACTGAGGGGCTACGGGCGGCCTTGACCGTGGAGTTTGTTATGGTTGGTGATTGAGAGGTGGCAGGGGTCGGTGGTGGCTGGAGGCGCGCGGACCTCGGAGGAGACAGTAGTTGTTGGAAGGTAAAGTTGGTGTGAAATAATAAAGGAATAGAGAGGCGCGCGGACCTCTGAGAAGACAGGTGGTTGGAGAGAGAGGTGAAGTTATAGGTGGCTTGATAGTGAGCTGAAAGTGGATCCAGATTGCTAGGTTGAGAGGTGGGCGCGGACGTCGGAGAGGACAGTCACGCACATATGGTAAATTTGGAGTGACATACCTAGCCGTGAAACAATTTAGTAATGAAACAATAGGCGAGAGCTTTCAATACAACTGAAAGCTCATGACAGGTAATTAATGACAGATGGTCGGATTGGGGTGTGCTGATAGTTATAGCCCGGGAAAGCCACTTTTAAGAAAACAAGAGTAGAAAATGGTGTGGTTCAATCGCCAATGGGTATGGTTGAGTGATCGTGTGAATGTGGGTCTCCCGGCAATTATTATGAGCTAATCCATGTTACCGTAAATAATGCAGATTTTTAAATATCGCTCTAAATTAGCCGAATTAAGTCAAAATGAGCTGAATTTTGTGTCTTGATGCTTATAACATACTTTCATTCATTTACAACCTCCAAAACATGGAAAAACATGTCTTTTGAGTAAAAGTAAATATTCTCGCTATGGGCCAAAATGTTTTTCGCCAATGTGCGAGATTATTTAATATGGCTCTAAATTAGCAGAATTAAGTCAAAATGAATTGAAATTTGTGTCATGATACTCATAAACATACACTCATTCATTTACAACCGTCAAAACACGGAAAACATGTATTTTGAGTAAAAATAAATACTCTCGGCCATGGGCCAAAATGTTTTTAACATCGCTCTAAATTAGTTGAATTAAGTCAAAATGAGCTGAATTTTGTGTCTTGATGCTTATAAACACACATGCGTTCATTTGCAACCTCCAAAACTTGGGAAAACATGTATTTTGAGTAAAAGTAAATATTCTCGCCCATGGGCCAAAATGTTTTTCGCCCATGGGCGAGATTTTTAACATCGCTCTAAATTAGTTGAATTAAGTCAAAATGAGTTGAAATTTGTGTCATGATGCTTGTAAACACACACTCGTTCATTTACAACCTCCAAAACTTGGGAAAACATGTATTTTGAGTAAAAGTAAATATTCTCGCCCATGGGCCATCATATTTTTCGCCCTCGGGCGAGATTTTTTAATATGGCTCTAAATTAGCAGGTTTAAGTCAAAATGAGTTGAAATTTGTGTCATGATGCTTTTAAGCATACACTCATTCATTTACAACCTACAAAACATGAATTCTGATCGAAATTAAACATTCTCGCCCATGGGCCGGCCCATGGGCGAGCGAGTTTAAATTTTGAGTTTTCGAAAACAACGTTTTTCATTTTATATCCTTAGCATATATTCATAACAACTGCATGTTTAATTTGGTCGAATCCCTTGTCAGAAAGTGCCCACAGTGCGGAGAGTTTCTGTACTTTTGTGAGTCCAGAATTAAATTGTGACGTGTTGTATATATTTTGCCTGAATATTTTTCACATTACATGGAGAACCGTGTTAGCAACCCATGCTTGTCGTAAGAGGCGAGGATCGGATGGTCAGACTTTCTGACTTGGTTGACACATGTCATCGTATCCCAACTGCGTAGAGCATTGTTCATGATATCAATCACTGGATTGTCTGGTCCAGAATTGATTATCGACAGACCGACGTCATATAGCCGGAATATTGTTGAGTTAAACACATAAACAAACAAACAAACAAAGAACACTGAAGCAAGCTATCCCTGACTTTACAGCAGAACGGAAATCTTCACCTACCTGTCTGTTGCCACACGTTGTACCGTCCACGGCGTTGATGCTACTGCACAATCCCGGCCGATGGGGAAGGTAACAGTAGAGCCTCTTACAAACACTGACGCTAGAGTTCACATCCTGGACAAAAGTATATCTAAAGATGATACCTTCCATTTGGAACTATAGCATTACAAGGTTGTACCGATTTGGACATATTGCCTATTCCAGATAATGAAACTTTAAAAATTCATAACATCAGTATTGCATTAAAATAAATATATTGGAGCTACTTTGCGAAGTAAACTTTAAACTTTGTTTTAAAACTAAAATAAACAATACTTTTTTCAAGGTATGATTCATCAATGTTTGAAGCAGTGAAGATCCGGGTCAGAATTGGTCTTCAGAGAGCCTGCTTGTCGTACTCCACTCCTGACTGGATTGTGTAATCAGACTCTCTGACTTGGGTGATGCAGGTAATCGCATCCTTTTGCATAGAATGATGCTCATCATACCATTCACAGGATTATCTGGTCCAAACGCTACTATTTTGCAGACAGCATATGAAGAGCTGGAATATTGCCGAGTGCGGCATAAAACAACAAAGATGTTGGAAAACCGGCGATGGGAGCCGCGATCTACTTTGGGTCACGATGACACCCAGCCACCGAAGTCCAACCAATCAACTAATTTGTAGGTTTCCGTACACCACTTCAAACCCGGATTGTCCACTTTCGATACGTACCAAGCACATATAGGAAGTGGGGCCATATTTCATCTGACACTGCTCGTTTACGTTGTATAGCTGACCAGGCCACTCACCGGTGACGTTCGTCACAGACGCCGGTTCTAGAGATTCCAGGAGGCAGCTCCTGGAAGTGGTATCACTGTGGAAAGAATATCTCATGAATTGTTAAACATAGTAAAACATATTACATTTTTATCCGTTCATTTTATTTTTTTGTTTTTGGTTTTGCTTTACAATGTGAACTCTGCTTTTTACAATGAACTCTGCTGCTTTACAATGAACTCTGCTGCTTTACAATGAACTCTGCTGCATAGCTACGGCCTGGGAATGGTCAAGTCTTGACCAGCATCCATCGCGATGGACTCTCTGTCCTTTTTACTAGCATCGCACGACCAGCATTGGCTGCTTGGGGCCAGTTTGAATCCAACATCCAAAAAAGCAGCATAGCATGGTCATAAGAAACACCCGTGAAGATCCGGGTTAGAATTGATCTTCAGTAATCCATCCTTGTCGTAACTAACGGGATCGGGTGGTCAGGCTCGCTGCCCTGGTTGACACATGTCATCACTGGATTGTCTGGTCCATATTAACGGACTATTGCTGTCTACGGCGTAAAACTAAACTCACTCACTTTGTTTATGGCAGCGCTAGTCATAGCCAACAGCTTACCATCCAAAAGTGCAGATCTCGACTTTCAAAGTAAATATAAGTAAATGGTTCTTACCTTTCTGCTAACACTTGGTCCAGGAAGGTCTGGAAATAGCGGATGGAGCAGTTAGAAAACAGGAAGTAATTCGTTATGCTGACGTTATGATGTGCTGAGTAGCTGCTGCTCATGATGTAGGCGTCAGTCCCAGAACACGTGTTGTTGTATTCCCCGTCATGCCGTGCACTGTTAACATACACGTGAGTGTGAGTGAGTGAGTAAGTGAGTGTGAGTGTGAGTGAGTGAGTGCATTGGTGGGTGAGTTTGAGTGAGTGAGTGCATGAGTGGGTGAGTGTGAGTGAGTGAGTGGGCGGGTGAGTGTGAGTGAGTGGGTGGGTGAGTGAGTGGGTGAATGCGTCGGTGGTAGGGTGAAAGTGATTGATTGAGTGAGTGAGTGAGTGAGTGAGTGAGTGAGTAGGTGGGTGGGTGGGGGTGGGTGGGTGAGTGAGTGAGTGAGTGGGTGGGTGGATGGGATTTGGGTTGGTTGGTGGGTGAGTGAGTGGATGGTTGAGTGAGTGGGTGAGTAAATGAGTGAGTGGGTGAGTGAGTGTTTGGTAGGGTGGGTCTTATGGTGAGTGAGTCGTCTGGTTGAATTGTGAAAGAGAAGGTGGGTGGGTGTCCCCTGGATGAATGAGTGAGTGAAAAGATAGAAATGTGAAGTGAGTGAGTTTGTGGTGAGTGTGCTGTGTAGTGAGTGAGTCACTAAGTGAGTGGTTGGGTGGGTGTCTGGGTGGGTGAGCGGTAGGGTGAGTGATTGAATGAGAGGGTAGGTGGGTGTTAGGTGAAGAATGAGTGAGTGACTGGACAGGAGACTTGCCTTACACTCACTCACTCATTCACTCACTCACTCCAAACGTCTACGTACGCATGCCCCATTTCGTGAGCTGTCACCAGAAGATCATCCACCAGATTGTCGGTATACTCCACTAGTGATATGCTGCGACCTGGCTTGTCACAGATAGTTCCAACGTATGCATAACCGGAAGACAATGAGGACAATAAATGCCCTGAATCTGGTGTTGAGTCTTCTTGCAGAGATGTTGCTCGGGGGGAACGAAGGTCAAGGTCAAACAGTCGACAGACATAGCCATCATCATAATAATAATTAATTATAATGTCAGAATGTGAATGAGCCAGTGAGTGAGTCAATGAACGACTGAATTGTGTTTAACTCCGCAGTTCGCAATATGCCACCTATATTTGGCCCGCAGTAAATTGGAAGAAAAACAGTTTTCTGAAATACAACACACTTGATATGGATGTGCAACTTCTTTATTATTTACACACGACGTTTCTGGGGCAATGCTTGCCCCTTCATCAGGTGAATCACTATATATACCTCTGTAACTATTCACTGTCATTCACCTGATGAATGGGCAAGTATTAGCCGAGAAACGTTGTGTGTAAATAATAAAGAAGTTGTACATCCATATCAAGAGTGTTGTATTGCCCTACCAACTTCTAAATGCCTATCAAACATCTGAATTTTCTGAAAGCATGAACAACGTCTTCATCTGGGAACAACAACGTCACCTGAGACGACCCGCAGAGTCCTAATGACAACTGGATGCCGATGACCTGTTCTCAATACCCCATGTTGTTTGAAGTTTAGCCAGATAATCCAATGATCAACAGCATGAGCATCGATCTACACAGTTGAGATACAATGACATGTGTCAACCAATTAGTGAGCCTGACCACCCGATCCGTCACTTCTTACGACACGACACGACAATCATGGGTTATTAAAGACCAATTCTCACCCGGATATTCATGTGGTGAGACAAGCATGGGTTGTTGAAGATCAATTCTGACATGGATCTTCACAGGGCCTCGGCGTCCCAAATCTCCACGTGTGATGCAGCCAATATGGCATCAGTTCAAATACGTGTGCACTATAAGCAGCAACAGAAGCAGGTGAAGACAATATCCATCAACAGAACTTACCCAGTAGGTCTTGAGTTACGCTAGCATCCATCCTGTACAAATCATACCTAAAACACATGGATTGAAACATACATAGACGAAATACACACAAACAATGAACAGACACTGACAACGACACAAAGTTCAAAATCTGATTACTTTTTGCTATTTTCTTCTAAATTGTCAGAGGAAGAGTCATGGGAAGATAGAATAATTATGGAAAAATCACTTGCTAGAAATCGTGAGTGAGCAAATAATATTTAACTTTCAGTACGGCTATATTATGTTGGATATTAGACGCCTCAGATCTGGATATCTGTCACAACAAATTTCATCGTGCTAAGAAGACAAATTAGTGATGAAATAACACGAATGGACTACTAAAACAAACGCGAAAGACCCTTTCTAAACCCATATGAAATTTCCCTGCTATAAGCTAAAACTTCGACTATATCCTGACCATGGCTAAGATTCCCAATAGACTAAAGAGATCAAATAGCTTTGATCAGGCTAACAAGACCCAATAGCGGTGATCAGGCTAAAAAGACCCAATAGCGGTGATCAGGCTAAAAAGACCCAATAGCGGTGATCAGGCTAAAAAGACCCAATAGCGGTGATCAGGCTAAAAAGACCCAATAGCGGTGATCAGGCTAAAAAGACCCAATAGTGGTGTTCAGGCTAACAAGACCCAATAGCGGTGATCAGGCTAAAAAGACCCAATAGTGGTGATCAGGATAAAAAGACCAAATAGCGGTGTTCAGGCTAAACAGACCAAATAGCGGTGTTCAGGCTAAACAGACCCAATAGCGGTGATCAGGCTAAAAAGACCCAATAGCGGTGATGAGACTAAAAAGACCAAATAGCGGTGATCAGGCTAACAAGACCCAATAGCGGTGATCAGACTAAAAAGACCCAATAGCGGTAAGGCCGGGTGGGACAACTTGGGAATGGCCAGCGAGTCCTAACTTGACACATAGAAGGAAGCGAGCTACAAAGACATATTTTATATCATTGGAAAGATCTCGAGGAGATGAACTCAAAAAGTTCATGTGCCAGTGCGCGCACGTGTTCATAAGCTCACAAATGGGCTCTGAAAATGCATTTCTGCAGAAATTACTGGCAGAATTAATTTTTTCCGCAGAAATTTCTGGCAGATTTTTTTTTTACCGCAGAAATATCTGGCAGGATTTTTTTTTCCCGCAGAAATTTCTGGCAGACTTTTTTATTTCACTACCAGAATTGTCTTAATTGAAAAATATTAGACACCATTTGAGGATAATTCAATATGGACTTTATTTAAATGATGTTACTTTCTCCTGTAAACAACTTCAAGTTGGAGGGGATAATGGTTCCCAGAAGTAGATCGCCGCACAAATCTTACAAGGCATATTTTAACATCTTATCAAGACGAAATGAAAATAAAAATAATATGGTGATTTTTTTATACATCTTTTATTCACGTTCTGTATAACATGAGTTTCACCGGACGAAGTCACAGTCATTTCATGTTAGACATGAGCCCTGTTGTCAAATGTTTCAGAGAGAGATCCTCTCGGAGAAATATGTGTCCTATATATATATATAAATATTTGTCAGGGTTGAGATTGCGATCTGATCGGAGATTCTACCAGTAGAGACTTCGCAGTCTTTACCAGTATCCTACTAGTAGAGATTGAAATCGGATCCTACCTGTCAGATCCGACTCTACCAGTACAATTTCCAATTCAACTGGTAGAAACCCTGATTGTTCTGTAGGCAAAATTCAAATAATTCCATATCAATGTATCTCACTTTAATACAAATTGCATTAATTGATAATGTCCTAATCATGACCATTTTGTTGATACAAACTATGGTTTCACATATGAAAAAATCATATGTAGGATCAGAATGGAGCTTCCACTGGTAGAGATTGCAATTGCATAGGTTATTCTATATAATAAGTTTCTACCAGTACAGACTCCGCTTGCAATCTCTACCCTGGCATATATATCATCTCTCTATATATACATTGTATATAATTTAGGTGAATGAATTCATGTATTCAAATCATTGAACGCTTATTATTAGCATATATTCTGAACAACATGAAAAACCCTCAGTCTTTTCCTATAAATATAAATGCATTCAATATGTTTGGACACATACTAGATACATAATAACAATATTTGATCATTTACATATTCCTAGAAATGCCTCCATCAACACGCTCAACATGACCAGCGTACCGAACTGAGATGATAAACAATACCTAAGCGACAATGTATCACTGTTCAAAGTGACAATACCCGAGAAAATCTAATTGTTTTCACACCTGATAATTTGTTGTTTATGGGGCTGTCCCTACAAGCGGCCACCGTCCCGGTTCGGTTGTCCCTGGTGGCCACAGCAATTAACAATTGCGTAATCCAGAGAGCGGTCACTCAGGGGAAAACACCAAAACAATGTCGGGTGGTGCCGCATGGACAATACACGTCTTTTGGGTTCTATCCAGTAGGTTATATCGGTTCAGTTAAACACCAGATGATGATATTTTGTTGATTGTAGTAGGACATTAACAGACAACTTTGTAATGAAACATACATTGGGTCCGCACAATTAAATTTCACAAGTTATAACTTTATAAATATTCTCTTTCATGTATTCAAAATACTTTTTTTCTAAACGATGCATAGTTTGATAGTTTATCCATGTATATTGTGGTATTACACAAATATGATATTAAGCAGCATGCGCAAACATATTTAAGTCATATGTCTGCACCCCAAGTACTTACAATGTCGTATCGGAAATATTCATTTGTCCTGCAGCAACAACAGGTGTGCATTGTCTGCCGATTTCAAATAACAATATCAACCGGCATACCATGCGGGTTTTATGTGGTACAGGAAAAGGTAGGCAACGGCTCAGTGTCCAAGCAAACATATGTTTGCTGGGTAATCTACGATAAGGGTTACTATAATTCATTGCAAATGACAAAACTCTATTAGAGAGGGTAATCATAATTATCAAAAGGAGCAGGTGCCCACTCTTTGCACAAAACAGACTTTACAGGGAATAAGTAAAACAACATGTAGGCGTGCATCAAAGGGATTAACAGCAACAACTATAGGATAGGGTAATAAAGCAGTGACAACAGGGGGAAGTCAAATGTCCAAGAGGTAGAAAATATACATTGCTGGAATGCTCTGCTAAGTTGTTGCTATCAGTTCATTGTATGCAGATGGGATGAGATATCCTTCATCTCTGTTGATGGAGGGCTTGTGTCCGCGGATTTGAACTGCTTAATCCATGTTGATGTATATATAAGTCTGCTACAGCACCTCAGTCTCGCTTGACAACAGTATAATAATCTATACTGAAACGCCGCATCCTATATAATATAGACGTTGTCATCCATGAAGCGAAAATGTGTTGAAGAACGATATGAATGTAAGTCACTAACGTGAGGCTCTAAAATCATATGGTGGTGTGCAAATCATATGCGTTTAATTCGTGATTGGTATATTTTCTCATTGATATTATTGTATGAATAATCGTTTCCTTTCACACTCGTATTACAACACAAATCATAAAATAGATAAGATCTATATATTATGATCTCGGTAGCAACAGCATGGAGCGTGTTGTTCAGTGACAAAACAATGTGAAAATTCATCGAGGAGATACTTTGTCCTTAACCACCTCAGCATATATACTATACTTCACGGCAATGACGATTTATCTCCTTTAGACAAGAAATCCGTTCAGAATTATATAACTGAAACTAACCGCTTTACGGAATTCAAGTAACAACCTGTAAACATTAAATGCACTTGGTGTCTTATTCTTTATTTTATTTGCTTTAATTTCTTTTGTTTTGATTCATTCATTAATGTCCTAATGTCTGCTCCATAGAATTAAGTCAAAATAATAACGAACTATGTGCGGAGAAGCATTGACATAGGCCATATGGCCTGTTTGCTAATCCTATTTCCATTTTTGTTATATCGTGTTATTATGAAAAATGTAAACATTAATGGCAATTTTTAAAAATACTGTTTAAATCACAATACTGTATAAATCTCGAACAACCTCTGCGTTTTGCAGGTATATATCGTAGCTCTTTCCAAACGTATTCATCAAGTTTCATTCACCATTTTATCTAAGAAAGTTTTGATACCTTTTCGATAGAACGTAGACATTATAGTTTGTTGGACCACTGACTTCAAAATACTGACTTTATGCATTTCATTTGTGCAATGGTACATTATGTTTAGCACTATCTTATGTGCACAAACCAGCCGTTTCAACACATTACCTGAAGAGATATTTTCATAAGCAAGTTTTGCTCTTTTACTGATCCAATGTATAGGTTGTTTATTGCAACGGCAGTGTTAGGTAAACAAGAGATGTGGATGAATGAATCATTAGGACTGGTATATTTTCAAACAATTTAACACGATATTTTGTAGGAATCCCTGGGTTGACTAACATCATTTCAAAAATCAGTGGTGACTCGACATTCTGGTTGTCTCTAATTTCCCAGGAATGGGACAGCAAAATTGCTAATAAAAGCATACGGTCTTTTGATAGCAACTTCTTTGTTAATTGCAAAGAGCAACGTTTCTGTGTAGGTTCTCACACCATGTTCAAGCTAACGGTGACAAAAACCAAGTGATTAGAATGATCGAATGCTGTGACAAACATCGTGTACTTGAATAACAAGGGGTAGATAATTGGACGAGGCCAGGTGGGAAGTAAGAACAATAAATAGCACAGCCATGAAGCCGATAAGCAGGACGGATTAAGTTGTAAAAACAGTCATAAAAAACGGGTGTTGATTGAAGTCTATAGCTTGGTCAGCTCTTCGTAGGCTATGGTATGTAGTACCCTTCGTCAGTCACTACATTCACAGCGCTCGTCACACGTTGCTTTATGCAAAGAACAAGAAGTTGCTATTAAGAAGCCGCATGCTAGAATGCCAATGAAACATACAATCATAATTGCTGTTCATGACGTTGTTGTATAATTTGTATATATATATATACAACCTACTTTATCTGACCTCGTACACCTGAAACATAGTGTATCGAATAGGTCCAACACAGAACTGAACCAAAATATCTAATGTCATGATGATATGAATTGCTTAAATTCCTCAAACCGGTCTTTGAGGTAATAACAGAAGTGTATATAGTTTTAGTTTCCTGATCATGAATCAGTTATTGTCATTCTGATGCAAATACCCCAAACCCAACAAGATTAGATCCAGATCAGTTGATCACACTGATTGCTAATTACCTAGAATAAACAAGAAGTGGCCCACACGCAGGTGTCTCATAAATTATCTAATACAGGTGAAAGGACGGTCAAATACACACTCTCCCAAATAATTAGCCATTACGAGTATTTACACAGGATGGTATTTGTCGTGATCGTTTATTACGGTTCACACCCATAACCCCTACATGCCACTACCCCTACACTCCAGTACCCCTACAGCTAGTTAAAACAACACCTAGCATTTACCTGTCTGATATAATAGACTAATCCTAAAGAGGGATTAGTGCATGGAGCATAGATGAGATCAAGGGATGCACAAATGTGATTAGTCTTTTGTGGCAAGGAAATTAGTGGTCTCATGATGAAAACAAACCTCAACCCTGAGTAGAAGAAACATACAATTGGAAAAGTGTTGTGATTGCTAAATGTTGTTAAGAAAAGTTGTTATAGTGCACTTTAATGTTACATATATTACAATGTTGAGAAGTTGAGAGAAATAAAACGTGGAGATGATACAGGAAATTGAGATTGTTCCATACAGTATATAAGTGCTGACATGAAACAAACATGGCATCAACATGGCTGGTCTTCGCAATGTTGAGTTTGTTATGTCACGGAGAGGTAGCCGTCAAGTTCTGTTGGATGGATATCTTCACACTAAGAATGTTGAGCGACAGACCTGTGTACACTGGAAGTGTGTGCAGTCAACATGCAAAGGAAGAGTCACAACTGTTGGCGATGTGGTAAGAAATACGACTGAACACAATCACCCACCAGAGGATAGCCAGAAGGTCCGGTTTGTCAGCAACCTGAGGAAGAGAGCCAGGGAGGAGTCAATACCGATGCGCAGTACCGCCACCGCCAGAAGACGATTCCTGTCTTACCACAGACGAGATCAGAAGTCGACCTCCAAGATCCCTGGACGCAGACAGCAGATGGTAGACCATTCCTCCTGTTTGCGGACGGCCATGACGACAAGATCTTGGCCTTCGGAACACAGAGAGTCTTGAAGCCTTGCAGTCAGCTGACAACCTCTACATGGATGGAACTTTCACAGCCTGTCCTGCACTGTGGAATCAAGTATACATCATCCATGCAAGACGTGGCAGCTCAACATATCCCCTCATCTTCGCCCTTCTTCCGGACCGCCAGACAACAACCTACTCCAGACTCTTCCGATTGCTCAAGGATGAAGTTCAGCAGAGACTCAACAGACCGCTTGATCCTGCCTGCATCCAGACCGATTTTGAGCTAGCAGCAATCCACGCCATAGAAACAGAATTTCCCACTGCTGACGTGAAGGGCTGTTTCTTCCATTTCTGTCAAAGCCATCTGGAGGAAGGTTCAGGATCTTGGACTGGCTGTTGCCTACAAGGAAAACCCCGAAGTCACCAAGTGGATCAGGAGAGCAGCTGGACTACCTCTACTTCCTCAAGCCGCGGTCCAAGACACTTGGATTGAAGCCATGGATGACACTCCTGACGTCCCAAGAGCTGGCGACTTCAACGACTACATCGTGACAACATGGGTCGACGACACTGCCAGATTTTTCTTCACCTGTGGAACCACAACTTGACAGCTGGGCCGAGGACAAACAACAACCTGGAAGGATTCCACAACCGTCTGAATCGAGAAATTCCACACAGGCACCCGAACATCTACAGATTTGTAGAAGTCATCAGGAGAGTCGAACACGCCGAGAGAGTGAGGATTGCTCCAGATTGACTTTGGTGCTGCGCCAACAAACAGAAAACGAGTGTACAGAGATCGACAACCGTCTGTGCAGACTCAAGGAACAGCTACAGCGTGGACAGAAATCCCCTCTTCAGTTTCTTGACGCCGTCGGCTACCTGCTCAAGCTTGGATAGACTGTAACACTGACACTTGAACACTTGTGATAATGTAATAATGTGGTCTTTCTCATCCTGATATGTTGATATGAAACACTTGTGATAATGTGATCTTTTGTTCATCCTTATATGATGATATGAAAACACTGAATGTAAATAGACTGAAAAACTTGACAATTGATCTCAATGATGTGGTACTTTGTGATAACACATGTATTAAAGTCACTTTTAAAATCTGTCTTGTGTCATGTTGTGCATCTTAAGTGGACCAGTCCACTGTATGGAATAGGAAACAGGCAGGAGATTAGTTATGCAACAGACCATAAACTATGTTGTTATAAGCTGTAGGGGTAGTGGCATGTAGGGGTAATGGGAGGTTACCTTTATTACTGCTGTCTAGAACACATGTTTTCTACCCGCATTACGTTATTACACAACATAATGCAGGATTTGAAGAAGTGAAACATTTCAAGTTTTATACAATATGTATATACATACATCCCTGTATCAGTTCACAACATTATAATCAGAACCCTTGACCTAAACACTCACCACTTGCCTACTACCTATGGAAGATTCGTTCTGTTAGTTCATTCCTGGGAAGTCGACAACTGTGATGTTTAAAACAACAAATCAGTGGAGCATGCAAGGATTTTCAAGTCGACTGCCTCTGGAGAACAACGGAGGTTCTGTGTGATTTTAAGCAGATGGATGATACTAAATTGTTAACCGGTAAATAAATGAAATACTCCCACGAACCATTATTTACACCCCTTAAAATACATATGACATTTTTATCCGTGACAAGTTTATCGATAACAAATAATTTATATACATTTGAATGTCATCATTCAACTGTAGAAATAGTTTAAGTGCAGTTCTTATCTAGGCACATCCATGCTATCCGCGATGCAGCATTGTGTTTGCGGCTCACTCTAAACATGTATCCTATCTATACAGAGACACCTTCCTCCACGTGAAGTTAGAATGAACTTGCACTCTAACTGCTGATTTGCCATTTTGAAAGTGATGCATTGGATTGCGGATAAGCAGGATATATACCCATAATAACTAGTGAGTAAATATCAACAAATAATATAGTGAATTAAAATCAGTGTCAAAGGCAATCAGTAGTAGTGAGTTGAAATAAATCAATGTCAATCAATAAGCAAACAAATAATTAGTGATTTAAAATCAGTGTCAAAGGCAATCAGTTAGTCGTGAGTTGAAATCAATCAATGTCAGTCAATAAGCAGTGAGCTGAAATCAATCAATGTCAGTCAATAAGCAGTGAGTTGATACCAATGGAAATCAACAACCAGTGAGTTGATATCATGTTCATATTACAATGTGAGTTGATATCATGAAAATGAACACCGATTTCGTTATGCAGTTCAGTTTATAGTATAACCCACCTCACTAATCCATTAAAACATCATGAGTCTACCTCGGCGAAACATCAAAGGATTTTCACTGTAATACCAAATGTCGTCTTAAGGGGAAGACACCTAATCCTGATTCGATTATTGCAAGACTGTTTGAAAAACAGCTTCATTGTGGTTTCAAGAGTACACATCTGCCATATACAATTCAGTGTTCCATTTTACAGTTCGAGTGACTATACAAACAATAGAGATACATAAACCAGACAACGGGACTCATGTAAGAGATGAAATGACTGCAACTTAGCGCAATGAAACTCATGTAATACAGAGTGTGAATAAACGATGTATAAAGAAATCATCAAATTATTTTTATTTTCATTTCGTCTTGATAAGATGTTAAAATATGCCTTGTAAGATTTGTGCGGCGATCTACTTCTGGGAACCATTTCCCCTCCCACTTGAAGTTCTTTACAGGAGAAAACAACATCATTTGAAGAAAGTCCATATTGAATTATCCAAAGATGGTGTCTAATCATTTTCAATTAAGACAATTCTGGTAGTGAAATGAAAATTTCTGCCAGAAATTTCTGCGGAAAAAAAAATTCTGCCAGAAATTTCTGCGGTAAAAAAAAAATCTGCCAGAAATTTCTGCGGAAAAAATTAATTCTGCCAGTAATTTCTGCAGAAATGCATTTTCAGAGCCCATTTGTGAGCTTATGAACACGTGAGCGCACTGGCACATGAACCTTTTGGGTTCATCTCCTCGAGATCTTTCCAATGATATAAATTATGTCTTTGTAGCTCGCTTCCTTCTGTGTGTCAAGTTAGGACTCGCTGGCCATTCCTAAGTTGTCCCACCCGGCCTTCGGTGATCAGGCTAAAAAAGACCCAATAGCGATGATCAGCCTAAAAAGACCCAATAGTGGTGATCAGGCTAAAAAGACCAAATAGCGGTGATCAGACTAACAAGACCCAATAGCGATGATCAGGCTAACAAGACCCAATAGAAGTGATCAGGCAAAAAAGACTCAACAGCGGTGATCAGGCTAAAAAGACCCAATAGCGATGATCAGGCTAAAAAGACCCAATAGAAGTGATCAGGCAAAAAAGACCCCACAGCGGTGATCAGGCTAAAAAGACCCAATAGAAGTGATCAGGCTAAAAAGACCCAATAGCGGTGATCAGGCTAAAATGACCCAATAGCGGCGATCAGGCTAACAAGACCAAATAGTAGTGATCAGACAAAGACGACCCAATAGCGGTGATCAGACTAAAAAGACCAAATAGCGGTGAAATAATACGAATGGATGACTGAAATAAAAGCGAAGAAATCTGAAGCGATTGTACAATTTCGATTATATCATGAGCATGTTTGTGAATCTCTATCAAAGCGTGACCATGCCAGGTGTTAATGAAGGGAAAGAGTGGACACCGGGTACAAACAATATACAACAGCTATATGCAGAATTAGAATTAGCTAAGGCGCCTTAGTACTCGAGATGCCTTAGCAAAGAATGGCGTATGTAACAAAACTCGCTGACTATAACTCACGCTGTGAAAACAATGACGTGGTCATTCTCTGGGAACCCTGGGATGTTATTTTTCCAATCTCGAGCACTTGGAAGCAGATTTGAAGCATCTATCTTTGTGTTGTTTGGGTAATCCTCCTCGTTCAAGACTGACTGGAACCAACCTCCTCTTCCTTGATCCTTAAACAATGCAAATAGTGTTTGAGGTTTGGACTTAATGAACTTAAATGATTTGTATAGCGATCGGTATACGCATTGCAGAACTTTCTTCCAAGAATGATGATTCATTCGAGTCTTTCTGAAAGGTTGTCCAGGATTATAATATTTAAAACTTAAGTGAGTGAGTGACTGAGTGCGTTTAGTTTTATGCCGCACTCATCAATATTCCAGCTATATGACAGTGGTCTGTAAATAATCGAGTCTGGACCAGACAATCCAGTGATCAACAGCATGAGCATCGATCTACGCAATTGGAATACGATGACATGACTGTGTCAACCAAGTCAGCAAACCTGGCCACCAGATCTTGTTTGTCGCCTCTCACGACAAGTATGGGTTACTGAAGATCAATTCCAACCCGATCTTCACGGGTCAAAACTTTAGTAAGGCTTTCAGAAAATATAATGGTTAACATGAGGTGGAGATTTCCAAATTTGACGCATCAGTGGCTAAGATAATCTGATTTATATATGAGAAAGTTGGAGAAGAGAGGAAGAGGGAGAGAGAGAAAGAGAGTAAATAAATGAAATACTCCCACGAACCATTATTTACACCCCTTAAAATACATATGACATTTTTATCCGTGACAAGTTTATCGATAACAAATAATTTATATACATTTGAATGTCATCATTCAACTGTAGAAATAGTTTAAGTGCAGTTCTTATCTAGGCACATCCATGCTATCCGCGATGCAGCATTGTGTTTGCGGCTCACTCTAAACATGTATCCTATCTATACAGAGACACCTTCCTCCACGTGAAGTTAGAATGAACTTGCACTCTAACTGCTGATTTGCCATTTTGAAAGTGATGCATTGGATTGCGGATAAGCAGGATATATACCCATAATAACTAGTGAGTAAATATCAACAAATAATATAGTGAATTAAAATCAGTGTCAAAGGCAATCAGTAGTAGTGAGTTGAAATAAATCAATGTCAATCAATAAGCAAACAAATAATTAGTGATTTAAAATCAGTGTCAAAGGCAATCAGTTAGTCGTGAGTTGAAATCAATCAATGTCAGTCAATAAGCAGTGAGCTGAAATCAATCAATGTCAGTCAATAAGCAGTGAGTTGATACCAATGGAAATCAACAACCAGTGAGTTGATATCATGTTCATATTACAATGTGAGTTGATATCATGAAAATGAACACCGATTTCGTTATGCAGTTCAGTTTATAGTATAACCCACCTCACTAATCCATTAAAACATCATGAGTCTACCTCGGCGAAACATCAAAGGGATTTTCACTGTAATACCAAATGTCGTCTTAAGGGAAGACACCTAATCCTGATTCGATTATTGCAAGACTGTTTGAAAACAGCTTCATTGTGTTTCAAGAGTACATCTGCCATATACAATTCAGTGTTCCATTTTACAGTTCGAGTGACTATACAAACAATAGAGATACATAAACCAGACAACGGGACTCATGTAAGAGATGAAATGACTGCAACTTAGCGCAATGAAACTCATGTAATACAGTGTGAATAAACGATGTATAAAGAAATCATCAAATTATTTTTATTTTCATTTCGTCTTGATAAGATGTTAAAATATGCCTTGTAAGATTTGTGCGGCGATCTACTTCTGGGAACCATTTCCCCTCCACTTGAAGTTCTTTACAGGAAAACAACATCATTTGAAGAAGAAAGTCCATATTGAATTATCCAAAGATGGTGTCTAATCATTTTCAATTAAGACAATTCTGGTAGTGAAATGAAATTTCTGCCAGAAATTTCTGCGGAAAAAATTCTGCCAGAAATTTCTGCGGTAAAAAATCTGCCAGAAATTTCTGCGGAAAAATTAATTCTGCCAGTAATTTCTGCAGAAATGCATTTTCAGAGCCCATTTGTGAGCTTATGAACACGTGAGCGCACTGGCACATGAACCTTTTGGGTTCATCTCCTCGAATCTTTCAATGATATAAATTATGTCTTTGTAGCTCGCTTCCTTCTGTGTGTCAAGTTAGGACTCGCTGGCCATTCCTAAGTTGTCCCACCCGGCCTTCGGTGATCAGGCTAAAAAGACCCAATAGCGATGATCAGCCTAAAAAGACCCAATAGTGGTGATCAGGCTAAAAAGACCAAATAGCGGTGATCAGACTAACAAGACCCAATAGCGATGATCAGGCTAACAAGACCCAATAGAAGTGATCAGGCAAAAAAGAAAATAGACTCAACAGCGGTGATCAGGCTAAAAAGACCCAATAGCGATGATCAGGCTAAAAAGACCCAATAGAAGTGATCAGGCAAAAAAGACCCCACAGCGGTGATCAGGCTAAAAAGACCCAATAGAAGTGATCAGGCTAAAAAGACCCAATAGCGGTGATCAGGCTAAAATGACCCAATAGCGGCGATCAGGCTAACAAGACCAAATAGTAGTGATCAGACAAAGACGACCCAATAGCGGTGATCAGACTAAAAAGACCAAATAGCGGTGAAATAATACGAATGGATGACTGAAATAAAAGCGAAGAAATCTGAAGCGATTGTACAATTTCGATTATATCATGAGCATGTTTGTGAATCTCTATCAAAGCGTGACCATGCCAGGTGTTAATGAAGGGAAAGAGTGGACACCGGGTACAAACAATATACAACAGCTATATGCAGAATTAGAATTAGCTAAGGCGCCTTAGTACTCGAGATGCCTTAGCAAAGAATGGCGTATGTAACAAAACTCGCTGACTATAACTCACGCTGTGAAAACAATGACGTGGTCATTCTCTGGGAACCCTGGGATGTTATTTTTCCAATCTCGAGCACTTGGAAGCAGATTTGAAGCATCTATCTTTGTGTTGTTTGGGTAATCCTCCTCGTTCAAGACTGACTGGAACCAACCTCCTCTTCCTTGATCCTTAAACAATGCAAATAGTGTTTGAGGTTTGGACTTAATGAACTTAAATGATTTGTATAGCGATCGGTATACGCATTGCAGAACTTTCTTCCAAGAATGATGATTCATTCGAGTCTTTCTGAAAGGTTGTCCAGGATTATAATATTTAAAACTTAAGTGAGTGAGTGACTGAGTGCGTTTAGTTTTATGCCGCACTCATCAATATTCCAGCTATATGACAGTGGTCTGTAAATAATCGAGTCTGGACCAGACAATCCAGTGATCAACAGCATGAGCATCGATCTACGCAATTGGAATACGATGACATGACTGTGTCAACCAAGTCAGCAAACCTGGCCACCAGATCTTGTTTGTCGCCTCTCACGACAAGTATGGGTTACTGAAGATCAATTCCAACCCGATCTTCACGGGTCAAAACTTTAGTAAGGCTTTCAGAAAATATAATGGTTAACATGAGGTGGAGATTTCCAAATTTGACGCATCAGTGGCTAAGATAATCTGATTTATATATGAGAAAGTTGGAGAAGAGAGGAAGAGGGAGAGAGAGAAAGAGAGTGATAGTGAGTGAGTGAATTTAACGGAGGCTGAGCTACACGTGCATTATAAACACACAGTCATGCTCGAAAGCAATTATTATTACAAGACTATATTCAATTTTTAACACAAGGTGAAGTGAGATGGGGTTTAACGTCGTACTTAAGAATGTTTGCTCATAGGACGACGTGCATGCGTGTGTATGTGTGGCTGCTTGTACCAGCCCAGACTTTAGCTG
This sequence comes from Haliotis rubra, assembly GCF_003918875.1. Taxonomy (NCBI): domain Eukaryota; kingdom Metazoa; phylum Mollusca; class Gastropoda; order Lepetellida; family Haliotidae; genus Haliotis; species Haliotis rubra. The sequence continues at coordinate 251,233 of NW_025764934.1, read as the reverse complement.
GTTTCATAGTGCTAGATCACTGAGATACAATGAACATCGATCAACACATGGAAAAAACTATTTCACTGAAACAACCACGTACACTAACCGGAACCCCAGGTCTAGCTTGATGTTCATGATGTCGATCACTCGATTGTCTGGACCATAACTGATTATTAACACCCGCCTGGGTATTGTCTGAAAATCTTGAGTGCGGTGTGAACCATAAACAGATATAATAGGTCAGTACAAAATATAACATCGGGTTAGAAATCATACACAGATGGTTATTCACACGCACACGCACACGCACACGCACACGCACACGCACACACGCACACATGATCGATAACACTTTTACAGTTATCATTGCATCGCTACATAACGTTTGCGGAAACACAGAAACTTTAAACTCCCGGTGAAATTATTTTGTTAAATGAAAAACATGCTCCCTTCGAAAAGAATATTGAGCATTTTATCGCACATCGAACTTTTCAGTTTCCCGGTTCAATCAACGATGGATTATCTTCATCAAATACATACCTCAATGACATACCCAACCAGGTGTATGTTGTACAATGTCGAGGCAGTCTTAAACCTTAAGTTTACCTGTAAAATAAAGTATTAATTGCAGGGGACATCATTGTTAGTGTTAGAGATGAGGACTTCGTTCACATACGATAGTAACGCTTCGAGAGTCTGTGTTAACGTGTGTGACTTACGATACTTAGATAGCTTTGACAAATGGATATAGAGGCTGCGCTCTTCGTAGTACCTCAGCGGGAGCATTTACTTTTACGTAAAGACTACAAATATGTAAAGACTCCGGTATTAATAGTGGGTCGGGGGGGAGCCCATACTTTTCAGTAAAGACTACAATTTTGTAAAGACTCCGCTGTTAATAGTACCCCTTACTTTTAAGTGAGTGAGTGAATATAGTTTTACGCCGCTTATAGCAATATTCCAGCAATATCACGGCGGGGGACACCAGAAATGGGCTTAACACATTGTACCCATGTGGGGAATCGAACCCGGGCCTTCGGCGTGACGAGCGAACGCTTTAACCACTAGAGCCACCCCCACCACCCCACCACCCCACCACCCCACCACCCCTACTTATAAGTAAAGAGTACACTTATGTAAAGACTCCGGTGTAAATAGTAGCTCATGGGGAGCATCAGCCTTTAAAAGTCACATGCAACGTAAAACACAACTTTGCAGATTCTGATACCTTTCGGTATGGACTTACCGAAACAAATCATCAAAAATGCAAATTTATAAAGTTGAAAAATAACGCGATGCAAAAAACCGCGCGAAATCGTAGTTCAAACGATTCACTAACTTTCCCCCAGCGCTTGGGGGAATTCAAGTGGTTTCAACAGCTGGGCTGCGCTCATAGCACATGCGCAGTGAAATAGGTTGCGGAGCTTGGAAGCGGGTTTTCCGGTAAATATTCGGTGAAGGCTTTGGTGTGAGCTATTTTTCTACTGTTTTGTTGATATTTCACAGGCGCGAGCTATTTATATGTTATTACAGTAGATTACCGATTTAACTGTTTATATAATTTCTTTTGTCTATTTCACCACATGTTCTTCTTACCGAGTCAATTTCTCAGTTCGATACTTAAAAGCAATGTCATTATTTAGCGTCGACAGAATTTCTAACTGTGATATAGATATGTCGTTGTCACAGACAAAACTCAAAGTCTGTTTTATTGGCACCTATGTGTCTGCCTGCCCGTCTGCTAATGACAATATTCAATACACAATTTCAATATCTGACCACATGCAATTTGAACTTAACACCTGTCAGGCTATACACCATAAACAAAACGCATTGATTTATGGCCCGAGTTCGGTCTCTGTCACATTATGTAATTACACAGACAGGCAGGTGCGATACTTGTACACATGACATGTTATGATGTCTGATGATTGCAAAATGTTATACACAAAAAATGAGCATGTATTTACAAAACCCAACATCTCTATATATACACACACACAATGAGCCGTGAGGGCATCTGCAAATGAACCAGCCATTACACTTGAGTGCACACCCACCCGCTCTGACTGGGTTCGGTATCCTGGCTGCTTCGTTTCTTTTGAAGTAAACCCAAAAAATATTGCACTTTTGATTTGCGATTGTACGCTTATACTTTTGTTTTTATGTTTTTTCATAATCAGCAATGTATATTATATGTCATGAATAAGTGATAATTGTGTTTGAATTATGTTTGATTTTTGGTTGCATGTGACACCTTAAAGCTTACAGGCGCCCCCTTCTTCATTTTATGGAGCCGGTTTCCTTGTAGATAGACTCTTTTCCTATTGCCCGTAATTTGTGTCTTCATACTTCGATTCCGGACATGGGTACAATGTGTAAAGCCCATTTCCTGTGTCCCCCGCCGTGATATTGCTGGAATATTGCTAAAAGCGGCGTAAAACTAAACTAACTCACTCATACCTACCCCGTTAACAAGATGAGCAAAATGGCGTCGTATGTTCTCCTTTGTTTCAGCATGCTTGAGGACTTCGGACACCTGGGAAGTCCTTGCAAACCATCTGTAAAAGGTACAATACACAATGCTTGGAAGAGGGGACGAAGTGGATTGGGTGGTCATGCTCAGTGGCTTTGTTAATTGCGTGTAACCGTGCCCGACGGGTGGTACGTTACATACATTGTTAATCACTACTGGGCCTGATCCAGATTGCCGTGGTGGCCTCCAGAAGGGACCGTTTCATCTCCATCTTCTGTTGCACAGATTCCAGACGAAGACGATGTCACGGGTCGACCTCGTTCAAGAAGACCAAAATTGAACGTCCAGATCTGAGGAACGTTTGGTCATGTCGCTCTCTTATTCTCTTAGGCTACGTTAGATCTCATTTGTGATGTAATCCCGTGAAGATCCGGGTTAGAATTGGTCTTCAGCAACCCATTGTCCTAAGAGGCGAGTAACATGATTGGGTGGTCAGGCTCGCTGACTTGGTTCACACATGTCATCGTATTCAGTTGCATAGATCGACACCCATGCTGTTGATCTGTGGATTGTCTGGTCCTTATTTAGAGACAAATAGGTGGGATATTGCTGAGTGGGGCGCTAAACAACAAACAAACAAACAATATACTCATGAATGAACTAGATTTGTCATTTTATGTACCATTCGTGTACTGTGAGTGTCAACTCTACGGCATCTTTTAAACAGGATGGCAGTAATGTATATCTTGGACTCATGGTCATGACAATTGTCCGATAGAGGAAGACACTGTTGACATAGAGGTTCAGACACTTTAGACTTGTGTAGTAAAAGGTCTTCAACTGGGACCTCAACATAGAACAGTAGCACAAAGACACCAACTACCTTTGATATACGGAGTAGTCAACGACAGCAACAACATCAATGTGTATTTGGTCAGTCGAACGTTTGCTTCTAGATTCCTGCGTCCATCGTTCAGCCTCCCTCTCAGAAACATTATCTTCGTCATCTGAAATAATGGTTTAAAAACAAGAAGAAGGAAAAGTCAGTTTACTAAAGGCTCCCCTTTAAAAAATAATAAACCTTAAGAAACTGACGGATAAAGTGAACTTTAATTTTGTCCCAGCTACTATACACTAAACGCCAAAGAAACGTTACCCTCCTATCTTTATGAATTACTGAAAAACTATCAAAGATATCTTAGAAGGTATTAGTTTACAAGAAAGCTTAACAACACAGCTTTATGCAAATCACGAAAATAAATTCTTAAATGCATTCATATTTAGGTGAAATGCATCCTTTTCAGAAGAATTAAATTGTCCTATTTTCGTCCATGTCGAAATAAACCAACAGCAGTGAACTAGATGTCCAAAAGAAACGTTGAAATAAAATTCTGCTTTGAGACAAAGATAAACCATTAAAGTCACCATTTTTCAACAGTTAAAACAAGAAACAACTGTTGTAGAGTGTGTAAAATTGGAAAATAGTCATTCCTATGATTACAGTCTTTTAAAACATTTTCTGCTGATTTTCATTAGTGAAAACAAGTAAAACATCTAAAATTAGCTTTGTTAACATTTTGGCTTGCAAAGTAACATTTTTCCATTTTATGTGTACACATAGCAATATCAATCGCCAAAACGTAGCAATATTCCAGCGGTATTTGCATCCATTTCACATGTGGAATGATCTTATAGGGTATGAAGAGAGACAAGAATGCATGATATGATACACAAGTACGAGAAATATGCCACGATTAACAGCTGAAGAGAGAGAAAGAGCCATTGGGATGGAGCAGATGGGGTCGACATACAATGCTGCTGCCAACGCCCTCGGATGCCACCGTATCACGGTTCTAAGACTTATTTCAGGGCTTCAGTCAGACTGGGTCACCGTAGACAGACCAAGAATTGGACGTCCACACATCAGAACGCCAGCTGAAGACAGGTACCTCCGTCACTAAGGCAGGAGGGTAAGGTTTCTTTTGGCGTTTAGTGTAGTTATTAAGTTTGTATAACGAACTAAAATTTGTTGTCCTTTTGAGTTCGTTATAGCCGTAGTTTAGTTCGGTTTCTTTGTGAAGTGAACCTGTATCATATCTTCACTTTGCCGTTTTTTAGGATTCCGAATGATATATTAAAAAATGTCTCTCTTTCGTATCTTTCAGATCAAGTCGAAATAGTCTTTTTATATCAACAAGTCGAAACGAATACAAGTTTGGATATCGTTTAGCATCAGCTGTGGAGGGTCAGTTGTTAGGTTATTGGGTAAAGCGTTTGATCATCACGTCGACGACCTGGGTTCGATTCCCTACAAATGAATAATGTCACCTTCGCTTATATTGGTTGCATATTGCTCACTCACTCACTCGATTGCACCATTGGAAACTTGAAACTTACACGACAACGTGATGTCAATAGCTTGTTTGTCAATAAGAGGCTTCACTGGCTTCAGGATATACAGATCATCGTCGACAGGCCCCCATGCGTCACCACGAGCACCGTTATAAGGCGTCATCTCATACAAATTACCTCCAGGAAGAGATAGGAAGCCTTGCTGTGAAAAGAAGAAAAGCCGAAATATCAACATATTCGGGACCACGTAATGTATGTCGAGTATCGGTACTAGAGAAGAAGTGTTCGTATATTCTTGTTTGTTGTTTACCCCACACAGCTATAATCTGGAGGAGATTAAAATCTGCCATTGCAAGCAAGAGCCAAGATCGACTTTAAAGATTTGTTTGTTTGTTTGTTTGTTTGTTTGTTTGTTTGTTTGTTTGTGGTCCTGCTTTATGACACGGTCTGATAATATTCCGCCTTCAAAGAAAATGCATAAGACACTACGTAGCCAGTTTTTGCTTAAACTTCTAGGTTTTTCTGTGTTCCTATATTGATAATCAAAATCCGCCCGTGCCCACGCTTCTTTAAAAATAAAATAAGATTACAATAAACTACTTTAAACAGGAACTCACGATTTGTACGAACTTTTTGGGCTGGTCTCTTATTGATGCTTTCGTCGAAATGAGTTAAATGAACAGCGGTTATAACAAACTGACCGGTCACGTTGAGTTCGCTATAGCCGTAGGTATATTGAGCCAATTAAAACTTTATTCTGCATTAAATATTGATACAGTTACTTAGCGTCCTTACTGTATCATACCCATGAAGATCCGGGTCAGAACTGATCTTCAGTAACCCATGCTTGTCGTAAGAGACGACTAACGGGATCGGGTGCTCAGACTCGATGGCTTGGTTGACACATGAAATCTAATCTCGATTGCGTAGATGGATGCTCATGATATTGCTCACTGGATTGTCTGCCGCCATATAGCTGGAATATTGCTGAGTGCGGCGTTAAACAACAAACAAATGTTAATGTATGACATGACTCGTATAACACGTTACTTACAAGCTGATACCGTGGTTTGTCCTCTGATGTTATCCGGCAGGACACCTCAATAGAAGCCATGTTAGCAACATCCAGGTACTCGTGACGCCCCTGTAGAGTGAGTGAGTGAGTGAATTAGTATAGATCAAACATCACACTTGCAATACTTATAAAACATCGGTGTAACAGAATACTATGAGCTGTATGCTTCTCTCGAGGGTAATTATTTACGGTCTGATGTTTGCCTCTTTGTAGCAGTGTTACCCGAACACTGCTACAAAAAGACGTACATCAGACCGTATTACCCGAGGGAGATGCTTCCAACGTATTTATCTTACCGTCATGTGTTAAATGTACAAAAGCTTAAAACTGCTTTGAAAATGGTTAAATTATGTTTAAGTTGAGTGTGCAAACGATGCAATGTAGAATACAGTTTTAATAAAGCAGTGAAAGTTGGTAAAATAAATTCACAGTGAACTCAAACACAGCTGAACGGTTTTCGAACTCCGTGGACCGCATGCGTCATATTATGACGTCATACGATTGTTAGCGATACAGCTTCTCGGCGGAGAGTTTGGCGTTTCCCCTGGCAGCGGGTGATTATTTTTCAGTTGGAAACTTGTTAAAGCGTCATTGACCAAGGAAATTAAAGTATTCTACATGAAGGTAAGATAACGAGTCTTGACTATTCGCAGAAAACATATTAATCAATTTGGTGTCAAAGACAAAATATAGCTGTTAAAACGCATGAATAGACGAAACAGCCGTGATGACACCAGGTGTTCATTGAAAGGGCAAGATGTTCTTCTCCACCGGTAACACCCGCCATTCACACAATTTACCTGAAGAAGTAAGCGCTTACATCCTAGAAGCACACAGTAATACTTCAATAACATATCCACACCATAGTAAACACATGTACAATACGAACAATATCATATATTCTAAGATGCTTTGCTAAACGATCAAAGGCGCCGACAGTACTTTATAAGGTGATAAAGTACACTATTTGCATGACATCACACTGTATGGCGTCTCTACGCTATTCAACGTTCACAATGTTTAAATACTCCAAACAGGGTTGCGCAACAGTGAGGGAAATTACCAGTCTTCCTATTTGCGACTGACTGAGTTTGGTTTTACGCCGCTTTTAGCAATATTCAAGCAACATCACGGCGGGGGACACCAGAAATGGGCTTCACACATTGTGCCCATGTGGGGATTTGAACCCGGGCCTTCGGCGTGACGAGCCAACGCTTTAACCATTAGGCTACCCCACGACCCCTCCTATATGCGAGCGAAGCGAGCTAAGGTTTGCAACGTAGTTCCCTCGCTTCGGTTCGAAAAATAGTTTCAGTGTCAAACTAAAATATCGCCACCATCAAAGGTAGGCACGCAGTTCCTCACAGGGTTGTGTACTCTCAGATTTTCAACTTCAATTTTGATAACTACTCGCGTAAAATATATTTCATGCAACATTTCAAGCGTCAATTAACGGCATTACAAGATCATGTTCCTGTTTTTGACAGGTAAGGGCGTCGTCATTTCGAAATAACACTAGCCGTCTGGAAGTCAGTATGATGTTGCAGAGGGGCGTATCAACGAAACTGCAACATTGAATCACGGCACTGTAAAACCGGATGAAATCGGACTGTTACAAGAAGCTAATGCACACGTGCATGTTACGGATAATGATTTGGAACGCGTTGTTGAGGCATTTTCCCCTCACCTTATCTCATCTTAGAAGGGGTCGGTGGAGACTAACGCTTAGTCCCTGAATATGTATAATTTTGATAGTAACAAATAAACCCTTTAAGGAGTTCCAGTGAGTATTGCTTCATTGATAGCTTTAGCATTGCAGAGAGGGCTAGGCTGTAGGGAAAATAATGTGGTTCAGGGACTGTGAGACAGACTAGGGGGTGCCGTGCTGGCCTAGTGGTTAAGAGTGTTCGTTCGTCACGCCGAAAACCACCTGAGGGAGAGTTCACGAACCAGAATATGGACTCTTTGAACCTAAACATTCAGTAATAATTCAAAAGCTGTAATACAAACAAACAATTTTCTCACCAACTTTACATGCCCCTGTTTAAATAGAATGAATCAAAAGAAAGCGACTGTTCAATAATCATAAAACGTATGCATTGAGAAGCGTATTCATTATTTGACGACGTTGGTTGATTATGACAGTAGGCGTTCGTGGAAGGGTGTGTATACTGCTCCACTTGTGTGAATGTGTGTTTCTTGAGGGAAGAACACAACAAACCATAAGTCAAGATTCTGTTGGAAAAAAACAACACAAATAGGAAAACGAGGAGGGTGTTTTCATACGGTCTCCCATCACGTACAGATTTATGACCGTGACAGTTGATCTTTCCACAAGTGTCGAATATCTTGAACAATACCTAGTAACCTGGATGTGGGTCTTTTGTGTAACAGAGGAAAGCTGCGTGTTAAGTGATGCGGATTAAAACAGCTTGTGTATAGAAGGCTATACAGTGGTCTTGGTGCGGTATGGAATACTGTAAGGGACATGTCATCGGTCTCACAATCTCGAATTCAAGACTTTTCAAAACACGAATACAAGCATCCAGTGTATATTATGAGAACGTCCTTTACAGCGTTCTGCGTTGCTAAATTTCTAGTTCTCATTTTCGTATGTTTTTGTCATATTTGTATCCAAAGCTGGACATCGCGATTATACTCCCTACAGTATCCCATAGTGGGAGTATTTTATTTGAACATTTATATATTGTGCATTAAGTGGAAACTTCCTGGTTCAAAGTGTCTCTCGGTGAGCTTTTTTAAGCGGGTTATCAATGTTAGGTTTAAGTGTTTGGGGGTGAATGGATCCTGATTCTTGAATTAATTCACTTTTGTATATACTGAAGAACAAAAAGGAAACATCTAGTATTTTGTGGTTATTTTTTTTTAAAGAGTAAGTCGCACACACGTTGACAAAACACCACAGATATGCTTCACAGTGTTTTGCTTAGGATGTCTTAAATCAGAATTTTGTTCAATTGCACGTGCATGTTACACGTCATCAATATATTTTACAGTCGATTGAGATTGTTAGTGGAATACCTGTTTAAAGGCACATATCAAGTGATTGGCTTCCCGATCTTCAATCTGAATTGATACGAAGGGGTACAATGACATGTGTCAACCAAGTCAGCGAGCCTGACCACCCGATTCCGTTAGTCGCCTCGTATGACAAGCATGGGTTACAGAAGATCAATTCTATCCCAGATACTCACGGGTCGAGACTCAATGTATTGAATGAGATAGGTGATATCTCGATGTTCATGACGTCATCACGGCTGTTTTAATGTATTTTAATTGATAAAAGAATTAACTTTGAACCAGTTGTCACGGGAAAGGTGTTGCATGTGCGAAACTGATAAAGCTATAGCACAAAACAGGATAAAGGCGTCCGTCCGTCTTCACATTTGCGACACATCTGACATATTGATCGATATTTCCCGGAATCTGGTATTTCAAACGCGTTGGGAACAAAAACTACAATCCCAGGCATAATCTCGAGGTCGTGTTTTATCCTGTATATCCCACCAATCGTGAAGGTACAGAGTATAAGAACTATAAGGATAATTGCCCAAAGTCTTTCTTATTCATCGTAATTTACAACCTGCTACTTATTAGCATGGTAGCAAATAACCCTCCGACATAAATGCAAAGCACCCGTGGCCTTTTTTCCTATGTAAAGTAATGATTGTCTGTGTTAAAGAATGGTGCATTAACTTCCAAAGACATTTTCACGTGTGCCTCGTTGTCTTGGATTGGTATTAGCAGCTTTTACTAACACTGTCCTGGGATTAAGAAGAGCCGGGTTTGATTACCCCTAATGTGTGACGCCCATTTCTGGTGTGATTTTGCTTGAATATTGCTAAAAGTGGCGTAAAACTACACTCACTCACTTGCCATTACTAAAAACGAAAAAACCCCAGATCTATTGCATTGTGGTTTGTTCAAAGTTTATAACTTGGATAATACAGATACAAGAATTGGAAACATCTGGGACTGCAAGGTAGCCTAGTGGTTAGTTCTCCTGAATATGTGGGGCTGGGAGGTAGCCTAGTGGTTAGTTCTCCTGAATATGTGGGACTGCGAGGTAGCCTAGTGCTTAGCTCACCTGAATATGTGGGACTGCGATGCAGCCTAGTGGTTAGTTCTTCTGAATATGTGGGGCTGCGAGGTAGCCTAGTTGTTAGTTCTCCTGAATATGTGGGGCTGTGAGGTAGCCTGACGGTTAGCTCACCTGAGTATGTGGGACTGCGAGGTAACCCATTAGTTTGCTCACCTGGATATGTGGGACTGTGCGGTAGCCTTGTGTTTAGCTCACCTGAATATGTGGGACTGTGAGGTAGCCTGACGGTTAGCTCACCTGAATATGTGGGACTGCGAGGTAACCCATTAGTTTGCTCACCTGGATATGTGGGACTGTGCGGTAGCCTGGTGGTTAGTTCTTCTGAATATGTGGGACTGCGAGGTACCCTAGTGGTTAGTTCTCCTCAATATGTGGGGCTGCGAGGTAGCCTATTGGTTAGCTCACCTCGATATATGGGACTGCGAGGTAGCCTAGTTGTTAGTTCTCCTGAACATGTGGGGCTGCGAGGTAGCCTAGTTGTTAGTTCTCCTGAATATGTGGGGCTTCGAGGTAGCCTAGTTGTTAGTTCTCTTGAATATGTGGGACTGCGAGGCAGCCTAGTGGTTAGCTCACCTGAACATGTGGGACTGCGAGGCAGCCTAGTGGTTAGCTCACCTGAAGATGTGGGGCTGCGAGGTAGCCTAGTAGTTAGTTCTCCTCAATATATGGGTCTGCGAGGTAGGTTAGTTGTTAGTTCTCCTGAATATGTGGGTCTGCATGGTAGCCTAGTGGTAAGCTCACCTGGATGTGTGGGACTGCATGGTAGCCTAGTTGTTAGTTCTCCTGAATATGTGGGTCTGCGAGGTAACCCATTAGTTTGCTCACCTGAATATGTGGGACTGTGCGGTAGCCTGGTGGTTAGTTCTCCTGAATATGTGGGACTGCGAGGTAGCATAGTGGTTAGTTCTCCTGAATATGTGGGTCTGCATGGTAGCCTAGTTGTTAGTTCTCCTGAATATGTGGGACTGCATGGTAGGTTAGTGGTTAGTTCTCCTGAATATGTGGGGCTGCGAGGTAGCCTAGTTGTTAGTTCTCCTGAATACGAGGGTCTGCATGGTAGCTTAGTTGTTAGTTTTCGTGAATATGTGGGACGGCGAGGTAGCCTAGTTGTTAGTTTTCCTGAATATGTGGGTCTGCATGGTAGCCTAGTTGTTAGTTCTCCTGATTATGTGGGACGGTGAGGTAGCCTAGTGGTTAGTTCTCCTGAATATGTGGGTATGCATGGTAGCCTAGTTGTTAGCCCACCTGGATATGTCGGACTGCGAGGTAGCCTGGTTGTTAGTTCTCCTGAATATGTGGGACTGCATGGTAGCCTAGTTGTTAGTTCTCCTGAATATGTGGGACTGCATGGTAGGCTAGTGGTTAGTTCTCCTGAATATGTGGGGCTGCGAGGTGGCCTAGTTGTTAGTTCTCCTGAATATGTGGGGTTGCATGGTAGCCTAGTTGTTAGTTCTCCTGAATATGTGGGTCTGCATGGTAATCTAGTTGTTAGTTCCCCTGGATATGTGGGACTGCGAGGAAGCCTAGTTGTAAGTTCTCCTGAATATGTAGGACGGCGAGGTAGCCTAGTTGTTAGTTCTCCTGAATATGTGGGACTGCATGGTAGGCTAGTGGTTAGTTCTCCTGAATATGTGGGACTGCATGGTAGGCTAGAGGTTAGTTCTCCTGAATATCTGGGGCTGCGAGGTGGCCTAGTTGTTAGTTCTCCTGAATATGTGGGGTTGCATGGTAGCCTAGTTGTTAGTTCTCCTGAATATGTGGGTCTGCATGGTAGCCTAGTTGTTAGTTCCCCCTGAATATGTGGGACTGCGAGGAAGCCTAGTTGTAAGGTCTCCTGAATATGTGGGACTGCGAGGTAGCCTAGTGGTTAGCTCACCTGAACATGTGGGGCTGCGAGGTAGCCTAGTTGTTAGTTCTCCTGGATATGTGGGGCTTCGAGGTAGCCTAGTGGTTAGTTCACCTGAATATGTGGGACTGTAAGCTAGCCTGGTGGTTAGCTCACCTGAATATGTGGGACAGCGAGGTAACCCATTAGTTTGCTCACCTGGATATGTGGGACTGTGCGGTAGCCTCGTGGTTAGTTCTCCTGAATATGTGGGACTGCGAGGTACCCTAGTGGTTGGTTCTCCTGAATATGTGGGACTGCGAGGTAGCCTAGTGGTTAGTTCACCTGGATATATGGGACTCCGGGGTAGCCTAGTTGTTAGTTCTCCTGAATATGTGGGGATACGATGTAGCCTAGTGGTTAGTTCTCCTGAATATGTGGGGCTGCGAGGTAGCCTAGTGGTTAGTTCTCCTGAATATGTGGGGCTTCGAGGGAGCCTAGTTGTTTGTTCTCCTGAATATGTGGGACTGCGATGCAGCCTAGTGGTTAGCTCACCTGAACATGTGGGACTGCGAGGCAGCCTAGTGATTAGCTCACCTGAACATGTGGGGCTGTGAGGTAGCCTAGTAGTTAGTTCTCCTGAATATGTGGCACTGTAAGGTAGCCTAGTGGTTAGTTCTCCTCAATATATGGGTCTGCGAGGTAGCCTAGTTGTTGGTTTTCCTGAATACGTGGGTCTGCATGGTAGCTTAGTTGTTAGTTCTCCTGAATATGTGGGTCTGCATGGTAGCCTAGTGGTTAGCTCACCTGGATGTGTGGGACTGCATGGTAGCCTAGTTGTTAGTTCTCCTGAATATGTGGGGCTTCGATGTAGCCTAGTTGTTAGTTCTCCTCAATATGTGGGTCTGCATGGTAGCCGAGTGGTTAGCTCACCTGGATATGTGGGGACTGCATGGTAGCCTAGTTGTTAGTTCTCCTGAATATGTGGGACGGCGAGGTAGCCTAGTGGTTAGTTCTCCTGAATATGTGGGTCTGCATGGTAGCCTAGTTGTTAGCTCACCTGGATATGTGGGACTGCATGGTAGCCTAGTTGTTAGTTCTCCTGAATATGTAGGACGGCGAGGTAGCCTAGTGGTTAGTTCTTCTGAATATGTGGGTCTGCATGGTAGCCTAGTTGTTAGCTCACCTGGATATGTGGGACTGCGAGGTAGCCTAGTTGTTAGTTCTCCTGAATATGTGGGACTGCATGGGAGCCTAGTTGTTAGTTCTCCTGAATATGTGGGACTGCATGGTAGGCTAGTGGTTAGTTCTCCTGAATATGTGTGGCTGAGAGGTAGCCTAGTTGTTAGTTCTCCTGAATATGTGGGTCTGCATGGTAGCCATAGTGGTTAGTTCTCCTGAATCTGTGGGACTGCTTGGTAGCCTAGTGGTTAGTTCTTCTGAATATGTGGGACTGCGAGGTAGCGTAGTTGTTAGTTCTCCTGAATATGTGGGCTTGCATGGTAGCCTAGTTGTTAGTTCTCCTGAATATGTGGGACTGCATGGTAGGCTAGTGGTTAGTTCTCCTGAATATGTGTGGATGAGAGGTAGCCTAGTTGTTAGTTCTCCTGAATATGTGGGTCTGCATGGTAGCCATAGTGGTTAGTTCTCCTGAATCTGTGGGACTGCTTGGTAGCCTAGTGGCTAGTTCTTCTGAATATGTGGGACTGCGAGGAAGCCTAGTTGTAAGGTCTCCTGAATATGTAGGACGGCGAGGTAGCCTAGTGGTTAGCTCAACTGAATATGTGGGACTGCGAGGTAGCTTAGTGGTTAGCTCACCTGAACATGTGGGGCTGCGAGGTAGCCTAGTTTTTAGTTCTCCTGGATATGTGGGACTGCGAAGTAGCCTAGTTGTTAGTTCTCCTGTATATGTGGCTCTTCGAGGTAACCTAGTTGTTAGTTCTCCTGAATACGTGGGTCTGCTCGGTAGCTTATTTGTTAGTTCTCCTGAATATGTGGGTCTGCATGGTAGCCTAGTGGTTAGCTAACCTGGATGTGTCGGACTGCATGGTAACCTAGTTGTTAGTTCTCCTGAATATGTGGGACGGCGAGGTAGCCTAGTGGTTAGTTCTCCTGAATATGTGGGTCTGCATGGTAGCCTAGTTGTTAGCTCACCTGGATATGTGGGACTGCATTGTACCCTAGTTGTTAGTTCTCTTGAATATGTGGGACTGCGAGGTAGCCTGTGCTTAGTTCTCCTGAATATGTGCGTTTCCATGGTAGCCTAGTTGTTAGCTCACCTGGATATGTGGGACTGCGAGGTAGCCTAGTTATTAGTTCTCCTGAATATGTGGGGCTGCGAGGTAGCCAAGTTGTTAGTTCTCCTGAATATATGGGACTGCGAGGTAGCCTAGTGGTTAGCTCACCTGAATATGTGGTACTGTGAGGTAGCCTGGTGGTTAGCTAACCTGAATATGTGGGACAGGGAGGAAACCCATTAGTTTGCTCACCTGGATATGTGGGACTGTGCGGTAGCCTAGTTGTTAGTTCTCCTGAATATGTGGGGCTTCGAGGTAGCCTAGTTGTTAGTTCTCCTGAATATGTGGGTCTGCATGGTAGCCTAGTTGTTAGCTCACCTGAATATGTGGGACTGCATGGTAGCCTAGTTGTTAGTTCTCCTGAATATGTGGGACGGCGAGGTAGCCTAGTGGTTAGTTCTCCTGTATATGTGGGACTGCGAGGTAGCCTAGTTGTTAGTTCTCCTGAATACGTGGGTCTGCATGGTAGCTTAGTTGTTAGTTCTCCTGAATACGTGGGTCTGCATGGTAGCCATAGTGGTTACTTCTCCTGAATATGTGGGACTGCATGGTAGCCTAGTTGTTAGTTCTCCTGTATGTGTGGGACTGCGAGGTACCCTAGTTGTTAGTTCTCCTGTATATGTGGGTCTGCGAGGTAGCCTAGTTGTTAGTTCTCCTGAATACGTGGGTCTGCATGGTAGCTTAGTTGTTAGTTCTCCTGAATATGTGGTTTGCATGGTAGCCTAGTGGTTAGCTCACCTGGATGTGTCGGATTGCATGGTAGCCTAGTAGTTAGTTCTCCTGAATATGTGGGTCGGCATGGTAGCCTAGTTGTTAGCTCACCTGGATATGTGGGACGGCGAGGTAGCCTAGTGGTTAGTTCTCCTGAATATGTGGGTCGGCATGGTAGCCTAGTTGTTAGCTCACTTGGATATGTCGGACTGCGAGGTAGCCTAGTTGTTAGTTCTCCTGAATGTGTGGGACTGCAAGGTAGCCTCGTTGTTAGTTCTCCTGAATATATGGGACTGCGAGGTAGCCTAGTGGTTAGCTCACCTGAATATGTGGTACTGTGAGGTAGCCTGATGGTTAGCTAACCTGAATATGTGGGACAGGGAGGTAACCCATTAGTTTGCTCACCTGGATATGTGGGACTGTGCGGTAGCCTCGTTGTTAGTTCTCCCGAATATGTGGGACTGCGAGGTACCCTAGTGGTTAGTTCTCCTGAATATGTGAGGCTGCGAGGTAGCCTATTGGTTAACTCACCTGGATATATGGGATTGCGAGGTAGCCTAGTTGTTAGTTCTCCTGAATATGTTGGACTGCGAGGAAGCCTAGTTGTAAGGTCTCCTGAATATGTAGGACGGCGAGGTAGCCTAGTGGTTAGCTCAACTGAATATGTTGGACTGCGAGGTAGCTTAGTGGTTAGCTCACCTGAACATGTGGGGCTGCGAGGTAGCCTAGTTTTTAGTTCTCCTGGATATGTGGGACTGCGAAGTAGCCTAGTTGTTAGTTCTCCTGTATATGTGGCTCTTCGAGGTAACCTAGTTGTTAGTTCTCCTGAATACATTAGGTCTGAGGTAGCTTATTTGTTAGTTCTCCTGAATATGTGGGGGGATCTGCATGGTAGCCTAGTGGTTAGCTAACCTGGATGTGTCGGACTGCATGGTAACCTAGTTGTTAGTTCTCCTGAATATGTGGGACTCTGCGAGGTAGCCTCCCAACATGTGGTTAGTTCTCCTGAATATGTGGGTCTGCATGGTAGCCTAGTTGTTAGCTCACCTGGATATGTGGGACTGCATTGTACCCTAGTTGTTAGTTCTCTTGAATATGTGGGACTGCGAGGTAGCCTGTGCTTAGTTCTCCTGAATATGTGCGTTTCCATGGTAGCCTAGTTGTTAGCTCACCTGGATATGTGGGACTGCGAGGTAGCCTAGTTATTAGTTCTCCTGAATATGTGGGGCTGCGAGGTAGCCAAGTTGTTAGTTCTCCTGAATATATGGGACTGCGAGGTAGCCTAGTGGTTAGCTCACCTGAATATGTGGTACTGTGAGGTAGCCTGGTGGTTAGCTAACCTGAATATGTGGGACAGGGAGGAAACCCATTAGTTTGCTCACCTGGATATGTGGGACTGTGCGGTAGCCTAGTTGTTAGTTCTCCTGAATATGTGGGGCTTCGAGGTAGCCTAGTTGTTAGTTCTCCTGAATATGTGGGTCTGCATGGTAGCCTAGTTGTTAGCTCACCTGAATATGTGGGACTGCATGGTAGCCTAGTTGTTAGTTCTCCTGAATATGTGGGACGGCGAGGTAGCCTAGTGGTTAGTTCTCCTGTATATGTGGGACTGCGAGGTAGCCTAGTTGTTAGTTCTCCTGAATACGTGGGTCTGCATGGTAGCTTAGTTGTTAGTTCTCCTGAATACGTGGGTCTGCATGGTAGCCATAGTGGTTACTTCTCCTGAATATGTGGGACTGCATGGTAGCCTAGTTGTTAGTTCTCCTGTATGTGTGGGACTGCGAGGTACCCTAGTTGTTAGTTCTCCTGTATATGTGGGTCTGCGAGGTAGCCTAGTTGTTAGTTCTCCTGAATACGTGGGTCTGCATGGTAGCTTAGTTGTTAGTTCTCCTGAATATGTGGTTTGCATGGTAGCCTAGTGGTTAGCTCACCTGGATGTGTCGGACTGCATGGTAGCCTAGTAGTTAGTTCTCCTGAATATGTGGGTCGGCATGGTAGCCTAGTTGTTAGCTCACCTGGATATGTGGGACGGCGAGGTAGCCTAGTGGTTAGTTCTCCTGAATATGTGGGTCGGCATGGTAGCCTAGTTGTTAGCTCACTTGGATATGTGGGACTGCGTGGTAGCCTAGTTGTTAGTGCTCTTGAATATGTGGGACGGTGAGGTAGCCTAGTGGTTAGTTCTCCAGAATATGTGGGTCTGCATGGTAGCCTAGTTGTTAGCTCACCTGGATATGTGGGACTGCGAGGTAGCCTAGTTGTTAGTTCTCCTGAATGTGTGGGGCTGCAAGGTAGCCTCGTTGTTAGTTCTCCTGAATATATGGGACTGCGAGGTAGCCTAGTGGTTAGCTCACCTGAATATGTGGTACTGTGAGGTAGCCTGATGGTTAGCTAACCTGAATATGTGGGACAGGGAGGTAACCCATTAGTTTGCTCACCTGGATATGTGGGACTGTGCGGTAGCCTCGTTGTTAGTTCTCCCGAATATGTGGGACTGCGAGGTACCCTAGTGGTTAGTTCTCCTGAATATGTGAGGCTGCGAGGTAGCCTATTGGTTAACTCACCTGGATATATGGGATTGCGAGGTAGCCTAGTTGTTAGTTCTTCTGAATATATGGGCATACGATGTAGCCTAGTTGTTAGTTCTCCTAAATATGTGGGGCCGCGAGGTATCCTAGTAGTTAGTTCTCCTGAATATGTGGGGCTTCGAGGTAGCCTACTTGTTAGTTCTCCTGAATATGTGGGTCTGCATGGTAGCCTAGTTGTTAGCTCACCTGAATATGTGGGACTGCATGGTAGCCTAGTTGTTAGTTTTCCTGAATATGTGGGACGGCGAGGTAGCCTAGTGATTAGTTCTCCTGAATATGTGGGTCTGCTTGGTAGCCTAGTTGTTAGCTCACCTGGATATGTGGGACTGCGAGGTAGCCTAGTTGTTAGTTCTCCTGAATATGTGGGACTCCATGGTAGCCTAGTTGTTAGTTCTCCTGGATATGTGGGACTGCATGGTAGGCTAGTGGTTAGTTCTCCTGAATATGTGGGGCTACGAGGTAGCCTAGTTGTTAGTTCTCCTGAATACTTGGGTCTGCATGGTAGCTTAGTTGTTAGTTCTCCTGAATATGTTTGTCTGCATGGTAGCCGAGTGGTTAGCTCACCTGGATATGTGGGACTGCATGGTAGCCTAGTTGTTAGTTCTCCTGAATATGTGGGACGGCGAGGTAGCCTAGTGGTTAGTTCTCCTGAATATGTGGGTCTGCATGGTAGCCTAGTTTTTAGCTCACCTGTATATGTGGGACTCCATGGTAGGCTAGTTGTTAGTTCTCCTGAATATGTAGGACGGCGAGGTAGCCTAGTGGTTAGTTCTCCTGAATACGTGGGACGGCGAGGTAGCCTAGTGGTTAGTTCTCCTGAATATGTGGGACTGCAAGGAGGTAGCCTAGTTGTTAGTTTCTCCTGAATATGTGGACTGCATGGTAGCCATAGTGGTTAGTTCTCCTGAATATGTGGGACTGCATGGTAGCCTAGTTGTTAGTTCTCCTGTATGTGTGGGACTGCGAGGTAGCCTAGTTGTTGGTTCTCCTGAATATGTGGGTCTGCATGGTAGCCTAGTTGTTAGTTCTCCTGAATGCGTAGGGTCTGCATGGTAGCTTAGTTGTTAGATTCTCCTGAATATGTGGGTCTGCATGGTAGCCTAGTGGTTAGCTCACCTGAATATGTCGGATTGCATGGTAGCCTAGTAGTTAGTTCTCCTGAATATGTGGGTCGGCATGGTAGCCTAGTTGTTAGTTCTCCTGTATGTGTGGGACTGCGAGGTAGCCTAGTTGTTAGTTCTCCTGTATATGTGGGTCTGCGAGGTAGCCTAGTTGTTAGTTCTCCTGAATACGTGGGTCTGCATGGTAGCTTAGTTGTTAGTTCTCCTGAATATCTGGGTCTGCATGGTAGCCTAGTGGTTAGCTCACCTGGATGTGTCGGATTGCATGGTAGCCTAGTAGTTAGTTCTCCTGAATATGTGGGTCGGCATGGTAGCCTAGTTGTTAGCTCACCTGGATATGTGGGACTGCGAGGTAGCCTAGTGGTTAGTTCTCCTGAATATGTGGGTCTGCATGGTAGCCTAGTTGTTAGCTCACCTGGATATGTGGGACTGCGTGGTAGCCTAGTTGTTAGTTCTCCTGAATATGTGGGACTGTGAGGTAGCCTAGTGGTTAGTTCTCCTGAATATGTGGGTCTGCATGGTAGCCTAGTTGTTAGCTCACCTGGATATGTGGGACTGCGAGGTAGCCTAGTTGTTAGTTCTCCTGAATGTGTGGGGCTGCGAGGTAGCCTCGTTGTTAGTTCTCCTGAATATATGGGACTGCGAGGTAGCCTAGTGGTTAGCTCACCTGAATATGTGGTACTGTGAGGGTAGCCTGAGTTGGTTAGCTCTCCTGAATATGTGGGACTGCAGAGGTAACCCATTAGTTTGCTCACCTGGATATGTGGGACTGTGCGGTAGCCTCGTTGTTAGTTCCCCCGAATATGTGGGACTGCGAGGTACCCTAGTGGTTAGTTCTCCTGAATATGTGAGGCTGCGAGGTAGCCTATTGGTTAACTCACCTGGATATATGGGATTGCGAGGTAGCCTAGTTGTTAGTTCTTCTGAATATATGGGCATACGATGTAGCCTAGTTGTTAGTTCTCCTAAATATGTGGGGCTGCGAGGTATCCTAGTTGTTAGTTCTCCTGAATATGTGGGGCTTCGAGGTAGCCTACTTGTTAGTTCTCCTGAATATGTGGGTCTGCATGGTAGCCTAGTTGTTAGCTCACCTGAATATGTGGGACTGCATGGTAGCCTAGTTGTTAGTTCTCCTGAATATGTGGGACGGCGAGGTAGCCTAGTGGTTAGTTCTCCTGAATATGTGGGACTGCTTGATAGCCTAGTTGTTAGCTCACCTGGATATGTGGGACTGCGAGGTAGCCTAGTTGTAGTTCTCCTGAATATGTAGGACTGCATGGTAGCCTAGTTGTTAGTTCTCCTCAATATACGGGACTGCATGGTAGGCTAGTGGTTAGTTCTCCTGAATATGTGGGGCTACGAGGTAGCCTAGTTGTTAGTTCTCCTGAATACTTGGGTCTGCATGGTAGATTAGTTGTTAGTTCTCCTGAATATGTTTGTCTGCATGGTAGCCGAGTGGTTAGCTCACCTGGATATGTGGGACTGCATGGTAGCCTAGTTGTTAGTTCTCTTGAATATGTGGGACGGCGAGGTAGCCTAGTGGTTAGTTCTCCTGAATATGTGGGTCTGCATGGTAGCCTAGTTTTTAGCTCACCTGTATATGTGGGACTGCATGGTAGCCTAGTTGTTAGTTCTCCTGAATATGTAGGACGGCGAGGTAGCCTAGTGGTTAGTTCTCCTGAATACGTGGGTCTGCATGGTAGCTTAGTTGTTAGTTCTCCTGAATATGTGGGTCTGCATTGTAGCGTAGTGGTTAGCTCACCTGGATGTATGGGACTGCATGGTAGCCTAGTTGTTAGTTCTCCTCAATATGTGGGACTGCATGGTAGGCTAGTGGTTAGTTCTCCTGAATATGTGGGGCTACGAGGTAGCCTAGTTGTTAGTTCTCCTGAATACTTGGGTCTGCATGGTAGCTTAGTTGTTAGTTCTCCTGAATATGTTTGTCTGCATGGTAGCCGAGTGGTTAGCTCACCTGGATATGTGGGACTGCATGGTAGCCTAGTTGTTAGTTCTCCTGAATATGTAGGACTGTAGCCCTAGTGGTTAGTTCCTGAATATGTGGGACTGCATGGTAGCCTAGTTGTTGGTTCTCCTGAATATGTGGGACTGCGAGGTAGGCTAGTTGTTAGTTCTTCTGAATATGTGTGTGGCTGCAGACCTGAGTTGTTAGACTCCTGAATATGTGAGTCTGCAGGTAGCCTAGTGGTATTCTCCTGAATATGTGGGGACTGCATGGTAGTCTCTAGTGGTTAGTTCATCCTGAATATGTGGGACTGCGAGGTAGCCTGGTTGTTAGTTCTCACCTGAATATGTGGGCTCTGCATGGTAGCCTAGTGGTTAGTTCTCCTGAATATGTGGGACTGCAAGGTGGGCTGCGAGCCTAGTTGTAAGTTCTCCTGAATATGTAGGACGGCGAGGTAGCCTAGTGGGTTAGCTCACCTGAATATGTGGGGCTGCGAGGTAGCCTAGTTGTTAGTTCCTCCTGGATATGTGGGACTGCAAGGTAGCCTAGTGGTTAGTTCTTCCTGAATATGTGGGACTGCGAGGTAGCCTAGTGGTTAGCTCACCTGAATATGTGGGGCTGCAGGAGCCTAGTAGTAGCCTAGTGCAACTAGTTCTCCTGAATATGTGGGACTGCGAGGTAGCCTAGTTGTTAGTTCTCCTGAATATGTGGGGCCGCGAGGTAGCCTAGTTGTTAGTTCTCCTGAATATGTGGGGCTGCAGAGGTAGCCTAGGTAGCCCTAGATGTTAGTTCTCCTGAATATGTGGGACTGCATGGTAGCCTAGTTGTTAGTTCTCCTGAATATGTGGGACTGAATATGTGGGGCGAGGTAGCCCAGTAGTTAGCTCTCCTGAATATGTGGGGCTCGAGGTGTGGGAGTTCACCTGAATATGTGGGGATACGACAGCCTAGCCCTAGTTAGTTAGCTCACCTGAATATGTGGGGCCAAGCAAAGGTAGCCTATTGGTTAGCTCCACCTGAATATGTGGGACTGCAGGTGTGGCTGTGAGGTTTACTAGTAGCCTAGTTGTTAGTTCTCCTGGATATGTAGGGATAGTGGGTGCTAGCCTGCAGTTGGATTCTCCTCCTGAATATGTGGGGCCTGACTGCATGAGGTAGCCTAGTTGTTAGTTCTCCTGAATATGTGGGGCTTCGAGGTAGCCTAGTTGTTGGCCCTCCTGAATATGTGGAACTGTTCGTGAGGGTAGCCTAGTGGTTAGCTCAACCTGAACATGTGGGACTGCGAGGCAGCCTAGTGTTTTAGTTCTCCTGAATATATGGGTCACCTGAACATGTGGGCCAATATATGTGTGCGAGGTAGCCTAGTTGTTAGTTTCTCCTCAATATATGAGTCTGCGAGGTAGCCTAGTGGTTAGCTCACCTGGATATGTGGGACTGCGAGGTAGACTAGTTGTTAGTTCTCCTGAATATGTGGGACTGCAAGGTAGCCTAGTTGTTAGTTCTCCTGAATATGTGGGACTGCGAGGTAGCCTAGTGGTTAGCTCACCTGGATATGTGGGACTGCGAGGTAGCCTAATTGTTAGTTCTCCTGAATATGTGGGACTGCATGGTAGCCTAGTTGTTAGTTCTCCTGAATATGTGGAACTGCGAGGTAGCCTAGTGGTGAGCTCACCTGAAGATGTGGGGCTTCGAGGTAGCCTAGTGGTTAGCTCACCTGAACATGTGTGGCTGTGAGGTTGCATAGTTGTTAGTTCTCCTGAATACGTGGGTCTGCATGGTAGCTTAGTTGTTAGTTCTCCTGAATATGTGGGACTGCGAGGTAGCCTAGTGGTTAGTTCTCCTGAATATGTGGGTCTGCATGGTAGCCTAGTTGTTAGCTCACCTGGATATGTGGGACTGCATGGTACCCTAGTTGTTACTTCTCCTGAATATGTGGAACGGCGAGGTAGCCTAGTGGTTACTTCTCCTTAATATGTGGGTCTGCATGGAAGCCTAATTGTTAGCCCACCTGGATATGTGGGACTGCGAGGTAGCCTAGTTGTTACTTCTCCTGAATATGTGGGACTGCATGGTAGCCTAGTTGTTAGTTCTCCTGAATATGTGGGACTGCATGGTAGGCTAGTGGTTAGTTCTCCTGAATATGTGGGACTGCATGGTAGCCATAGTGGTTAGTTCTCCAGAATATGTGGGACTGCTTGGTAGCCTAGTGGTTAGTTCTTCTGAATATGTGGGACTGCGAGGTAGCCTAGTTGTTAGTTCTCCTGAATATGTTGGTCTGCATGGTAGCCTAGTTGTTAGTTCCCCTGGATATGTGTGACTGCGAGGAAGCCTTGTTGTAAGGTCTCCTGAATATGTAGGACGGCGAGGTAGCCTAGTGGTTAGCTCAACTGAATATGTAGGACTGCGAGGTAGCCTAGTGGTTAGCTCACCTGAACATGTGGGGCTGCGAGGTATCCTAGTTGTTAATTCTCCTGAATATGTGGGACTGCAAGGTAGCCTAGTTGTTAGTTCTTCTGAATATGTGGGACTGTGAGGTAGCCTGGTGGTTAGCTCACCTGAATATGTGGGGCTGCGAGGTAGCCTAGTGGTTAGCTTACATCGATATATGGGACTGCCAGGTAGCCTTGTTGTTAGTTCTCCTGAATATGTGGGGATACGAGGTAGCCTAGTTGTTAGTTCTCCTGAATATGTGGGGCTGCGAGGTAGCCTAGTTGTTAGTTCTCCTGAATATGTGGGGCTTCGAGGTAGCCCATTAGTTTGCTCAACTCGATATATGGGACTGCGAGGTAGCCTAGTTGTTAGTTCTCCTGAATATGTGGGGACACGAGAGGGTAGCCTAGTGGTTGGCTCACCTGAATATGTGGGACACTGCAGGTAGCCTATTGGTTAGCTTACATCGATATATGGGACTGCCAGGTAGCCTTGTTGTTAGTTCTCCTGAATATGTGGGGATACGAGGTAGCCTAGTTGTTAGTTCTCCTGAATATGTGGGGCTGCGAGGTAGCCTAGTTGTTAGTTCTCCTGAATATGTGGGGCTTCGAGGTAGCCTAGTTGTTAGTTCTCCTGAATATGTGGGACTGCGAGGCAGCCTAGTGGTTAGCTCACATGAACATGTGGGACTGCGAGGCAGCCTAGTGGTTAGCTCACCTGAACATGTGGGGCTGCGAGGTAGCCTAGTTGTTAGTTCTCCTGAATATGTGGGACTGCGAGGTAGCCTAGTGGTTAGTTCTCCAGAATATGTGGGACTGCGAGGTAGCCTAGTGGTTAGCTCACCTGAAGAAGTGGGGCTGCGAGGTAGCATAGTTGTTAGTTCTCCTGAATATGTAGGACGACGAGGTAGCCTAGTGGTTGGTTCACCTGAACATGTCGGACTGCGAGGTAGCCTAGTGGTTGGCTCACCTGAACATGTCAGACTGCGAGGTAGCCTAGTTGTTAGTTCTCCTTAATACGTGGGTCTGCATGGTAGCTTAGTTGTTAGTTCTCCTGAATATGTGGGTCTGCATGGTAGCCTAGTGGTTACCGGGTATCTCACCTGGATATGTGGGACTGCATGGTAACCTAGTTGTGAGTTCTCCTGAACATGTGGGACGGCGAGGTAGCCTAGTGGTTAGTTCTCCTGAATATGTGGGTCTGCATGGTAGCATAGTTGTTAGCTCACCTGAATATGTGGGACTCCATGGTAGCCTAGTGGTTAGTTCTCCTGAATATGTGGGAAGGTTAGGTAGCCTAGTGGTTAGTTCTCCTGGATATGTGGGACTGCATGGTAGCCATAGTGGATAGTTCTCCTGAATATGTGGGACTCCTTGGTAGCCTAGTTGTTAGTTCTTTTGAATATGTGGGACTGCGAGGTAGCCTAGTTGTTAGTTCTCCTGAATATGTGGGGTTGCATGGTAGCCTAGTTGTTAGTTCTCCTGAATATGTGGGTCTCCATGGTTGCCTAGTTGTTAGTTCCCCTGGATATGTGGCACTGCGAGGTAGCCTAGTTGTAAGGTCTCCTGAATATGTATGACGGCGAGGTAGCCTAGTGGTTAGCTCACCTGAATATGTGGGACTGCGAGGTAGCCTAGTTGTTAGCTAACCTGGATATGTGAGACTGCCAGGTAGCCTAGTGGTTAGTTGTCCTGGATATGTGGGACTGCGAGGTAGCCTAGTGGTTAGCTCTCCTGAATATTTGGGACTGCAAGGTAGCCTAGTTGTTAGTTCTCCTGAATATGTGGGACTGTGAGGTAGCCTAGTCGTTAGTTCTCCTGAATATGTGGGACTGCGAGGTAGCCTAGTTGTTAGTTCTCCTGAATATGTGGGACTGCATGCTAGCCTAGTGGTTAGTTCTCCTGAATATGTGGGACTGCGAGGTACCCTATTCGTTTGTTCTCCAGAATATGTGGCACTGTGAGGTAGCCTAGTTGTTAGTTCTCCTGAAGATGTGGGACTGCATTGTAGCCTAGTTGTTAGTTCTCCTGAATATGTGGGATTGCGAGGTAGCCTAGTCGTTAGTTCTCCAGAATATGTGGGACTGTAAGGTTGCCTAGTTGTTAGTTCTCCTGAACATGTGGGACTGCGAGGTAGCCTAGTAGTTAGTTCTCCAGAATATGTATCACTGCAAGGTAACCTAGTTGTTAGTTCTCCTCAATATGTGAGACTGCGACGTAGCCTGGTGGTTAGCTCACCAGGATATTTGGGACTGTGAGGTAGCCTAGTTGTTAGTTCTCCTGAATATGTGAGACTGCGAGGTAGCCTAGTGGTTAGCTCACCTGGATATGTATGACTGCGAGGTAACCTAGTTGTTAGTTCTCCTGAATATGTGGGACTGCGAGGTAGCCTAGTTGTTAGTTCTCCTCAACATTTGGGGCTGCGAGGTAGCCTAGTAGTTAGTTCTCCTGAATATGAGGCACTACAAGGTAGCCTAGTTGTTAGTTCTCCTCAATATGTGAGTCTGCGAGGTAGCCTAGTGGTTAGCTCACCTGGATATGTGGGACTGCGAGGTAGACTAGTTGTTAGTTCTCCTGAATATGTGGGACTGCAAGGTAGCCTAGTTGTTAGTTCTCCTGAATATGTGGGACTGCGAGGTAGCCTAGTGGTTAGCTCACCTGGATATGTGGGACTGCGAGGTAGCCTAGTCGTTAGTTCTCCTGAATATGTGGGACTGCAAGGTAGCCTAGTTGTTAGTTCTCCTGAATATGTGGAACTGCGAGGTAGCCTAGTGTTAGCTCACCTGAACATGTGGGACTGCGAGGTAGCCTAGTGGTTAGCTCACCTGAACATGTGGGGCTGCGAGGTAGCCTAGTTGTTAGTTCCCCTGAATACGTGGGTCTGCATGGTAGCTTAGTTGTTAGTTCTCCTGAATATGTGGGACTGCGAGGTAGCCTAGTGGTTAGTTCTCCTGAATATGTGGGTCTGCATGGTAGCCTAGTTGTTAGCTCACCTGGATATGTGGGACTGCATGGTAGCCTAGTTGTTACTTCTCCTGAATATGTGGGACTGCGAGGTAGCCTAGTGGTTAGTTCTCCTGAATATGTGGGTCTGCATGGTAGCCTAGTGGTTAGTTCACCTGGATATGTGGGACTGCAGAGGTAGCCCTAGTTGTTAGTTCTCCTGAATATGTGGGACTGCAGGTAGCCTAGTTGTTAGTGCTCCTGAATATGTGGGACTGCATGGTAGCCTAGTGGTTAGTTCTCCTGAATATGTGGGACTGCATGGTAGCCATAGTGGTTAGTTCTCCTGAATATGTGGGACTGCTTGGTAGCCTAGTGGTTAGTTCTTCTGAATATGTGGGACTGCGAGGTAGCCTAGTTGTTAGTTCTCCTGAATATGTTGGTCTGCATGGTAGCCTAGTTGTTAGTTCCCCTGGATATGTGTGACTGCGAGGAAGCCTTGTTGTAAGGTCTCCTGAATATGTAGGACGGCGAGGTAGCCTAGTGGTTAGCTCAACTGAATATGTAGGACTGCGAGGTAGCCTAGTGGTTAGCTCACCTGAACATGTGGGGCTGCGAGGTATCCTAGTTGTTAATTCTCCTGAATATGTGGGACTGCAAGGTAGCCTAGTTGTTAGTTCTTTTGAATATGTGGGACTGTGAGGTAGCCTGGTGGTTAGCTCACCTGAATATGTGGGACTGCGAGGTAGCCCATTAGTTTGCTCACCTCGATATATGGGACTGCGAGGTAGCCTAGTTGTTAGTTCTCCTGAATATGTGGGGACACGAGGTAGCCAAGTGGTTAGCTCACCTGAATATGTGGGGCTGCGAGGTAGCCTATTGGTTAGCTTACATCGATATATGGGACTGCCAGGTAGCCTTGTTGTTAGTTCTCCTGAATATGTGGGGATACGAGGTAGCCTAGTTGTTAGTGCTCCTGAATATGTGGGACTGCTTGGTAGCCTGGTGGTTAGCTCACCTGGATATGTGGGACTGTGAGGTAGCCTAGTTGTTAGTTCTCCTGAATATGTGAGACTGCGAGGTAGCCTAGTGGTTAGCTCACCTGGATATGTATGACTGCGAGGTAACCTAGTTGTTAGTTCTCCTGAATATGTGGGACTGCAAGGTAGCCTAGTTGTTAGTTCTCCTGAATATGTGGGACTGCGAGGTAGCCTAGTGGTTAGTTCACCTGAAGATGTGGGGCTTCCAGGTAGCCTAGTTGTTAGTTCTCCTGAATATGTAGGACGGCGAGGTAGCCTAGTGGTTGGCTCACCTGAACATGTGGGACTGTGAGGTAGCCTAATGGTTAGTTCACCAGAACATGTATGGCTCCGAGGTAGCCTAGTTGTTAGTTCTCCTGAATACGTGGGTCTGCATGGTAACTTAGTTGTTAGTTCTCCTGAATATGTGGGACTGCGAGGTAGCCTAGTGGTTAGTTCTCCTTAATTTGTGGGTCTGCATGGTAGCCTAGTTGTTAGCTCACCTGGGTATGTGGGACTGCATGGTAGCCTAGTTGTTAGTTCTCCTGAATATGTGGGACGGCGAGGTAGCCTACTGGTTAGTTCTCCTGAATAAGTGGGTCTGCATGGTAGCCTAGTTGTTAGCTCACCTGGATATGTGGGGCTTCGAGGTAGCCTAGTAGTTAGTTCTCCTGAATATGTGGGACTGCGAGGCAGCCTAGTGGTTAGCTCACCTGAATATGTGGGACTGCGAGGCAACCTAGTGGTTCGCTCACCTGAACATGTGGGGCTGCGATGTAGCCTAGTTGTCAGTTCTCCTGGATATGTGGGACTGCGAGGCAGCCTAGTGGTTAGCTCACCTGAACATGTGGGGCTGCGATGTAGCCTAGTTGTCAGTTCTCCTGGATATGTGGGACTGCGAGGTAGCCTAGTGGTTAGCTCACCTGGATATGTGGGACTGTGCGGTACCCTGGTGGTTAGTCCTCCTGAATATGTGGGACTGCGAGGTAGCCAAGTGGTTAGTTCTCCTGAATATGTGGGACTGTTAGGTAGCCTATTGGTTAGCTCACCTCGATATATGGGACTGCGAGGTAGCCTAGTTTTTAGTTCTCCTGAATATGTGGAGATACGAGGTAGCCTAGTGGTTAGCTCACATCGATATATGGGACTGCCAGGTAGCCAAGTTGTTAGTTCTCCTGAATATGTGGGGCTTCGAGGTAGCCTAGTAGTTAGTTCTCCTGAATATGTGGGACTGCGAGGCAGTCTAGTGGTTAGCTCACCTGAATATGTGGGACTGCGAGGCAGCCAAGTGGTTAGCTCACCTGAACATTTGGGGCTGCGATGTAACCTAGTTGTCAGTTCTCCTGGATATGTGGGACTGCGAGGTAGCCTAGTTGTTAGTTCTCCAGAATATGTGGGACTGCGAGGTAGCCTAGTGGTTATCTCACCTGGAGAAGTGGGGCTCCGAGGTAGCCTAGTTGTTAGTTCTCCTGAATATGTATGACGGCGAGGTAGCCTAGTGGTTGGCTCACCTGAACATGTCGGACTGCGAGGTAGCCTAGTTGTTAGTTCTCCTGAACATGTGGGACGGCGAGGTAGCATAGTGGTTAGTTCTTCTGAATATGTGGGGTTGCATGGTAGCCTACTTGTTAGTTCTCTTGAATATGTGGGTCTCCATGGCAGCCTAGTTGTTAGTTTCCCTGGATATGTGGCACTGCGAGGTAGCCTAGTTGTTAGCTCACCTGGATATGTGGGACTGCGAGGTAGCCTAGTGGTTAGTTGTCCTGGATATGTGGGACTGCGAGGTAGCCTAGTGGTTATTTCTCCTGAATATTTGGGACTGCGAGGTAGCCTAGTTGTTAGTTCTCCTGAATATGTGGGACTGCATGGTAGCCTAGTCGTTAGTTCTCCTGAATATGTGGGACTGCGAGGTAGCCTAGTTGTTAGTTCTCCTGAATATGTGGGACTGCATTGTAGCCTAGTGGTTAGTTCTCCTGAATATGTGGGACTGCGAGGTAGCCTAGTCGTTAGTTCTCCTGAATATGTGGGACTGCGAGGTAGCCTAGTTGTTAGTTCTCCTGAATATGTGGGACTGCATTGTAGCCTAGTGGTTAGTTCTCCTGAATATGTGGGACTGCATGGTAGCCTAGTCGTTAGTTCTCCAGAATATGTCGGACTGTAAGGTAGCCTAGTTGTTAGTTCTCCTGAACATGTGGGACTGCGAGGCAGCCTAGTGGTTAGTTCTCCTGAATATGTTGGACTGCGAGGTAGCCTAGTAGTTAGTTCTCCAGGATATGTGGGACTGCAAGGTAGCCTAGTTGTTAGTTCTCCTCAATATGTGAGACTGCGAGGTAGCCTCGTGGTTAGCTCACCTGGATATGTGGAACTGCGAGGTAGCCTAGTGGTTAGTTTTCCTGAATATGTTGGACTGCGAGGTAGTCTAGTCGTTAGTTCTCCTGAATATGTGGAACTGTGAGGTAGCCTATTGGTTAGCTCACGTCGATATAGGGGACTGCGAGGTAGCCTAGTTGTTAGTTCTCCTGAATATGTGGGACTGCGAGGTAGCCTAGTGGTTAGTTCTCCTGAATATGTGGGGCTGCGAGGTAGCCTATTGGTTAGCTTCACCTCGATATATGGGACTGCCAGGTAGCCTAGTTGTTAGTTCTCCTGAATATGTGGGGACTGCGAGGTAGCCTAGTGGTTAGTTCTCCTGAATATGTGGGACTGCGAGGTAGCCTAGTTGTTAGTTCTCCTGAATATGTGGGACTGCGAGGTAGCCTAGTTGTTAGTTCTCCTGAATATGTGGGACTGCGAGGCAGCCTAGTGGTTAGCTCACCTGAATATGTGTGGGACTGCAAGGTAGCCTAGTGGTTAGCTCAGTTGTTAGTTCTCATGTGTATGGGGACTGCAGAGGTAGCCTAGTTGTTAGTTCTCCTGAATATGTGGGACTGCATTGTAGCCTAGTTGTTAGTTCTCCTGAATATGTGGGACTGCGAGGTAGCCTAGTGGTTAGCTCACCTGGATATGTTGTACTGCGAGGTAGCCTAGTTGTTAGTTCTCCTGAATATGTGGGACTGCGAGGTAGCCTAGTTGTTAGTTCTCCTGAATATGTGGGACTGCGAGGTAGCCTAGTGGTTAGCTCACCTGAATATGTGGGTCTGCGAGGTAGCCTAGTTGTTAGTTCTCCTGAATATGTGGGACTGCGAGGTAGCCTAGTGGTTAGCTCACCTGAACATGTGGGACTGCGAGGTAGCCTATTGGTTAGCTCACCTGAACATGTGGGACTGCGAGGTAGCCTAGTTGTTAGTTCTCCTGAATATGTGGGTCTGCATGGTAGCCTAGTTGTTAGTTCTCCTGAATATGTGGGACTGCGAGGTAGCCTAGTTGTTAGTTCTCCTGAATATGTGGGACTGCATGGTAGCCTAGTGGTTAGCTCACCTGGATATGTGGGACTGCATGGTAGCCTAGTTGTTAGTTCTCCTGAATATGTGGGACGGCGAGGTAGCCTAGTGGTTAGTTCTCCTGAATATGTGGGACTGCATGGTAGCCTAGTTGTTAGTTCACCTGAATATGTGGGACTGCGAGGTAGCCTAGTTGTTAGTTCTCCTGAATATGTGGGACTGCATGGTAGGCTAGTTGTTAGTTCTCCTGAATATGTGGGACTGCGAGGTAGCCTAGTTGTTAGTTCTCCTGAATATGTGGGTCTGCATGGTAGCCTAGTTGTTAGTTCCCCTGGATATGTGGGACTGCGAGGAAGCCTAGTTGTAAGGTCTCCTGAATATGTAGGACGGCGAGGTAGCCTAGTGGTTAGCTCAACTGAATATGTAGGACGGCGAGGTAGCCTAGTGGTAAGCTCACCTGAACATGTGGGGCGGCGAGGTAGGCTAGTTGTTAGTTCTCCTGAATATGTGGGACGGCGAGGTAGCCTAGTTTTTACTTCTCCTGAATATGTGGGACTGTGAGGTAACCTGGTGGTTAGCTCACCTGAATATGTGGGACTCCGAGGTAGCCCATTAGTTTGCTTACCTGGATATGTGGAACTGTGCGGTAGCCTGGTGGTTAGTTCTCCTGAATATGTGGGACTGCGAGGTAGCCAAGTGGTTAGTTCACCTGAATATGTGGGACTGTTAGGTAGCCTATTGGTTAGCTCACCTCGATATATGGGACTGCGAGGTAGCCTAGTTGTTAGTTCTCCTGAATATGTGGGGATACGAGGTAGCCTAGTGGTTAGTTCTCCTGAATATGTGTGGCTGCGAGGTAGCCTATTGGTTAGCTCACCTCGATATATTGGACTGCCAGGTAGCCTAGTTGTTAGTTCTCCTGAGTATGTGGGGATACGACGTAGCCTAGTGGTTAGTTCTCCTGAATATGTGGGGCTGCGAGGTAGCCTAGTTGTTAGTTCTCCTGAATATGTGGGGCTTCGAGGTAGCCTAGTTGTTAGTTCTCCTGAATATGTGGGACTGCGAGGCAGCCTAGTGGTTAGCTCACCTGAACATGTGGGACTGCAAGGCAGCCTAGTGGTTAGCTCACCTGAACATGTGGGGCTGCGAGGTAGCCTAGTTGTTAGTTCTCCTGAATATGTGGGACTGCATTGTAGCCTAGTTGTTAGTTCTCCTGAATATGTGGGACGGCGAGGTAGCCTCGTGGTTAGCTCACCTGGATATGTTGTACTGCGAGGTAGCCTAGTCGTTAGTTCTCCTGAATATGTGGGACTGCGAGGTAGCCTAGTTGTTAGTTCACCTGAATATGTGGGACTGCGAGGTAGCCTAGTGGTTCGCTCACCTGAAGAAGTGGGTCTCCGAGGTAGCCTAGTGGTTAGTTCTCCTGAATATGTATGACGGCGAGGTAGCCTAGTGGTTGGCTCACCTGAACAGGTCGGACGGCGAGGTAGCCTATTGGTTGGCTCACCTGAACATGTGTGGCTGCGAGGTAGCCTAGTTGTTAGTTCTCCTGAATACGTGGGTCTGCATGGTAGCTTAGTTGTTAGTTCTCCTGAATATGTGGGTCTGCATGGTAGCCTAGTGGTTATCTCACCTGGATATGTGGGACTGCATGGTAGCCTAGTTGTTAGTTCTCCTGATTATGTGGGACGGCGAGGTAGCCTAGTGGTTAGTTCTCCTGAATATGTGGGACTGCATGGTAGCCTAGTTGTTAGCTCACCTGGATATGTGGGACTGCATGGTAGCCTAGTGGTTAGTTCTCCTGAATATGTGGGAAGGTTAGGTAGCCTAGTGGTTAGTTCTCCTGAATATGTGGGACTGCATGGTAGCCATAGTGGTTAGTTCTCCTGAATATGTGGGACTGCTTGGTAGCCTAGTGGTTAGTTCTCCTGAATATGTGGGACTGCGAGGTAGCCTAGTTGTTAGTTCTCCTGAATATGTGGGACTGCATGGTAGCCTAGTTGTTAGTTCTCCTGAATATGTGGGTCTCCATGGTAGCCTAGTTGTTAGTTCTCCTGAATATGTGGGACTGCGAGGTAGCCTAGTTGTTAGGTCTCCTGAATATGTGGGACTGCGAGGTAGCCTAGTTGTTAGTTCTCCTGAATATGTGGGACTTCGAGGTAGCCTAGTTGTTAGTTCTCCTGAATATGTGGGACTGCGAGGTAGCCTAGTGGTTAGCTCACCTGAACATGTGGGACTGCAAGGCAGCCTAGTGGTTAGCTCACCTGAACATGTGGGGCTGCGAGGTAGCCTAGTTGTTAGTTCTCCTGAATATGTGGGACTTCATTGTAGCCTAGTTGTTAGTTCTCCTGAATATGTGGGACGGCGAGGTAGCCTCGTGGTTAGCTCACCTGGATATGTTGTACTGCGAGGTAGCCTAGTCGTTAGTTCTCCTGGATATGTGGGACTGCGAGTTAGCCTAGTTGTTAGTTCACCTGAATATGTGGGACTACGAGGTAGCCTAGTGGTTCGCTCACCTGAAGAAGTGGGTCTCCGAGGTAGCCTAGTTGTTAGTTCTCCTGAATATGTATGACGGCGAGGTAGCCTAGTGGTTGGCTCACCTGAACAGGTCGGACGGCGAGGTAGCCTATTGGTTGGCTCACCTGAACATGTGTGGCTGCGAGGTAGCCTAGTTGTTAGTTCCCCTGAATACGTGGGTCTGCATGGTAGCTTAGTTGTTAGTTCTCCTGAATATGTAGGTCTGCATGGTAGCCTAGTGGTTATCTCACCTGGATATGTGGGACTGCATGGTAACCTAGTTGTTAGTTCTTCTGATCATGTGGGACGGCGAGGTAGCCTAGTGGTTAGTTCTCCTGAATATGTGGGTCTGCATGGTAGCCTAGTTGTTAGCTCACCTGGATATGTGGGACTCCATGGTAGTCTAGTGGTTAGTTCTCCTGAATATGTGGGAAGGTTAGGTAGCCTAGTGGTTAGTTCTCCTGAATATGTGGGACTACATGGTAGCCATAGTGGATAGTTCTCCAGAATATGTGGGACTGCTTGGTAGCCTAGTGGTTAGTTCTTCTGAATATGTGGGACTGCGAGGTAGCCTAGTTGTTAGTTCTCCTGAATATGTGGGTCTGCATGGTAGCCTAGTTGTTAGTTCTCTTGAATATGTGGGTCTCCATGGTAGCCTATTTGTTAGTTCCCCTGGATATGTGGGACTGCGAGGTAGCCTAGTTGTAAGGTCTCCTGAATATGTAGGACGGCGAGGTAGCCTAGTGGTTAGCTCAAGTGAATATGTGGGACTGCGAGGTAGCCTAGTTGTTAGCTCACCTGGATATGTGGGACTGCGAGGTAGCCTAGTGGTTAGTTCTCCTGAATATGTGGGACTGCGAGGTAGCCTAGTGGTTAGTTCTCCTGAATATGTGGGACTGCGAGGTAGCCTAGTTGTTAGTTCTCCTGAATATGTGGGACTTTGAAGTAGCCTAGTCGTTAGTTCTCCTGAATATGTGGGACTGCGAGGTAGCCTAGTTGTTAGTTCTCCTGAATATGTGGGACTGCAAGGTAGCCTAGTGGTTAGTTCTCCTGAATATGTGGGACTGCGAGGTACCCTAGTCGTTAGTTCTCCTGAATATGTGGGACTGTGAGGTAGCCTAGTTGTTAGTTCTCCTGAATATGTGGGACTGTTAGGTAGCCTAGTGGTTAGTTCTCCTGAATATGTGGGACTGCATGGGAGCCTAGTAGTCAGTTCTCCTGAATATGTGGGACTGCGAGGTAGCCTAGTGGTGAGTTCTCCTCAATATGTGAGACTGCGAGGTAGCCTAGTGGTTAGTTGTCCTGAATATGTGGGACTTCGAGGTAGCATAGTGGTTAGTTCTCCTGAATATGTGGGGCTGCATGGTAGCCTAGTGGTTAGTTCTCCTGAATATGTGGGACTGCATGGGAGCCTAGTAGTTAGTTCTCCTGAATATGTTGGACAGCGAGGTAGCCTAGTGGTTAGTTCTCCTGAATATGTCGGACTGCGTGGTAGCCTAGTGGTTAGTTCTCCTGAATATGTGGGACTGCGAGGTAGCCTAGTTGTTAGTTCTCCTGTATATGTGGGGTTGCATGGTAGTCTAGTGGTTAGTTCTCCTGAATATGTGGGAAGGTTAGATAGCCTAGTGGTTAGTTCTCCTGAATATGTGGGACTACATGGTAGCCTAGTGGTTAATTCTCCTGAATATGTGGGGCTGCGAGGTAACCTAGTGGTTAGTTCTCCTGAATATGTGGGTCTGCATGGTAGCCATAGTGGATAGTTCTCCAGAATATGTGGGACTGCTTGGTAGCCTAGTGGTTAGTTCTTCTGAATATGTGGGACTGCGAGGTAGGCTAGTTGTTAGTTCTCCTGAATATGTGGGTCTGCATGGTAGCCTAGTTGTTAGTTCTCTTGAATATGTGGGTCTCCATGGTAGCCTAGTTGTTAGTTCCCCTGGATATGTGGGACTGCGAGGTAGCCTAGTTGTTAGTTCTCCTGAATATGTGGGACTGCGAGGTAGCCTAGTGGTTAGCTCTCCTGAATATGTGGGACTGCGAGGTAGCCTAGTTGTTAGTTCTCCTGAATATGTGGGACTGCGAGGTAGCCTAGTGGTTAGTTCTCCTGAATATGTGGGACTGCGAGGTAGCCTAGTGGTTAGTTCTCCTGAATATGTGGGACTGCGAGGTAGCCTAGTTGTTAGTTCTCCTGAATATGTGGGACTGCATGGTAGCCTAGTGGTTAGTTCTCCTGAATATGTGGGACTGCAGGTAGCCTAGTTGTTAGTTCTCCTGAATATGTGGGACTGCAAGGTAGCCTAGTGGTTTAGTTCTCCTGAATATGTGGGACTGCGAGGTAGCCTAGTTGTTAGTTCTCCTGAATATGTGGGACTGCGAGGTAGCCTAGTTGTTAGTTCTCCTGAATATGTGGGACTGCGAGGTAGCCTAGTCGTTAGTTCTCCTGAATATGTGGGACTGCATTGTAGCCTAGTGGTTAGTTCTCCTGAATATGTGGGACTGCGAGGTAGCCTAGTTGTTAGTTCTCCTGAATATGTGGGACTGCGAGGTAGCCTAGTTGTTAGTTCTCCTGAATATGTGGGACTGCATGGTAGCCTAGTGGTTAGTTCTCCTGAATATGTGGGACTGCATGGTAGCCTAGTTGTTAGTTCTCCTGAATATGTGGGACTGCGAGGTAGCCTAGTGGTGAGTTCTCCTCAATATGTGAGACTGCGAGGTAGCCTAGTGGTTAGTTGTCCTGAATATGTATGACTTCTAGCCTGGTTAGCATATGGTGTAGCCTCCTCCTGAATATGTGGGACTGCATGGTAGCCTAGTGGTTAGTTCTCCTGAATATGTGGGACTGCGAGGTAGCCTAGTGGTTAGTTCTCCTGAATATGTGGGACTGCGGGTAGCCTAGTGGTTAGTTCTCCTGAATATGTGGGACTGCAGAGGTAGCCTAGTTGTTAGTTCTCCTGAATATGTGGGACTGCATGGTAGCCTAGCCCTGAATATGTTAGACTCTCCTGAATATGTTGGACTGCGAGGTAGCCTAGTGGTTAGTTCTCCTGAATATGTGGTGTTGCATGGTAGCCTAGTTGTTAGTTCTCCTGAATATGTGGGACTGCATGGTAGCCTAGTTGTTAGTTCTCCTGAATATGTGGGACTGCGAGGTAGCCTAGTTGTTAGTTCTCCTGTATATGTGGGGCTGCATGGTAGCCTAGTTGTTAGTTCTCCTGAATATGTGGGACTGTGAGGTAGCCTAGTTGTTAGTTCTCCTGAATATGTTGGACTGCGAGGTAGCCTAGTGGTTAGTTCTCCTGAATATGTGGTGTTGCATGGTAGCCTAGTTGTTAGTTCTCCTGAATATGTGGGACTGTGAGGTAGCCTAGTTGTTAGTTCTCCTGAATATGTGGGACTGCATGGTAGCCTAGTTGTTAGTTCTCCTGAATATGTGGGACTGCGACATAGCCTAGTTGTCAGTTCTCCTGAATATGTGGGACTGCATTGTAGCCTAGTGGTTAGTTCTCCTGAATATGTAATGCAACGTAAAAATAATTGTTGACAGAAGACTGTCATTATCAGGCACACACATTGCGCGACCAATCGTGTACCGGTAGATAGGTCAACGGCGGCAAAGCTATGGCAGATCACGTGATGTTATCGGGTTATGTGTTCACCCCGCAGGGTGTTGTGTGTCAGTTCTCGGGAAATCATATCAGTTTCTAAGTAGTACACAGGGCTCGATGTGCACCTTCCTTGATCGGCTGGTGGTCTATTCAGATCATTCTGTGCATGATGAATGTGTACGCGTGACGCGGCGTTGAGCAATGGTTCGGGTTAAACCATGTCGTGTCAACTTCATGCTGGGGGAAGGCCTTAGACGTCTAAACAAGAACACGACTATATATGTCTTAGTCATTCTACTACCCCACACGTCCAGCTCTATGGGGGCGGTGGGGTAGCCTAGTAGTTAAAGTGTTCGCTCTTCACGCCTAAGACTAGGTTCGATTCCCCACTTGGGTACAACGTGTGAAGCCCAATTCTGTGTTCCCCGCCGTGATATTGCTGGAATATTGCTAAAATCGGCGTAAAACTAAACTCACTCACTCCAGCTATATCATCGACATCATTTGTAGGTTCGATATCTTTGAAGAAGTCCCAGCTATATAACAGGGTCAGGTGTTCTAATCTAAAACAAATTTGAATGGCTTAATCTTTCGAGGTTCGGGAAAACCAGGTTACAAATACAAAATCAACTTCAACATACTAGTTACTATGTAACGTGTCCATAACACAATGAGGTCATAGCGTATCTTTAAAACAAGTGTAATATATTTCTAGGTCGTAGGACAACACATGGCCTGACAATTGGTTGGTTTGTTTCCAAATGTATATTTGGAAATTATTTTCGGCCTTTAAAGCTGAGATATGATGCTTGTATACCCTCGTAATGGTCAGCATTATATGGACCACAGTCTCTCAGATATGCAATACATTGCAGAAAACATTACTGGATGTTCACATGGTGGTTCTTTGTAACAGTTGTAAGAGTTAAGAATATTTTGCATCACTGCACCTCAGTATATTCGGGATTATTAGAGTACCGCGTAGGTACAAGCTGTAAGACAAATATGCCCATTTTGACAATAATGTTCTCACGTAGAGCGGGATATTTTGGTTTTCTTGTGACCAACATATTGCCAACATCTACAACAGTGCGCTTACAGGCTGTACACATTAGTTGTTTTAATTAATGTGACCATCATATGAGTTCTGTCACGTCTTTCCTATTCTACTAGGTTGAGAGAGACCTCGTTCAGACAGTGTCCACCACGATGTCCTCCCCTGTCTTAGCTTACTGCTAAATGTACCCCGAGAGATTCTCCTATGTTAAATACCAACTTGTCCAACCGTAGGTGTTCCACGTTGATCACAGACCGAGGTCGATGCCCAGCTATGAAGACAGAAGCTGAAAGGTGATGTCAGTGAAACCGTCTGACTTTGGGGTCGGAGCAACTTTCTCTGTCTGTGCTGGATTCGGTACGATCTGTGTGTCGAGATTACAACAGGTGTATATGTGGGACTGACTTGTTGTTATCAATGTCGCTATGTGTGATATGCATTGTGGTGTGATTTCAACTTGTATCTGTTTTGGGTTTGTTTGTTGTTGTTGTTGTTTTTGTTTTTTTTTTTTTTTGGGGGGGGGGTTGACAGTGGTTTTAAACAATATTCCAGCAATATCACGGCGGGGCACACCAGGAACGGGTCTCACACATTTTACTCACCAGGCCGCCTCGGTTACTTTCAGCTTTAATAATATAACTTGCTTTATCATTGTACATCAACTGAACTTAAGTCTACGTTTGTCAATGTTGCACAAACAGTCGGTCTGTCTGTGCATAAATATATTTTCCTTCTCATTGTGACTGGGATATACTGATCGTGGCTTGACGGTAAAGTGGACTGAACAATCTGCGTTAGTTATTAGAACTGAAAGATCATCAGACCGATGACCACCACCATACATACACCCCGTTGCATAGCATTTTATAAACGTACATAGCTTCTTTCATCTTCATCACTAAATATCCTTCATCACCTCTTGCCTTCTTTAAAGATGGAAACAGTAAGGACATACATGTTTGTATTTTAATGGATACTACATATTTAATGGTTTAAACACAAAGATACCTCATACAATTTAATAAGTTACATGGAAGATATTTAGCTCAGAGATCAACCTACAGAGACGAGGTGCAGTAGTTATTGTCACATTATACACAGAAGCATTGGCAGAGAGCCACACATGTAATCTTCTACCGATATAGCCCAGTACATGTATACCTGTTCTTGTATACTTGACAACTCATAGCTATAAATATAATCTCACTTTGACTCAGCGACAGCTTACACAGGACATGTAGATCGACAGGTGGCGCGTTTCGACGGGTAGAGGGTATTGTAACATGCACTGATTACTTCATGGCTGTATCCTAAACGACGGATGATGCCCGATATGTTCTATCTGCTCATCATCATTCATCTGACTGTCATCGGTAAGGAATTATCACCTGTAATCTTGAACAAGTATTGTAATAATAGGACGACATTTGTGTGTGTCTGTCCCGGTGAGACTACACCACATTTGTCCTGTAGATGCCATGTGTTTTAAAAGATATGTTCACATATCAGATTTATCTAAATACAACTGTTCACATTTGAAGTATTCATGTTCATATAAACCGTTTGGGTGTTCATCTCCTTATACATTTAATGAGTCAGATCTACATTCTGTATATAGTCATAGGGTTAGGGCAGTTAGATGTACATAGTTACAACATCTAGAATCATTCAGAAGTACTGAATCCTATTACGATCCTATCACAGTCTATTTCGTGAACTCCACAGGTGCCGCTTCACTAACCCCTGATTCAAACCTCACTCGCTGTTCCAATGGATGTCAAAAACGATATGGCGGGTTGACCTGCCAAGCATGTACTGGCGGGTGTTATGGAGAAAGGTGTACACAGCACTGCAGCAACTGTGACAGGGATGAGTGTCACAGACATACGGGTGAATGCTATAGATGTAAACCTGGCTACTACGGCAGGGTATGTGATACCAGATGTCCTGGACATTGCTGGGACACTACAACGAAACATCATGCTTTCTGTGACCGACATACAGGTAGATGCTCACAAACATGCACAGAGGGATATTACGGCAAGTCATGTGAACAGCAATGTCCCGGCTACTGTTTACATTCTATCTGTGACAAACTGACAGGCCATTGTCTCCGAGGTTGTCAGCGTGGCTGGAGAGGCCCCCGATGCAATAAGAAATGCCCTACCAATTGTCTGAGAGTTAAGTGTAACAGTGATGGCACATGTAAGGATGGCTGTACGCCTGGGTTCTATGGACTGATGTGTGACAAGATATGTTCCAACTGTTACTCTTCTGGATGCGACAGACTGTCGGGTAAATGTGACCAGTGTCGTCCGGGCAACTGGGGGGACAGGTG
The DNA here is from genome assembly GCF_003918875.1 of Haliotis rubra. Lineage (NCBI taxonomy): Eukaryota > Metazoa > Mollusca > Gastropoda > Lepetellida > Haliotidae > Haliotis > Haliotis rubra. The sequence continues at coordinate 211,441 of NW_025764934.1, read as the reverse complement.
TGACGAAACATGCAACAGTGGGTGTTATACTGAACGGGATAATTCTACCAATTGTCACCGCGATACCGGAACATGCTCAGGTGGATGTAAGGATGGATGGCATGGAACACATTGTAATCTCACGTGCAGCGCTACATGTAAAACTGCATTGTGTTATCGTGACGGCTCCTGTTACGAAGGCTGCCAAAATGGCTGGAAAGGGTCATCCTGCAACGAGAGAATGTGCTCTGCAAACTGCCTCAACGATATCTGCAATGGCGATGGAAGATGCACACTTGGATGTAAACCAGGTTTCCATGGTGACACTTGCGATACGAAGAGGTGTTCATATACAGGATGTTACCATGTCAACCCGGATGAGTGTGGTCCGGGTTTTTACGGCGAAACGTGCGAATTGAAATGCAGCACCAGCTGTAAAGCAGGGCCGGACAATCTAAAACGTTGCCACAAAGTCACTGGTAGTTGTACGCACGGCTGTCTGGATGACTTCTGTGATAGAGACTGCAAAAGACAAAGAAGAAGTCTGGAGGTGGACAAAGACGAAATACATTGCTCGGAACAACTCCTTAAATCAGGTTGGGGGCCTTTGACCTTGACTTCATTTGTTTGAACCAAGAAAACAAAACTTTTGGTTTCTTTTTCATAATTTTGGTGAATTTACTTTCATAGCGTAATTGATCTTCATGATGTAATGGGATGTCGATTCTCCTCGTCGCATCTATGTTACTCATTCGTATTATTAGTAAAATGATGTATTGTGTTGTGTTGCAGCGGCTGATCAGAAGAAAGTGGCTGTGGTACTGTTACCGTTGATGCTGTCCCTCACACAGTGTCATCTACCTACCTAGCAGCCTAGTGCCCGACACCTCACCGCGTCAGCTTGCTGGGGGTTACCCTCGTGGTCATGTGGTTGTTTCGAGGCATCTAAACTGCACTTGGAAGGGTGTGGTTAGACGATGTCCTTGAGAACACTGCTTGACATGCACTTGCCATCATCATACATTTGGGTTTATGTGAAAGGAAACCAACGTAAATATTTTCAGAAGTATTTTCTTACAAGATACAAACATTGTGTACCTGTTGCCCAACGTTGACGATTTAGTCGATAGGGCCAGATAACAGTAGTGTACTTTCTTTTGTACCTCAGTTTAGTTTCATCATCTTTATCCTCGGTACTCGTCTGAGGTGTCGCATTTTTCTGTGGCCTGTCCTTCACAAACTACTGTTGTGTTGGGGACAGGATACCATTCCAAGCCCCACACTAGTACTTATGGTTTACATATCTGACAATGTCCAAAAATTAACTACGTAAGTATTCACGAATTTGATTTTTGTGAATATAGTACTATGGTTGTTATGTGTCTATTCGTGAAAGTTATTGACTTTACGTCAGATTTGTAATATGAACTATGAACAATAAAATCCTGTAAAATATCTCACTCTCTCCCTGTGTTTTGATTCTGGTCGTTGTGATTTGACTCTCTGCGCACCACTTCTATTAACAGTTGGTTTGGGGTGGGTTTTTTCAGAAAACTTTGTTATTTTCTTAGGACGGTTTAACACTTTACACTAATGATCCAGTAAATTAATATTGCTATATAAGGACGGATGTGTCGTCAATATCATCGATTTCACTAGTTACGAAAACACCCTGCAATCGGATGACAAGACATTTATTTATCACTTAACTGGCCTTCATCAGCCCATGATTGCCGTCAGGGACAATTCAGGGTGGTCAGACTCGTGGTTGGTGTATATCATCGAATCCTAGTCGCGTTGATGGGTGTTCATGATGCCAGTCACTGGATTGTATGGTCCAGTCTCGATTATTTACAGACCACCTTCTTATAGTTGGAATAGTGTCCAGTGCGGAGTTAAACAAACAAATAAGTCACAGGGCAGACATGTATTGGTATCTGCGTTGTAATTACACCTATCAACAGGAAGGGGTCTATCTATCCCTGAAGCCTAGTCTGTCTCACAGTCCCTGAACCACATTACTACCCCTTCCATCCAGCTCTCCCTGCAATACTAAAGCTCTAAATGAAGCAAGTCTAGATTTCCTCAGGTTTTGACTCTCCCATCTCAATGGGGCTCCTTTCAAATTTAAATGGGATTATTGGTTACTATCCAAATGTTATAGATTCAAAGACTAAGCGTTAGTCCACCTAAAGCCATGCAGGTCTGGTCGTTCCTATCCAGATAGGTATAGCCCTCAACCTTAATAATAACGTTTATGTACACACTAACATTACGGGCTTGCCCTTTTTGTTTTTGTGCAAACCACTTAAATATGTTTCTGTGTATTTTCATTTATCCCAAATACTTAATTGCTTTAATTGTCAAGTGCGCCGAAATTTTCCTGATTTACTGGATTTACAAACATTTGGTATATCCTCATTATTCAATACTATATATAAGCATGAAACCAGGACTGTTCGAAGTGCTCATATATTACAATTTGGTAATCTGAGAGGAATACACAATACCGGAAAGTATGTTCACCATGGCTACTCCACCAAAATCTGAATCACCAAGTTGTCAAATAAAATAACACTGGCGATCACATCAGTACCTGGTGTAACAACCACTCACACAGTTAACATGGACCAGTCTCCTATTGTACCAGCAATGAAGCGTCGTCTTCTAGTCATCGGAATTCTCTACCATTCCTCATGGGGTGTGCTTCAGTTCCTGCAGACTTTGAACAGAAGGATCTCCATCGCGAACTTGGCGTCCAAGATAGTCCCAAGGATGTTCGATGGGGGTTCATATCGGGGCTCCTTGTAAAAATAATAATGAGAAGTGTTAGAATGCGGTAATCTCCACGCAACAATGCATGCTCAAAGCGCTAACACCCTGATTATTATTACCCCGGATAACCCAAGCTGCCTGTTAGGCGCTAGAAGGTTAAAGTCACATGACTTTATCCAACCGGGTACCCATTTTCTACTGGGTGAACAGAGGCAATTTTGAAAAAACTCACTTGCCTAAGGTGAGATCACATGTATCACATGTGCTTCGTTGTGGGGCAGGGCGGAAGTCCTAGAAACTCTCAGGAGTAAAGCTGTCAAACACGGTCACCCATCCAAGGACCTACTTGTAGGTCCTGATAATGTTTCCATGGCGTTGTTCTTGGTTATTATATCAATTTCTCAAAATGCCCTTGGATTCAATTTGGTGCTTAATTAATGCTCACGTGATCTCATCGGTTAAAGACAGACATCAACGGGTAAAGGTCCTCTTGTTAACGGAACAAATACCGCCATAACGCCAAAACAATATGATGAAACTTTTCATACCTATTCGCTTCGCTGACAACCTCGATACAATCCAATATATGTCTCTACAAAGAGTGGGACGAGCATGTATGAACCACACATACGACGAGTAAACCGTACATGTTTATCCACAGCATATTGCACGCAGTATAAGTGTTCAATTGTGTTATTGGGTTCTATTTTGCCTACATGTTTCGTTATTTCAGGGATGGTGGAACTAATTTTTACAACTTAGACAGCACTATTCCGTTACATGCGTAGAATTTCTGAGACCTGAAAATAAAATTTAATCGAGTAAAAACCGGTGGTTGATGTCATGAACAAGTCTATTGACAATGACAACCAATCCGTCTGGTTCTGTTATATCCCCATGGTACCAGGAACCATGCTGTTCAGGAATACCTACAGGACAGACGTGGAAAGAGGGATAGAGAACTTGACGTTATTGTCTTGGACCCCAGTACGTGATCAGTCGGTGTTAAGGGGTAAAGTACATACTAAATCAGTAGATAAAATACAGATAGGTATGACAGAGTGGCATGCACAGCTAGACTGACATGCGCAGCAGACCGGCGCATGATAATCCTGTACACTTAAGTCGATACCTATCGTACTTCGCATTAGATCATATTACAATGTGCACAATATTGGCATTCAAATAATTAAAAAACTATAACACGCATCGACGCCGGTTTTCTCCATTCATTAACGCAAATGCATATGCCTATCAGGAGGGACATAATGAATCAGATGTATTTGTCAACAAAACATCAATTTGGTTGTTCGCAGAAAGTTAGTTCACTAAATAAAATATCTAAATATGTATTGTTCGGCTGACAGTTTTACCACAAATGGAAGGAAATCTGACCCTCATTTATACAGGGAGTGATAACCCATCCACCTACCAAAACAGACAACATTATTTATCCGATACAAACCATTTAGATTAAAGATTTTAATGATTAAGAATACAAAGAAATACAATCATTGCACATATGAGACACAATATTGATATGTAAACCAGAAAAGAAAGCAGAAAGACGGGTTTAGGCATGCTTCGTGCTGTTGGCAACCCGCCAGACATAGAGTCAGATCTTTAAAATCAAGCAGTGTTTGAAATGACAAGTCATAGTTATATATAGAGCACTTGTAGTATCAAAGTGTACTCTGGTCCAGGTGAGCGGTTCTGGGCCCGCATAAGCTACACATTTACCAGGCGATAGTGTTCCCTCCAGCGGACACCCCGCACACTGGGACACGGTGATGTGTTTTCTCCGATACTTTACATTTGAATAACAACACTCGTATTGATGTTTCGGCTTTGAAAGATGGAAAGATTTCTCAGTCGCATTGTGACTATCATCGCTTTGATATACGCATGTCATGGTAAGATGTTTCTTAATCAGTTTCAAGTGTATGTTTGTTGGTTGGTTAACGCCGCAAGCAGCAATGTTCAAGCGGCATGGCGGCAATTTGAAGTGACTGTAGTATCGGAGTATTATGCCGCTTTTAGCAATATTCCAGCAATATCACGGGGAGAGAGAGGGAGGATGGCACCAGAAATGGGCTTCACACATTGTACCCATGTGGGGAATCGAGCCCGGGCCTTCGATTCGGCGCGGCGAGCGAACGTTTTAACCACTAGGCTTCCCCACCGCTCCCGGCTGTATGAAGAACTACATGTATGGCGTTGTATATTAATCGTATGAAATATCGCCTTTCACCAGTAAAGTATCACTTCTTCCTTCAGTACCGATGAAGATCGGGGTTAGAATTGGTCAGGATTGGTCTTCAGCAACCCATGCGACGTAAAACTAAACTCACTCACTCACTCCCTCACTTCTTTCAGCATAATGCAAATATACCAGATTTAAAGCTTGGACCTTAAGTTACTAGTATAAAGCTATCAAATATGAAATATTCCATTGTGAATTGTCTAACACTATTGATGTTATTCCACAGGAATCACCGGTACTCACGGCAAATGTAGTGATGGGTGCACCGCTCCGTATGGGGGATTAACTTGTCAAGCGTGCCGACACGGTTGCTATGGAGACAGGTGTAACAACCACTGCAGCCACTGTGACACTGGCGGGTGTGACAGAGATACAGGCAGGTGTTACAGATGTAAACCAGGTTACTATGGTGACGACTGCAGCACTCTATGCCCAGTAGACTGTCCTGCAGATGACAAGGGTCATTATTATTGCAACAGAACCACGGGGAGCTGTGTGGAGACCTGTCCCAAGGGACACTTCGGGAACACATGCCAGAACCTTTGTCCACAACATTGCAAACACTGGTCTTGTGCCAAAACCAATGGGGACTGTCTTGCTGGCTGTGAGCATGGGTGGACGGGGTCTTTCTGTCGTGAGAAGTGCTCTGCCAATTGTCTGCGAGGAATATGCCACATCGACGGCAAGTGCAAAGAGGGATGCGAAGCTGGTTACTATGGACGGTTCTGTGACCAGAAATGTTCCAACTGTTACATCACAGGATGTGACAGATTTACAGGAAGATGTGATCAATGCTTACCTGGTCTCCATGGCGACAACTGTAACATGACATGCAGTAACTACTGTTACACAGAACAGGATGGCTACAGGCACTGTGCGCGAGAAGACGGAAAGTGTTTACAGGGATGCATACGCGGACGACATGGATCTCACTGTGGAAGAAAGTGTAGCATCAACTGTAAGAATTTCGCATGCTATCCAGAAGACGGGTCTTGCGTTGACGGCTGTACGCACGGACGGAAAGGGTCTTTCTGTAACCAAACCTGCTCGAAACATTGTCGGAGTGGCGCCTGTTATACAGATGGAAGATGTAAATATGGATGCGAACCAGGGTTCTATGGTCTATTTTGTGATCGGCAATGTCCACACTGTGATAGTACGGGATGTGACAGAACATCGGGCAGGTGTGAGGAATGCTCCCCGGGCAGATATGGCAATGGTTGCAATCAGACGTGCAACAACTGTTATGCAGGACGATATAGTTCGGGTATTTGTCAGCGGGAAACCGGAAGATGTCTAGAGGGATGTAAGGACGGTTGGTATGGACCAACATGCAGTCAGCCATGCAACCAGAACTGTAGACCCCAGATCTGTAATACAGATGGCGCCTGTATAAATGGCTGTATGCATGGATGGAGTGGAACCCACTGCAATATCACGTGTCCTGGCAAATGTTTCAATAAGGACTGCCTCACTGATGGAAGGTGTAAGCAGGGATGCAGGGATGGGTTCACAGGAAGATCGTGTGAGGAAGAATGTCCTACTTGTAAAACTTACAGGATTCATGTAATTGAGCCTTTCACAAGTAGTGAGTCGTCTCAGCTAGCGCCCATATCAGGTAAGAGTTTCAAGTCTACAAACATATATTTCGACTGATACCTAAAAAACAAACAATGAATCTGTGAAGTACACATGTTACCTTCTGACACATAGGCATCAACAGTATATAATACATTAAAGACATGTTTTACTTCATTTGATTGAACCATATGTGTTAAGTTATGATATTTATTGACAACCCATGAACTTTCCATCATTTTAAATGAACATTCATGTTACAGGGCTTTGGATTCAAGTGGCTGCCATCATGGTTTGGGCGTATCACCGCTGTCCACTAGGCTGCCAGGACATCTGAACTGCAATCACGTCGAGGGTAGTTAGAAGAGTCCTGGACAGAACACTGACAGCTGATGTGTTGAACCAATGTAATGAGTACATACGTGACTGATATCCGCTCTGAAGACACCATCCACACAAAGAACATATACATCCAAACTACTTGTAGAGAAGCATACAACCAATGTGTAAATTGTATATTCTTGTACATTTTGTTTGACTGTGTACAAGTGTGTTCATGTAAATATGTCAGAAAACTGTATATATTTCCTCAAATTCTGTAAATTTGTATAGTTTCATATGTGTACATTATCATTGTGAACAAAAATGTTACAAGATAAAATTATATAAAGATAAGGACGTTCCAAAGTGCCATTGTTCCTTCCTGAATGTAGAAAGATGATAATAAATGTCGTGTATACGAACCCTTTGTTTGATATATTTCCTCAAGCAGTGAAAACGTTTTGAGGATTCGGGATAAAACATCAGTCCCAGAATGCATGCCAGGTAACCAGTGTATTGAGGGTCTGAATGGTAAGACCATGTGATAATGGCGGTGTTAAGTCATCTTCTCAACAGTGCCCATGCTATCATCTACTGACTTGACTGTTCCATACTTCAATGAGGACAAGTGAGTGAGTGAGTGAGAGTGTTAGCAAAATTCTAGTAATATCACGACGGGGACACCAGCTATGGGCTTCACACATGAAATGTCACCATTCACCAGTATCACTTCTTCTTTCAGCAGTACCCGTGAAGATCCGGGTTAGAATTGGTCTTCAGTAACCCATGCTTGTCTCCCCGTGAAGATCCGGGTTAGAATTGGTCTTCAGTAACCCATGCTTGTCTCCCCGTGAAGGTCCGGGTTAGAATATTGGTCTTCAGTAACCCATGCTTGTCTCCCCGTGAAGATCTGGGTTACAATTGATCTTCAGTAACCCATGCTTGTCGTAAGAGGCGACTAACGGGATCTGGTGGTCAGGCTCACTGACTTGGTTGACACATGTCATCGTATCGCAGTTGCGAAGATCGATGCTTATGTTGTTGATCACTGGATTGTCTGGTGTGGCAAATAGGGCATGACAGGGCAGAGACCAGTATCCCAACATCAAACCTTGCCACTGGGATAATTGTTGTCATTATTCTCATAGATCAGGGAAGAGTTACCATCAGGAAATATACACTATGTAATTACCGGTGGGATAATCAAATTTAGGACAGAAACTAAACCCCATCTCTGGCGACCGAGTGATATGTGCTATAAACTGATATTATCACTCTCATCAGTGTGGCTACCTGTTGCTCAGACAGACCAGAAGATACCCTTTGACACCGATAAGGAAACTATCAGTTGATAATAAGCAGTGGCCTATTGAAGTTTCAGTTCCACGAATTGGAAATTGATGCTGTTCCAATTTCAATACAAGTATTCACCATGGTGTACCCATGCGCTACCTTGCATTGTAAACTGTTAGATTTCCTTGTGCTTTACACATAATACCGGCAAATCAGAACTACGGTAGTCTTCAGTTTTGGTATATCACGTTAACAGTTTATTCATTTCTTTACTTATATTGTAAATTTGTAGATTATATCCCTGAACCCTGAACGAAGTAGTCTAGTCCCGCAACAAGGTCTGAGAAGAACAAAATCAAGCTAGTGAGCTTGTGTTACATGTTTGTATATTAAAACTAACTACGCTGCTCGGTGAGATATACAACGTATTTGGTAACAACCGTTAGGTCTGCACTGACCAATATGTCATCACATCACGACGTATTGGCTTCATGCAGGAAGAGCTTGAGCATGAGCTCGGTTACGGTGCAGACATGCCTGTTATAGACCGAAATCAGGGATTCGAACCTCGACCACTGACTGAAAGGGAGACCCACATCTGGGATCACTCACTCACACCACTGGGTTTTGAGGTAATTAGGGTATGTATTGTTAGGATATTGATGGAGCATATATTTGAAGTAAACTGTGTTCATACAGCTACTTCACTCACTCACTCACTCATTCACTCACTCACTCATGATTCAGTCATGATGCAGTCATGGTGCATTCATGAAGGAAGACATACGACTGTACCAAATATGTTTTACAATTGTAACTTTGGTACCGTAATTTATAGTCTCCTTAAATGTGCACATTGTTCTGTAGTTACATAGCAGCCGGTAACGACTACCACACACAGAGATTAGAAAGTCCAGGGTCTGAGAAGCAGGCAGTCGATTTGTGCACGTAACAGTTGGACTCCATAATCAATACACTAGCCTTTTTTGCTCACAGTACCGTATGACACATTTTCTTTATCTGCATGTGTGTGTCTCTGTGTGTGTGCGTGCATGCGTGTACGTCGAACGTGATATCTGTTGATATACGTGCATGTATGTTTATAAAGCCTTTTCCCCCAGTCTATTCAGAACATGTATGAACGACCGAACCTTAACTTGAGTTTATTTAAGATCGGGTTATCGGAGTTTGAGACACCTAGTACAGACATGACGTCAGCGATTGTCGAATGTAGATTAAGTGGGGTATATACACTCACTCATGATTTCATATTGACAGAATGCAGTTATCAGTAATGTATTATGTAATGTATGAGGGTTGCAATAAAGAATAGATGGCACGTACCCAAGTTTTCAAACACGCTTATATTTAGCAAACCAAAATACACAATGTCTTACAAGCACAAAGATTTACAGTGTTTCCCCGGGACTGAATTCAGCCTTGAGTGTCAACGGTATTATATCTGTCAAATCGGTCTGTGGTCGTTGCCTGGTCAAAAGAATCACGACGTGTATGCCATTGGTCGTCGAATGCAACAAAGGGATCCTCCTGTACCGAACCTGGCCCAATTGGAAGCTGTTTTACACGAGGAATGGCGTAGACTGCCCCTTCAGAGGATCAGGAGGTGTATGAGGAGGAGAGTGCTGGCTGTCATACAGTCAGGTTGGAAGTTACACTCGGTATTGACATTGAATCGTGTAAGACAGGCAAAATGACATTTTGAATGTTCACATTCACCAATAAATTCAATATTAAACATTCCAGGGCCATACTTGTACAGACATTGTTTTGTATGAAAATAAGTGTGCTTTTTTTAAAATAGGCATTATTGATCATTAACTCAACATGGATTCCAATCATTTTGTTGTTTTTTATTAGTCAAAGGATCATAAAGGTTAGAATAACTCATGGGGTTTTTTTCAATCGTGGTCACCACGAGAAGTTTTATGTAAGTTTTATTATTCCAAAAATACAGGGGGTGCTTAATTAAGTTTTTTTGTGTATAAATGTATATTAAGGATATTACTGATACGAGACAAATGAGCAGGTGAGACAACTTGAAGCAGCTTCAGTACCCTGCCCTCTTCCATGTTTCCATTGCTTTGACGACTGTGGGATGAAGACGTAGAACACAATTCGAAGTTGAATCGGAAACATGGAGGACGAGTTACACGTTACAGAGTAGAAGTATTTATTTATTTATTTTATTTATATATATTTATATAGTGCCAATATCCAGATCACATGCTCAAAGGCGCTTTGTTTTTCCCTCGATCATTGGATGTCAATCTCAACGGTACATCGTATTATCAATCTCAACTCCCTGGAGATCATACAACTCTTGCTGCCACTAGGCGCACCGAGTTAGTGTGGCTTTCCCCATAACAGGTTGGCTCGATCCCTACCACCCTCAGGCTGGATCACCCACCACGCCTTACGAGTATACCCATTCACAGCGGGGTGGACTGGGACACAGTAATTTGTCCAAGTTTACATTGCTGTACCCGCAACTAGGTGTTTGCAAGTATTGACGTGGCCACCATCTGGTCAAATAGTTCGTGGGTTCGTTTAAGGGGTTGTGTACATACATATTGTTGTCTGCACTCAGACTCCAAGGTTTTATTTTGCAGATCCCGTTCAGGTATCACTTACCACGCCCTCGTAGTAACCCTGGCGTTTCGGAACTGGCATTTATCTAAAGTTGACTTGCAACTAACAGTCATATATATGTTGTTCTCAGTTTCATTTTGCAGAGCGTTAGGTAACTTAACCAGTAGCATGCTGGCATTTAGATGAAACAGGGTCAATATCTTCAAATTTAACAGGGTCAACAAATAACTAAATAGCTAGACGCCTCCCAAACCAAACACGAAAATATTTGTGTGCACAGAGAATGCATACAAGTAGGTCACCATGAGTTGACGGATACCAGCGATACTATAGAGTGACAATGATAGCATGCAGTCCCTACGTGCATAAGGATTGGAGTGAAACAGTACATACATGGGGGTTGCAGTTACACTATAAACTTGTTTACCTTCTCAGCTACTATCGAACAAAGTTGCATAAGCATATCTATTATAAACATGTACTGGAACACGACCTTCACTCGGTTTCTTCTTCCGGCTCATATTCAAGGGTTTGCCTTCGTGTTACTAGATACCCAGGTCAGCGTGTCTGAATAATGTGCATCACTAGTGCATGTATACCTATAGTTTGAGAGTAAAGTCTTTGTATCCATTAAACAGGTGAGACAGGAAAAGCGTTAAAGCATCATGTTTTTAATAAACAAAGTCATAAATGCAACCGTGCAGATGCAGCAGTGTTCCCTTAAGAATTGCAGAGAGATATTTATCTATATATTTGATTTCCATAGAAAATAACGTAAGAACGTCCGCATGAACTTCTGTGAGATATATCGTACAAAGAAAGAGGGTCAGTATTTGACCTATGAACATTTCCTGTAGAGACAGATACAAGTATATCTCCAGACTGCATCTGATGCCACCGCAGTACAAATATTTAAGTTTCATATTGTTTACATGTTACCCGGCAGTAAAAGTCATCAGTTTTAAATAGTAACAAATAAAGTTCGAAAGAGAATCGAATCCGGTGTCGAGCGATTTCTGTAAACATTAGGTTACACTGTAACTCCTGCGCACACCGTTATGAAAGGCTTTCTCTGCGGACGGAATGTATAAATATGTGGGTCTGCGAGGTAACCTAGTTGTTAGCTCACCTGAATATGTGGGACTGCGAGGTAGCCTAGTTGTTAAAGCGTTCGCTCGTTCACAACGAAACCTCGGGTTCGATTCTCCAAATGGGTAGATGGTGTGAAACCCATGTATGGTGTCCCCAGCCGTGATATTGCTGGAATATTGCTAAAAGCGGCATATAACTAAACTCACTCACATGGATATGTAATGAAAAGATTTAAGAAATCAACAATGAAGGACAATAAAAGATATTTCTCAACGTCGATTTCAAACTATATTCAGCAGATATACTGCTGGCTAACGGACAAACATGAAACAAGTAAATAAACTTGTGCAGTTGAAAATGTAATTTGACTCTTTAATTATTGTGAGGCACCTAGTCCTATACTGGGTACTAATTTATATTGAGTACTGCAGTCTGAGTTACATGGGGAAAAGTGTTGTTTTTAAAAACAATTCTTGGTCACCGTGGTACATGGACTCATAACGCTGAACCAATTGCGAGATCGATGCTCATGCGGTTGATCACTGGATTGTCTTTCGGCGTTAAACTACAAGGAAACAATAATGCTGGTGTCATATCGGATAACACAATTACAATATGTGTTATTCGACATATACATATTACATACGACACGTAATTACATTACGAAAATGGATGGAAAATGAAACCAGATGATGAACCAATAAGAGGATGCGATAACCGCAACCTTTGCCCCAAGATGAATCCCTACGTATACTGAGAGAAACAAATAAAGGAACAGTAAAATTCAAGCGTTCCTTTAATATTTTCCAGTTTTCATCACCAGCTTTGAATAGCGCTGTGGGAGGAAATCTGAGAATAAATAAAGGAACACTGTCATGAAGTAGTGTTCCCTTGTTTGTTTCCCTCTGTATATACTCTAAAAATCATCTATGTTTCAATTTACAAAATGCTAAGAATCGTGCAATCGTCAATTGTTATATATATATATCGCATAAGTATCATACATTGGCGACCTACCTTCGTACGGTGTTACCATTGGAAGCACAAGATACACCAATAAAACCCTGAACCTATCCATGTTGACCACGTCTGTTGTAAAGTCAGATCAAGATCTCCCTGACGTTTTATGGTCTGATTCACGCATAACTGAGGTTAACCCCAAATCCACTATGCGCATCCAGGGGAGCGTATCCGGGTTTGGAAGCAATTCAAAGTTAAAATATTGCAAATCTATTTATTTATCTATGGTATTAATAGATTTGACTACATGACGAAAATTACGTAGCGGGAGAACCGGTTCGCAAAAAGCCTACCGCAATATATCGTATTGTGATATATATCTTGGTACTCCCCCAAAACGCAAAATCTGCAAATAAGCATCACAAACTTCAGGAGACAAAATGTGCAAGTGAGTGAGTGAGTCATATCCGCAATATTTCATCCATATCTTAGGTATGTATTAAGAATAAATATTTAGACTATTGTATACTTTTTAATAGCCTGTCAGCGAAGGACAGTATAACGACTAGATTATCACACATTAATAAAAACTAGTTTGACTTCAATGTAAAATTTCAAAACAACACAATATAAAATCGGGCTATAGAAGGCAACTGAAGGTAGATCACCATGCTAGGCACCATGGGGACTTACGTTCCTGTTGCTACCTGCATGATCCCGAGCTGAATTTATATCATCCCCTCAGCTGTTGGCGAATTTTTAGCAATTTAGCCATAAATTAAAACTACAAACATTCTTCGATTAAAATTCTGGCAATGATCAACAAACATTGAAGGATGTTGTCTTAAGTACCCTCTTCGTAGGGCAGTATTTTTCGCTACTTCAACCCCCTCCGAGAGTCGGCCACTAATAATCATAGTCATGTATTCATTCGACCAAAGTTTAAAAAGAGCGTATTAATTACGGTACATGATCGATCGAGTTGAGAGAATGGTTGTTGCATGAAGTCACTAGCCATTGTCGCTCTTTGCCGTTTCCTCTGATGACTTAACCACACTTATTGTTATATCAGCTACATATTTTAAAAATGTTCATATACAGGAAATATATGTTTGCCCTTGGACCGTAATATAGTGATATTTCAGTTACACTGTGTATATCAAAACTTTCTAACTTTCCAAGGTCCATGTTCAAACTCGTGGCCCGTTGTTTGTTTATGAACAGTAAATTTCAGTTTGCACAATTCTCATGCAGTTTATACTGTTAATCTCAATCTGGATACTTGTCACCCACGTCCTCGTATCTTAGACGTGGACCGTGTGAGACAAGCAGTGAGGGTAAACCTTGTTTGTTGTCAGTAACCTGGACATTCTGTGGCTAGTTCCAAGGCGACAAGATTTTCTGGAGGGTGGAGGGTGTCATACTGATTGTGTGGCTGCCACTTCTACTGCTGCTGAGAGATTCTACACGATAGGCCCTGCTATTACTTTGGGCCAAGGACGAAGTTTGTTGCGTGTCCCACTGGTGGGACTGGGTGACCTCGACCTTTAATGCTGAACATTAGAGACAAATAGACTGCATTTCTAAGCAAAACTATTGTGGCGGTCAATTACGGTTCAGCCTAATGAGCCACAAGAAAAGCGACACAAACATTACACAAATTGTATGTCTGATGTTTTCGATTTACATAAACTAGCTCACATGATAAATAACAAAATGTTGAGACAATACTTTTCACGTTAACCTAGCCCATGATTGCATCATTAAGTTCAACCAAATGAGCAGTGGTCTTTTCCAAGAAGCCGTCTTCAGACGACATGAATGACGAGATAAATAGACTGCATTTCTAACCGGAACTATTGTGGCGATCCATTGCAGTTCAGCCTCGTGAGCAGCAAGAAAAGCGGCACAAACATTACACAAATCTTATGTCTCTAATGTCTGACGTTTACGATTACATTAGCTTGCATACAAGTTAGGATAATGTTTAAAGCTGGTCGGTTTTTTTCTATTCGCCGTCCTCGATGATTACCTAGAAGTGAGTGAGTGAGTTTAAAGTCCCATTGGCAGTATTTCTGCCATATCGTGACTAAGAAAGTTGTACATTTATATATGAATAAAAATACAAATTTAGAGAATATACCTACCTGTCTGCGAAGGACAGTAAAACAACTAGATTATCACAGATATAAATTTAAACCTAGTAATTAAATCTAAAATATTTTAACTATAAATGACAATACAATATAAAAATAGGTGGACTAAGAGAAAGTTTGTTATTGTACAGATCCTCATGATACGAAAAGATCAAAGACAATGTCTCAGAGCTTGATGGTGGGTAGAATCTAAAACTTTAAGGTTGCTTTTGCAGGCTCCGCCATAGATAATGGAGCCATAATCCAGTTTGGAGCGTATTATAAGTGCTCGGCAGAGTTTGAGGAGGGTTTTCTGATCACCTCCCCACTTTGTATTAGAGATAAATTTTAAGAAATCAAGGGCCTTCACGCATTTATTTTGTAAATATTTAATATGAGGTCGCAAGGTCAAGTGCTCATCAAAAATTAAACCCAATTTTGTTCCTTCTTTCACCACTTTAGGTGTGTTATTTCTTTTACCACCTTAGGTGTGTTATTTCTTTTACCACCTTAGGTGTGTTATTTCTTTTACCACCTTAGATGTGTTATTTCTTTTACCACCTTAGATGTGTTATTTCTTTTACCACCTTAGGTGTGTTATTTCACCTTAGATGTGTTACCACCACCTTAGATGTGTTATTTCTTTTACCACCTTAGGTGTGTTATTTCTTTTACCACCTTAGATGTGTTATTTCTTTTACCACCTTAGGTGTGCTATTTCCTTTACCACCTTAGGTGTGTTATTTCTTTTATCACCTTAAGTGTGTTATCTAAATATAAATCTAGGTTTTTGTGAGGTTTATGTTTGATTTATATTTGAGTTTTTTTATTTTGAAAATTTAAATCCATTTTCCAAATACCATTTATCAATCTGGTTTAAACAATGCTACAGTTGTCTTTCAATAGAATGTATATTTTTAAGAAATCAAGGGCCTTCAGGCATTTATTTTGTAAATATTTAATATGAGGTCGAAAGGTCAAATGCTCATCAAAAATTAAACCCAATTTTTTTTCTTCTTTTACCACCTTAGGTGTGTTATCTACCTTAGGTGTGTTATTTCTTTACCACCTTAGGTGTATTATTTCTTTACCTTAATTTCTTTTACCACCTTAGGTGTGCTATTTCTTTTACCACCTTAGGTGTGTTATTTCTTTTAACACCTTAAGTGTGTTATCTAAATATAAGTCTAGGTTTTTGTGAGGTTTATGTTTGATTTATATTTGAGGTTTTTTGTTTTGAAAATTTAAATCCATTTTCCAAATACCATTTATCAATCTGGTTTAAACAAAGCTGCAGTTGTCTTTCAATAGAATGTATATTTTTTCCACGACAAGGAATGTTAAAATCATCCACAAATAACAATCCATCAATTGAATCATTTGAAACCTTTGCTAAACTGTTAATCTTTATACTAAACAATGTGACAGACAAAATACTGCCTTGCGGAACACCCTGATGCTGACTATAATGACTGGCAGGGTTGTACCCACTCGTACTTGAAACTGCCTGTCATTTAAAACTTTGGATATGAATTGAGGCAAACAGCCTCTCAATCCAAAGTCACGTAAATGTTTTAAAATACCGTATTTTCATGTAGTCTCGTATACGTTTTTTTCTAGATCGAAAAAGATCGACACCGCATGTTGTTTATTAATTAAAGCGTTTTTGACAAATGATTCTAAACGCTCTAAGTGATCAATGGTGCTTCTGTTTTTACGAAAACCACATTGAATGTCGGTTATTAGGTTTCAAATGTGCAAGAAACGCTGTGCAAGAAACATTTTGTATATTTGAGATTGGCAGAAGTCTGCTAGCATCAAACTTGGATATTAAAGTGCACACAAAGGCAATTTGAAATTACAATCGCTTGTTCAAGTGGCTCCCCCTTCATGTTTACTGAAAGAGCTTGTTTTGGAGACACTACCCACACCCCTTTCAGATGACGTAATCATAAGGACATAAATTATTCTTATGTTTTCACTTATTCATACATGATGCCAAGGGGTCAAATAAATAATGAATGTCAGCTCTCAATATATTGTATATCTGGACACAATGTTTCTGAAAGATAAAAATGGGAATGTCCTTTAAAAACGGTCCCCGTCTAAATATAAATCAAGCAAGCCATACCTTTGAATGTTGATTATGACGGGAAGTCATCCAATACTATACTGAACATACTTTATATGATATTATCTGAGAGTATACCATTATCCAAGAGGTACCAAATGATAGATCGTTTTTCATGTTCTGCAAATTATTAAGAAATATTATACCCAAATGTGTTGTGATGACTAATATCTCGTTAACCACATTACCCACATATGTGAAATTTTGGATATGACTTTGCTAATAATTCCTTCAAAATAAAATGGAAGCTTTTCAAACATTGGACATCGAGAGTATAGTTAGACAGGCTACTTTTTTCAACGCCCCTCGTAACATACTTAAAAGAAAAGAGAACGTAGACGGAAGGAAACTTTTATTCTTATTTTGATAACTATTTATCACCTCACCTATTGGAGGATCTTTAATATTTTGTTTAAAGGTACTACTAAGGACCTATTCGACTCTTGTAACTGATGATTCTGGGATATACCTTCAGTTTTTACAGATGTGGATAAAGCTCGAAATTTAGATGACTATTTTGTATATGTTTCAAATGTTAATGATAGCCGTATGACTTTGCCACCTTTTAGCCATCGCTGTGTTAACAGTATAACAAATGTCATTGTAACCGAAAAGGAGGTATCTGATATGATTCAGACCTTACCAGCAAACAAATCTAGTGGACCTGATGGCATTAACATGGGAGTCTTAAAACGAATTTGTACATCTATACCTGAACCTCTTTGTTTGTTGTATAATATATCACTGAGTGACTGTATTTCCTACAATGTGGAAAACGGGTAATGTTACTCCTATTTTGAAAGAAGGAGTTACACCCCTCCCAACTAATAACAGACCTATTAGTTTACTATATCCTGGGGAAAATTATTGAAAGAATAATGGTAAAGCATGTGCACAACCATTTCCAGGAACATAGCAATTTAAGTAAATTCCAGTCAGGTTTTACTGCTAGTCATTCTACCACATCTCAACTCATAAAGTTTATCATAATATAGGCTCAGTCCTAGATAATCGCCACCTTTACTGTATGGTATTTTGTGACATTTCGAAAGATTTGACAGGGCCTGGTATAAAGGTTTATTGCACAAATTAGAAAATTACGGTGTTCGTGGAAACTAACTATCTATCTGAAAGACGATAGTGTGTCACTGTTAAAGGAACATTATAAAAAGAACGAAATGTTACTGCAGGGTTCCTCAAGGATCTGTCCTTGGTCCATTTGTGATCCTTGTATATATCAATGATTTACCTGGTAATCTATAAATATCACAAGAATGTTTGCCGATGAGGCGGGAAAAGATGTAAAATCAATAGAAGCCACTCTCAGCTATGATTTAGCCCAATTGAATAAATGGGCAGAAGAGTGGTTAGATTAACCCTAATAAGTCTAAATGTATGCTTTTCAACCACGGATATTGGCCTCAAGTCCCTGACTTGATCTTCAATAATGAACATTTGCAGTGTGTACATCAACATAAACATCTTGGTGTTACCTTATCAGACAACACAAAGTGGTCTCATCATGTAACTGCTGTAATAGAAAAGGCCTCAAAACTAGTTTCCTCATTACGGTCGTTAACGTACTTCCTACCTAGAAATATTCTATCGATCATGTATGACATGTACGCTAGACTAGAATATGCCCCTGAGGTCTTGGAAAATAAATTATTGTCCCTCAGATATTTGTGGCAAACTTCAAATGGTTCAGCTTGAAGCAGCAAAAATTGTAACCTGCCTGCCAAAATTCGCTTCAAGAGCTAGTTTATACAGTAAAACTAGTTGGTTACCTATAGACGTTAGACGCACACACAAGAAACTTTGAACCTTTTACAAAATTGTTAACATGCAAGCTCCTGATTATCCTTTGGACTTACATTCGCCATCTACTGAAACTATTTCTCTATACAATTTACGTAACAAGTCTAACTTGGCTATTCCAAAGTTTCGAACCACAGTTCTTCAAATGTCATTCGTACATGATTGTGCTTGTTTATGGAATAATCTCTCCTCCACAATAAAATATACCAATTCATTTCCATCATTTAAACTGAAATTATCTGACAAAAATGATAAAATTCCTAAAGATTTCCTATTTGCTGAAAGGAAGGAGAATATTCTACACATTAGTTAAGACATACATTGTAGTTCCTTAAATGCAGATCTTTTTCGTATCGGTTTATCTGAAAGTAAAGCTTGCCATTGTGGTGCTCTTGTGGAAGATGTGAATCATTTCTTTATAATTTGTCCAAAGTATGTCAGCTGCCGGTTTGATTTGATGCAAGGCTTTGAAATCCTAAAAGTTAGCTTAGATATTAACACCATATTGAAGGGCAGCCTTAGTCTGCCACAAACCATAAATGAAAATATTTTTAGTCAAGTTCATAAATTCCTTGTACGTAGTAAGCGTTTCAAGTAAAGTGTAATATGTCTTTCCTCCGTTCATTGTCCATCACATGTATTTTTCCATGTAATTGTCGGAAGCGGGCTTTAATAAGTTGAATAACTTGAGCCCAATCCTTTTCAATACTGAATAAAGTACATGTATGTTCAAACAAACAAACTTAAATACATGTAGAGGGATGGGGGTGGGATGAGGATTGTTGTTGGTTAACGTTACATATATCTAACATACTCAAATACATAGAGGGGGTGGGGGTGGTTCTAACGGGTATATCTCAAGTACATGTAGAGGGGCTAGGCCTAATGGGTATATCTAAAATACAACAATAAAAACTATCATATATTTATGACCCACATTTTCGAACCTTTTATCAGCCCCTAAAAAGTGCTGGCGATGGACGAGCTTCGCCCTTCAAGCCTGAAAACCTTTCAATTTGGTTGAATGAACCTTTGTCATTTATCAAACATGTTGTGAGGTTGTGCATTTTTATTATAGATTTTAAAATCTATGGACACTATTGGGACGTTAGTAGCTTTTATAAGACATTATTTGACGACATTTCTCATGGTTATAAGCATTATTAATATCATTCTTTGAGGTTAATGTCACCCGTTGATTTCTTTGTTGTATTATGGGTGTGCATCAATTCAATACAACAAATGAGTAGACAGATTGACTGCTGCATGTATGTGGCAAGGGAAAACCAGCCGCCAACGATTCATGATATCCTTAGCAAATTTAACATCAAATTCCCTCTCATAAAACTACAGTAATATGTAGTAATATGATGAAGAAATTAATACAAACCAGGTTAAACTGTGACAACGCAATATATGAATGTATGATCAAAACATCAAATTAACTTCAAATATGTCATTGCGTCAACACTGAAAATAATTCCAAAATGAAGAAGAATAAACGTACTTTTCAAAGCGTAAACAAACAATATCCTGTTATTTTAGGATATGCCATGAAGAACGTAAGAAGGTAATAGAATTAACATTAAAATATTGAAGCTATTGCTCGTAAAATATGTCCTTGCGTCAACAGTGAAAATAACTCCATAATGAAAAACAATTAACTTTTATATTCAAAACAAACACAAATAATCTCTGGTAGTTTTAAGACGTGTCACGAACAATTTCACAGCTGGTAGAATTCACATGAAGTTATAGACACCAATTGCTAACAGAATTTTGAAGATCCGTAATGAAAAGGTTTTTGTCACAAGCACAGCTTTACCCCCGCAAAATGTCGACATATGAATATCGCAATAATCCTCTGCGTGACCCTGCAAATTATCTAAACGTTACCGAAACTGTCATCGGATGCCTTGATACAAATGCGAACAAGTTCCATCCATTAGTTTGGGGGATATCGCAAGAATACTCGCTGTGACCTTGAACATTATCCGAAGATACGCCCAATACATTTTGGTACTACTTTTAAGCAGAATATATTCATTCTTTCTTGTGTTTTCGCACCAAAAGGTAAGACATGTGCAAATCAAAACAATTTCGCTGTGAACTCAAAATGAGTACAAGTTCCCCAATCAACTGGTGTAGGGGGAATCCCGCTAACACAGCTTGATATAAAATTGGATCAAAATCTATTAATTCTTTCGCGCTAACAATCTTTATATTGGGAAAAGCCTCAGATTTTTGCTGTGACCTTGCAAATTATTTCAAGGTCACTAAATTCAAATGGTGTCGGTGAATCCCGCCTAGACACCTTGGTACAAAATTTGAACAAAATCCATCATTTCTTTCTTGAGTTATCGACCCAAGCTTGTATGATGTATTAAATGCAACGAAAAACGAACACATGCGTATTTACAAATGATTAAAACTGTTATTACAATTTACGTAAATATTTATTACATTTGACCGCAACTAAAATTTTTACAATTTACGTCAGTTTTTATTACAATTTGCGTACTACAATTTACGTAAATTTTTATTACAATTTACGTTTATATTTCAATTTTCGTCAAGGGTTATTACAAGTTGCTGCAAGTATTACAATTTACGTCGTAACAATGCCCATAGTTCGTCGTGTCATGCTTGTAAATGTCTTGTGAATGTGAGATTACAAGACATTTACAATTTTGTAAAGATGAGACCTACAAGACATTTACAATTTTGCAAAGATGAGATTTACAAAAAAATAGAAGTTTGTAAATATTCGCAAAGGGGGATAACTGGTGTGTGATAGTAAATATGTTTTCTGTATGGGCAGGTTGTACGTCCTGCTATATAGTGGCATTAGTTGGTTATGAGTGATTATAAACGACTTAACAGGACAGTTTTGCTAAGACTGACTGACTGACTGAGTATGGTTTAACGCCGCTTTTAGCAATCTTCCAGCAATATCACGGCGGGGACACCTGAAATGGGCTTCACACATTGTACCCATGTGGGGATTCGAACCCGGGCCTTCGGTGTGACGAGCGAACGCTTGAACAACTAGGCTACCCCACCGCCCCGTTTTGCTAAGAAATATGCTCAAGGCTTAGAATGTTTAGGTGTTATTCAGTGGGCAGTGTTAGGTGTGTGTTCGTGTCCAGTGAACTCTGGGGCACTATTTCGGTGTTGTAGGTTGTGCATGCAGTGTAATAGAACTTTTCGGGTTCACATTACACTCTCTTTTAGTTAACTGGTCAAGTTAGCATGCAGTAAACCGCATCTCTTGGCCTCAATTAACGAGGCCTTTTCCCGTGTTAATCGATGAACGAGTTAGGTCAGTTAAGACAGCATCTGAAAGTAACCTGTTTAATCTAATTCTAGATTCCGTTCTCAAATATCCTAGTTATTGGTAGGGGAGTGAAAACTCTCCATCTCTGGAACACATTGTTTGGCTCAGCTAAGGCATCAAGCTCGTCATCTAATATAATAGGCTACTGGACAAACAATAATGACAGTATTGACTGGAGTACTTCTCCAAGGTCTGGCAAAGTGCTCGCTTCACAGCATAAAACTCTCAGGGAAGCTTAGACCACATCTCCTTGCTAAAGTAAGATGTAGGTGCCGAGAACTCCCAAATGGCTTGACGTACACTGTGGTAAACTAGTTGAAACCTGGCATAAGACAATGTTTAAAGGCAATGGTCCCTCATCGTTCATGCGGATTTAACGAATTAAGAGTAATATCATCAAGATAGTCGGAAAGTGTCAAAAGAAAGATGTGATGTTTGTGTTGCCGATGGACAGATTCGTTATGAAACGGCCCATGTTTTACCTGTGACGGAGAAATCAAATTTGTTATTAACATGCTTACATTGTATATTTTTTTACTGAAGAATGAAGAATATGTCTTAAGTTCGACGTGAGATGTATTTCGCTTGTATAATAATTAACATATCTTATTATTGAACATCTGCTGTAATAAAACTAATTCTGATTAAATATTCCAGCGTTGCGTCCATCAAATAGGGATGAAGAAGCTCCTGTCTCAAGACATAAAACTAATCCCCCATCTCAAGCATTTATTGCGCTAAAAAACTCCTGTGGAGTACCACAAGGATCGGTTCTGGGACCAGTGTTGTTTACGCTTTACACCAGAGATCTAGGAGATGTAATCAGTACACATGATGTGAGCCACAATTTTTATGCTGATGACACCCAGTTGTCTGATTCGTGCAATCCCAGTACAGCAGATCGAATGTGGGAACGACTGTCAGAGTGTACAAGTGACGTAAAAACATGGATGACGACACATTTGCTCAAACTGAATGAGACGAAAACAGAGGCGTTGCTTGTCGGCACTAAGAAGAATCTTCATCAAGTGATGACTAACTCAGTCACAGTTTGCAACACTGTCATTCCATTTTCCAACAGAACCCACGTTGTGTATATTTGTACTCATATAAAACGTCTGAACAGATAGTTGTTTGTAAACATAATGACTATTGATAAACTATTCAACAAATGGAATACTTATTGATTGGGTAACCTCTCAAGATAGAATTGCAGATGTATGCAGACAAGGAACGAAACGCACGAGGTGATTGAAACATATTTGTGCTGCAAATCATCCTCACTCGAAGCACTGTCCTTCCGGATGCACAACAGAAACCCGGCAATGTTCTTACTGAAGAGTGGAACACTATCACGTGGACAATATACGCGCGACTGACAAAATGTAGCGTTTTTAACATTGAATGTGTTGTGTGCCTGTGTTGGTCGGGTACATTAACTCTCATTCTGACAAGCGATCTGAATGTTTATTGTTCACATGATTTTTGTTGACATTTTATGGCACATAACAATGGACCTCTGCACATTAGCCTTCCCCATGAAATATTGCCTTAAACAGATTCACACAAATTGACCTATAAACGTGTAGTGTAGATGCATAAAAACTTTGACTGGCAAAGGTAGACCGCAAGAAATCTTGGTAGCAGGTGTGTGTGTGTGTGTGTGTGTGTGTGTGCGCGCGCGCTTTCGTTGGGGAGGGAGGGCGATTTTTTATGCTTCGTGGTGGGTGGAGTGAGGGATTTACTCCCATTCGTCAGATGTCGAGGTATACTATGGGGCTTTATAGCTTTATGTGGCGACAATGGGATATCAAAACCGTTGAATACAAGCAGCACATACACACGGATAAAGCAGATAATCTAGTCAGCCTCAGCCACACTATCCTGTATGACCAAAACCCCTAAATATAGCAATTTATTACGTTCAGGTTCTGAATATCCTGATTCATTTGTGCTTCTTTTCAACATAAATGGACTTGTTTGTTTCCATCAAAATTATAGAAACAATAGATAATAAAAAACCAAAAAATACATAAAACGAGAGACCGATAGAAAGAAAGATAGATAGTGAGTGCGTTAGTAAGGATTCTTTTTTCAGCCATATCGTGATTACAACAAGTTCTGCTGACTCCAATGCATCTGTTAAGGCAATCGAGGTTGGTATTAATTATACAAGAAGTGCCCTTGTGTAAGTTGCTTGATACATTTCTTGAACTCAAAGTATATTATTTGTGATATTGTGTGAATTCCAGCTCATGGTGGGTTGCATGGAAATGAGATAGCGGACCAGCTTGCGTTAATCCTGAAGTAACAATATCAGAATCCATACCCCACACAAGCGATTTTGGTCCGTTTGTTCTTCTTTAAAATCAGATTGGACAAGTCGTCGACTACGAAAGATGGGGAAGTCATAATTACTAGACTTCGTCTTGAACACTGAATTAAATACTTACCACAGTTTCATTGCTAAAGAAGTTTTAATTGTATGTTTGTTCAAAGAGAAAAAAAACAGTCGACTAAGAAACTTGATGAAGTCACAATTACTAGACGTTGTATTGAACGCTGTGACTTGAACACAATGCCATTCTTAAAGACACCTCGATATACTCGCAGTAATAAAGAGAGAGAGATAATGTTTATTTGAGTCTCTGTACACTGTCATATAATGCAGATTTGTTGGTGGAGTTTAAAAGTACAGAAACCACCCGTTAGGTTATGAGAGACTATTAAAACCAATAAAAACATTGTAAACATACAGTATGTACACACATACTAACGTATACATTTGAAGTTAACAATAAATAATAAATATAATAACAATAAATAATAAATATACTCCCGAGACAGTGGAACATTATCTAACTGAATGCCCAGGCCACTGTCTCAGATCACCGGTAATTGAGAAGGAAAGAATCCTTACAATTTGGTAGTGAATTAGTAATTACTTGCAGTGTTAAACTATAAACTATATCATGAAGCAGATAGCTTAAGTTCATTATCTTACATGCATTATTCACTCTGTTCTTTTTTTAAGGTCATTTGATGTGTTGGGCGCAAATATATTTTTGTAAGGTCCAAGTCGCCATAAAACTACTATTATTTTATTCTCATTCGTCCAAACATTTTTATACGTTTAAGACGAATTAATGCTAAATGAGTTAACTTTTCGTCATGATACTTGTAAACATACTTTAATTCATTTACAACCTCCGAAACATGTAAAACATGAATTTTGACCAAAATCAGATATTCATGGACCAAATGTTTTCGCCCATCAGCGAGATATTTTAATAACGCTCTAAATTAGCCGAATTAAGAAAAACTGATTAAAAATTTACATTTTGTCATGATAATTATAAACATACTTTCTTTCATTTTCAAACTCCAAAACATTAAAATCATGAATTTTGGGCAAAATTAAATATTCTCGTACATGAACCAAATGTTTTCGCCCATGGGCGAGATATTTTAATAATGCTCTAAATTAGCCGAATTAAGAAAAACTGATTTACATTTTGCGTCATGATAGTTATAAACAAACTTTCATTAACCTACAACCCTCAAAACATGGATTTTGAACAAAAGTACACATTCTTTAAATTTTGAGCTTTTGAAAAATTGTATTTTCATTTTTTCATCCTTAGCATATATTCATGATAACTTTAAACACTATAGTACGCAAAAGATTCGATGTTAACTGAGCTGAACCAGAGTGAGTCATTAAGTTATTTGGATTTGCTGTCATACTCAGAAGTTAATGTTTGTTGTATTTTTTGTTAAAATGAAAATAGATGAACCAGATACTGCGTTACTGTTTCTCCAGGTAACGCATTGATTCTAGTGTGTGGTGAAACAACAGGTATTTAATGTTCTTTTCAAACTCCTAAAAAAATACAAAATGGAAGTGGAATCGTACACTGCTGCAGAGGCTGCTGTACTTGGTGAACTCAGCAACGTAGACGGCCAACTGTTTCAAACTGTCGAACAAAGAGAAATACAGTTTGTCCAGGTAATCAATGTCCGTTGAAGAAGTATTTTGCAAGTTTTACTTTGCAAGAAATATTCCTCCATTCCCTCCCCCGCGTATCCTCATCTCCTCCCCTCCGTCGTCTTTCAACTCCACCATATGTTCCACACACCCCTCCTCTCTCTCTAGGGGCGGTGGGGTAGCCTAGTGGTTAAAGCGTTGGCTCGTCACGCCGAACACCCGGGTTCGAATCCCCACATGGGTACAATGTGTGAAGCCCATTTCTGGTGTCCCCCACCGTGATGTTGCTGGAATAATGCTAAAAGCGGCGTAAAACCAAACTCAGTCAGTCAGTCCTCTCTCTCTCTCTCTCTCTCTCTCTCTCTCTCTCTCTCTCTCTCTCTCTCTCTCTCTCTCTCTCTCTCTCTCTCTCTCTCTCTCTCTCTCTCTCTCTCTCTCTCTCTCTCTCTCTCTCTCTCTCTCTCTCTCTCTCTCTCTCTCTCTCTCTCTCTCTCTCTCTCTCTCTCATGGAGCAAGGGTTTCTTCAGTTGAAGAGCATGAATTGATTTAAGACGAGCATTTTCAAACTCTTTTCAAAGTTGGCAAACAATTACGATTTATTGATGCATCGTCTGATACTGATATGAATCGTTTCTTGGAGTTTCCGCAACCTCTCCTTCTAAATGCTTAAAGGTAACGTTATGTCTTATATCGACAAGGTGAGCACTACAATGCCCTTTTGACTTACGACTACACTGATTCCACTTGTCAATTATACGTCAACAAGCGAACCATGGGTGACATATACACAGAAGTAACATCATACCTGAATGTATTAATGGATTTCGTTGTCTACAGCACAACCTCATATATTTTAGCTGTGTAATATCTACTTCGGAGAGGCAGAAATCAAGAACTTTTATAATGGGTACATTGAGTTTAAATGATCTGCATTTCCTCGTCTACACAATACTGTCTATTATGTTAAATAGTAACTAACAGGCCTTCATATATGCATACCTACATAAATGATTAAATGTACAGACAAAGGGTTTGGTTTATATTTTCACTGTGTTTACCTACATGTATTGTGTTTTCTGGGCATATGCAGACATTTTTGTGATCCAAGTCGGTCGGTTTTCCCATTATTTCATATCCCTGATGTAGAACATTGTAATTGTTTAAATATATTTTTATATGACACTCAGCATTGCATGTTGACATAGAAGTTGTCATTTTAAATTTTCTAAAGTACTAGCACTTTCCCATCATAGTACATGTTTCACCCGTGAAGATCCGGGTTAGAATGAACCTCCAGCATCCCATGCTTGTCGTAAGAGGCGACTAACGGGATCGGGCGGTCAGGCTCACTGACTTGGTTGACACATGTCATCGGTTCCCAACTGCGCAGATCGATGCTCATGATGTTGATCACTGGATTGTCTGGCCCAGACTCGATTATTTACAGACCGCCGCTATATAGCTGTAATATTGCTGAGTGCGGCGTAAATCTAAACTCACTCACTCACTATTACATGTTTTACAAATTGTCTATAAAGTTGTGTATAAGTCTAGAAGTCGTAGTTGTTGACGTGTTTTTCTCCAGTCATTAATAATACATCAACGCCATGTAATAGAGAACGTACTAGATTAGACTGACTGACTGAGTTTGGTTTTACGCCGCTTTTAGCAATATTCCAGCAATATCACGGCGGGGGACACCAGAAATGGGCTTCACTCATTGTACCCATGTGGGGATTCGAACCCGGGTCTTCGGCGTGACGAGCCAACGCTTTAACCACTAGACGACCCCAGCGCCCCTACTAGATTACACCATCGGTTGAGTGAACATCTTATCATGTAAATGTTCGGTTATACTAGGACCCAGTATACTAGGACCATGTAACCTGGTGTATGGTCCTAAACAATCTTTATATACTGATTGAATAAAGTAACTGTGTATTATTTGACGTTATGCCATTTTTTAACGTAAAAAGGTCATAACATGATTTGTGGTGTTACAGTTTGACTGTTGACAGGATAATACCGAAATCTGTATAATTTGATACTAGGTATCGTGGCACGACCTTGGAGAGGTGTGGTGTCAAAAGTCAGTTCACAAATTCAGTATAGCGTGTGTATAACTCTTCACAACGACGACGCATAGACGACCTAAGCGATTAAAGAAAGCTTGGGAATGTTGTTCCATGTCTGAACCAGCGCTTGTCGAATTCAGCTGACGTCAGTGGCTGATTCTGGGCTTGACGTAAACGTCTCTCCATTT
Source organism: Haliotis rubra (assembly GCF_003918875.1). Taxonomy (NCBI): domain Eukaryota; kingdom Metazoa; phylum Mollusca; class Gastropoda; order Lepetellida; family Haliotidae; genus Haliotis; species Haliotis rubra. Next base: position 182,898 of record NW_025764934.1, on the reverse strand, counting down.
CATCCGAAGCGTGCTCGATAATGACAGGTCCGGAGAAACAGCTGACCAAGGGAATATCGGGAATGTTCTGCTGTCTCAGGAAATCTGTCACAACATGAGCGACATGTGGCATTATCGGACGTTTAGGTGCTGCTTGTGAAAATGAATCGACAAAACCCTTTCAACATCCATAAGAAATCTCTACTAAAGTCGATTGTACAGTTCTGACAATACAGTATGAATTTGTTTCAGCAGTATCACTGCAGCTGTACGATGATTTTTGTGAACAAATCGAGTCTGGAAAAACCGTGATGTTATTTAGTGTGCTATTGGTGTTTCCAAATTGCACCATTATTAGAAACAACATGTGTTATTGTACAATGGCTATGACTTAAACAGCTTTATGTGATAATGGTGGACTATCTGTACATAGAAATAACACAGTCTGTACATGAATTTCTTGGGCGGTGGGGTAGCCTAGTGGTTAAAGTGTTGGCTCGTCACGCCGAACACCCGGGTTCGAATCCCCACATGGGCACAATGTGTGAAGCCCATTTCTGGTGTCCCCCCGCCGTGATGCTGCTGGAATATTGCTAAAAGCGGCGTAAAACCAAACTCAGTCAGTCAGTTAAAGCGTTCGCTCATCACGCCGATGACCTGGGTTCGACACCCAACATATGTACATTGTGTGAAGACCATTTCTGGTTTCCCCCGCCGTGGTATTGCTTGAATATTCAGTTTGCTAAAAGCGGCGTTAAATCATACTCACTCATTCACATGACTGACTGACTGACTCACTGAGTATGGCTTAACGCCGCTTTTAGCAATATTCCAGCAACATCACGGCGGAGGACACCAGGAATTGGCTTCACACATTGTACCCATATGGGGAATCGAACCAGGGTCTTCGGCGTGATGAGCCAACGCTTTAACCACTAGGCTACCCCACTGCCCCTCATTTACATGAATTCATCATAAAATCCAGTAGATATAAACATCCAATATTGTCTTATACTTTAATTATCTACTTGTAATTTGATTATTATATTATCGCTTAGCTGATAGTATTTAATTGGTATATCATGCTAGGAAATATTGTAATGTATAATTCCTTTACTTGCTATGTTATGCTATGCACTTTAAAGTCTTTGTACAGGATCTACGCTTGCGTAGATCGATGCTCATGCTGTTGATCACTGGATTGTCTGGTCCAGGCTCGATTATTTACAGACCGCCGCCATATAGCTGGAATACTGCTGAGTGCGGCGTAACAAACAAACGAACTAACCAATGTTAATATCAGGTATACAGAAAATATTGATCGCAGAATATTTGTGGACTCAAACACTTAAAAGAATGATATTTCCCTGCACAAAAGTACATTGTTAAAAGGACGAATTTTTAAAAACATTTTCAAACTTTTTAATTAAAAAATATCTTGTTTGCCGCTGTAGCTGAACATATAAAAACAGCTAACTGCGTTTAAAACGAACATGCAACATCCAATATCCTGTCTCAAAATTCAAACCTCCTTCAGTTATAGAGCTCTAATGGTTTCGTCGTGATAGAGTTTCTTATTTCATCTATACACTTTTATCCCCTTTAGAAGTGCAACATGATCACACCTTTGCTGTTGACACCGACATGTTTGCCTGCTATTGCAAAATAATCATACGAACGTATGTAAAGATGGCTTAAAACGAAATCGTCTTCCTGTTATTTGAGTATAAAATTCATCTGACGCAAATTATTCCACCGCCACTTGTGACTCACTCAAGTTGTTCTTCAAGAACTGATTTTTTTTTTCGCCATCTTTCTGGTTATATCCATCATGACTTCCATAAGTAGTTTAAGGTGTCAGATACTGTCAGAAGGAAAAACCGATTACGATTTATTGATGACTCGTCTCATATGAAGTGTATTTGGAGCTTGCACAAGCTCACTTCTTTACGAAAGGGTCAAAGAACGTTGATTCAGCTGTCAACACTTACATGGCAACGGAAAACGACTGCAGTGAATATCATTTGGATCGAAATCGGATATTTGACATTTACCTTCTAGGAACATGATCATGAAACGAGCTGCATTGTCATCAATTATTAGGTTGTGTATATACATCCGAGGTTAAACATTAGTTGAATGAACGAACGAATGACTGAATGAATGAATGAGATGAATGAATGAATGGATGGATGGATGGATGGATGGATGGCAATGACAATAGACACATAAATATGACAATTAAAACAGGGTTGGCAGAAATGAAGAGAAATGTTATAATTTATATTTACATAATATTTACATTATATTTACATATTCATTCATTTATAAAGCTCAGCAATTCACAATTATGATAGGTTCTGTGACCTAGCAGACGGTTCAACGCTGGAACTTGTTGCATTGATCAAACAAGTAAATCCTTAGCTGTGATATGAAAGAAGAGATAGTGGTGACAGCGTTCATGATATCTGGAAGTCAGTTCCAATTAGACGCAGCTGTAGCTAACATCCTTAATGATGAAAAATAAAATTATTTCACAAATACAAAATAAATGTTCAGTTTCTTGAGCTGACCACGATACTTGTGAATGTTGCCCAGTTGTCAGGTGACGTCAGACAAGATTATAAAAGATTAACAGAATACGAGCGACAGTAACGCAGGATTTACATGTTTCCAAAATAACTGAAAAGAAAATAAGAGATTTCCTTAAAACCGCTGGCTTTTTCACTTTTAATTAGAGTATTATAATGAGATTATTTATAGATGTTTGTGTTGATGCGATTCCGAATGATCACAGTGGTCTGTGATCCATTGGCCACTGCCCACTGTCAAGTGTGTATCTAACACATTCATTTATATCATCGATATATTGTTAGTGAAGCCGTAAATATTATAACTTTGTTGTTTTGAATACATCCTTGAATTGTCCTACCCGTAAGAATGTCCATCTCTGATTGGTTCACGAGACCTTGAACAAATTACCCTGTATGCACGGTGCTAGTAAAATATATAATTTAATTTCACTTTGATTTAATGTTATATTTACATAATGACAGATTCAAACATTCGGTAAGATAAAGTCGTTGTAGCATTAAGATTCGGGGTATACGGGGTTACATGCGTCCAGTGTTAGGTTTTATCCCCCAGCCAGTTCACGGTTCATTGACTTTCGTGTGTACATGTTTTATCCGTGGGGCTGGGTATAAATGATTTATTCTCCCTCGCAATAAAATTAACCTAACACGGGAAGCATAACACCCCGTATACTCTTCATCACAATGCTACAACTGATAATGTCGACGGTGTTAACGTACATCACGACTTCGTGAATTTCGAAAAGCCATGCGGGAATGAAAGTGACATATAAGATCATGCAAAGTCGCACTTGTCAGCCTACACACTCATATTGTTCGGAAATGGTAGGCATTTCAGCGAGTCAGGGGATTTGGGGTGAAGCACATTGTTGTTGTACTGTACACCTCCAATGTTTACACCCCACTGAGCATCGTTGAGGTTGCTTTTCAATGCTGTACAAATGTATTTAATTTATTTTTCATTTCATCATATTTATTATGTGTTGGTCAAAAGATTGTCCAGCAAAACTTGACAGAGTGGACGTGACATAATGGTTGTGTTATAAAGTCCAATTGATTTGGTTTGTGTCGATTTGACTAGTTTGTACTGTATGTCTATACAATCCTAAACGGGACATATCGCCCTTACAAAAACAAGCAAAATGTGTAAAAAAATAATCAAAACACAATAATACAATGGCAGATTTTGGAAGTTTGTCACGATGTCGCGGTCACGTTGTGGTGCTGTGAATATTTTTTATTCTACAGAAGGGCGACAGTGCAAGAACACAACAAAATGTTACTCCGAAAATTGTCGCGTTGTGACATTTTCGCCCTTTTGAAGAATACAAGATATTATTCAAAGCGCGACAATGTCCCTTTTGGAATTCCAAACCCATTACACAAAACAACACTTAAATTGAACACATAAGAATGAGAGCTAAGAAGCGTTCGCTCGTCGCGTGGAAGACCCGGGTTTGGATACGATGACATGTGTCAACCAGGTCAGCGAGCCTCACCACCCGAACCCGTTAGTCGCCTCTTACGACAAGCATGGACAAGTCTAGAAACATAACCAGGAAGAACTGGGAATAAAAAAACTGACACCCCCCAAAAATGTCCTGAAAGCAATTGTCGTCCCGGCATTACGCCTACAACTCTTCGGTGAAAATTGAGAAGGTATCTGGAAATCGAGAAGCGCCTTGGATCCGTACCGAGACATTTGAAACACTGACACTCGAGCCATCAGTAAAATTGATATATGAGGATACTACCAGCTCTTGACTGAATATACTTGGCAAATATCGTTCATTACATGGGAAAAGATGTGTGGGAGGGAACAATTATTGCTGACATTCGCTGTCATTATAAGTATCGTGTTCTAATGTCAGTATGATTGATGTCAGTTTACAGCAAGTTGTACGAGCGACCAAACGGTTCACTTGTTTTATTCACAGGACATCTCCGTCAAAAGTAGCTTCAATTGTAGATTGTAGATTATAATGTCTTTGGCTATTTCAACTGATACAGAAAGATGATCCTTAAATATTGAGAAGTATACCTTCTATCTATCTTTAGATATACTACTTACACTTGGCTAATAGGGATCACAAAAATTCCCAACTTTTCTCAAACATAGATTTATAATTTGAAATTGTATCCATCTAAAACTAGATAAATAATGATATGGTAACCCCTCTTTAGACAAACAGCCATTTTGATCTAACCTTATGCACTTGATACATGAGTAACCATAAAAATGTTTATTATGGCACCAATCAACCATTTTACAAATCATGGAACAAGTCATTGACAAGTACACCTGTCATAGCAGGTACATGATCCACAAGATGCAGTTACGTACTGAAACCTAGGATCCATGCTTACAATAAGCTTAGATATTTAAACCAAATTAGACCCCACATCATAGTTTTCTGTTGAATCAATGGTTTGATCCTAAGCAAATTGTGAATAGTATATTACATTATATTAATTAGTTATAATAAAAATGTTAACTAGCTATGTTATCCATGAAGGGATAAGTGATACATGAAATCAAATATATATATATATATATATCTTTTAATAGCATAGAAAGGACAAAATCAAAATTGCGACTTTGAACCGAATATGTCTGAGCATTTCATTGATGAAAGTATTTCAAAGAAAATCAACCTTCGTACAGTCAATTGTCGTGTAAAGTTTCATTTCATAATAAAGATGGGAAATGGAAAATCAACATTCAGAGTTAATTAGTTAGCTGCTGTACCCACATGGAACCTCGGGGTATTTTGGAAAAAAATGTTCAATTATTCGCCCATGCCCGGAGGGGTGAGTAATGCCAGTGTTGGTTTACTTTAGATTTAAAAGGCATGCTGACCCATTGGCCTTCAATGTATGCAGGGAAACATGACGGATTATGTCTTGACCGAGATTATTTGGTTTTGCAGCACAGATGTGGACGTTTGAATGCTTCAGCCTTCATCCATAAATAACTGGAGCTCTTGACAATGTCACTGGCGGTGATTAACTCTCTACTGTCTATAAGGTAAACTACGATCCTCTTTTTCAAATCTCGGACAGCATCTGTCTAGAGTTATGTTCCTTAGGCAAGCCGGAAAACACCTCTGATTATGGACTGAATATTGTCGTTAATCCGGACCTCAGCACCAACCTCGTTTTCGTGGGTGCAACCAAAGTACAATACAATACAATACAATACAATACCATTGAATGCAAAACAATACATGTACAATACAATACAATACAAATATTTTATTAGCGTCTCAATTTGTACAAAGTAAAAAAACAACTTTAACAAGTATAAGAAAGATGATGCTTTTTAATCTTTTCGATGCACAGATTCAACCAATGCTTTTGTATGGGGAAGAACTATGGGGTTTTCAGACTTTTGAACCGATTGAAACAATACATCTATTGGTATGTAAGACGTTCCTTAATGTTAACATTACAACACTAAGAGTTATAAGCTTTCGGTTAAAGATAATCGGTATGAATTATAATAGGTATGTTGAATATTGTTATTTACTTATGAAGCAATATAATGATATAGGCTACATAAACTGGGCATCAGCAGTTAGACTTTCTTTATTTTCTCATGACTTTGTTTGGATTTGTCAAGAAGTTGGAAATAGTAAAATATTTATATTAGAATTTAAACCACGTGTAATATACACGTGCAGGCAACATTGGTATTGAATTTGAGGAAGCATACCATAGAGCAGAGCTTATCATATCATTTAAGTAATCTATACTGTCTGGTTGTTTAAAATCTACATGAGAAAAATTCCGAGAATACATGACGTCCTCGAATAGTCGTTGGTAAGAGTTAATGTCATTGGACATAGTAAAATAGTAAAATATTTATATTAGAATTTAAACCAAGTGTAATATACATGTGCAGGCAACATTGCAATCAAGATGTTAGTAATTCTACTTTTTGTCAACTTATTGTACATTAAATCTCAGCTTAATCCTGAAAGATATTTGACTTGTATAAAATCTGTACAATTAAGAAGGGCTTTGACTAAGTTCAGATGTTGTTCAAATAATTTTAAAGTAACTAAATACAAACATATTCAAATTGTAACTGATTTTAATAAACCCGTACTGCGGAGAAGGTGAAGAAGATGAATATCATGTTCTGTACATGTGTGAGGTGAGGTGAGGTGAGGTGAGGTGAAATTGGGTTTAACGTCGTGCTTGAGAATATTTCGCTCATATGACGACGTGCATGCGTGTGTATGTGTATGTGCGGCTGCTTGTACTAGCCAAGACTTAAGCTGTTTTTTTAGTGCTAGCCCACTGAGATACCATGCCGCAGTGAAGCATGAATACCCCACTCAGACACAGTATACTGACTCCGAGCCGACTAGTCCTTGTTGTACCCATTAATGCCGAGCGCCAGGCAGGGACCAACAAGTACCATATTTTAACGTCTGTGGGTATGACGCGGCCGGAGATCGAACCCGCGACCTTCCGCTCTCCGGGCGGACGCTCTAACCACTACACCACGGAGGCGGTCTGTACATGTGGACATTGCACCCAATTTCGGGAACATTATTTATCTATGTATTATCATGACCTTGTTATCAAAAACAGACAGCTCTATTTTATCTACTGCTCTATTAGCCACGTACTTGTATAACGTATTCAAATCAAGATTATATACCTCTGATAATGTTATTCAACAGCATTATATCTTAAAATGTAGTCTTGGCCTCATGGCCCGAAAATCAATTAACTTCTGTTATTCTCCAAATAATGTCGTTTTCTATCAAATGAAAACCTCGTCAGTCGTCTTCAATTATCTTTTTTTTTCTCCGAGAGGGCATGATGGATTCTGCTGGAAACAACGCGGTACTTTAAAGTGATTCAGCATTGGAAATTCAATATGGTCGTCAGATAGCCGTCTTTGAAGAGTAAAGAGATAGAGTAATCTTCTGCTGGAGTTCTCAACGAAGCTCGGTCCTGGAACATGGCTGGCGAGGTGGACAAACGATGAATCTGAAACTTCACATGTTTGCTCTCACAAATTGGTCAATTCAATTTAATCAGCGGACTGGAATCGAATTTACAGTATGGCAGCCGGAACATTGAAGAATGTTTATAGTCATTGTTCGGTCATTTGAAGAATGGTGTCGTTAATCGTGGGATTTCAAATATATGTTCCGCTGTTGGATTTTTAAGTGATTTTAAAGTCTGACCTTATTTGGTGGGAATATTGCAAAATATTTATGGTCATACCGGCCAGTTTCTTACTGTAGTAACATTTTGGTGTAGTTAATCGTGGGACTTAAAATATATGTCCTGGGGATGTTGGATTTTTATTGCAAGTCTTTGATCATGTTCTTAAATGTGGTTACGCCTCTGTAAACGTCTGGTAAATTGGAAAACCAATGGCTCCGTCGTCGAATGTATGTCTCTTGACTTGGCATATTAATTTGTCAAATTTAAAAATCACATTTTATTGTCAGAAAATATTTGAATGTGGTTATTTGTTGAACCTGTGACTTCATATCGAGCTTCCTTATGAAGTGGACACGCTTGCTGAAAAAGGTTGTATACCTGATTGTCACCTGAAATGGGCCCAAACATTTGGGATGGGAAATAAGACGCTCAATGTTGGTAACACCAATCACAATAATAATATGATGATATCAGTATTTAGATTATCTAATGGAGGGTGTTATCGGTGCAATAAAGCAATCTGATAAGCTTGGTATCCAAATTACGTCAATCCACGAACTATTTTCACAAAACTCCATACACGCATGGCGAACTCTAAACCGTTAACAGTTCATTGATGACGTCGTCGCCAGTTTACATTGTTTGTAAACAAACATGGCTGCCCTCATTCTGTAAGAGTTGATGAAAGAAGTTCTGGAGTCTTCACTGCAGTATTGACTTTGGAAAACATGAAACGGAGTACTTCGTTAAAATTGAAGGTACGGATTATGAGGCACGACTGAAAGGCAATCGTCTAAGAAAGGTACCAACCAAGGATTTCGATCTATCGATCACAATACAGACGACAAATCGATTCCGTCAGGTATCAGAAACTGATATTGATGAGGTGATTACCCGCAATGAAAATAGAAACACTGCCAGGAAAACCCTGCCCGATTTTGTTGTTCTTTTTAAGACAGAAAGATCTTATTTTAAGCACGAATTATGTTTGCACTGTATTAGCGACTAGTCACAACATCTGGCCTCAGACCACAATTATTTTCCTTCTTTGCTATCTACAGTGACATGCCAGTTCACCATAATTAATATCGGTCGTAGGCTGTTCTCCTGTTGCATGCTGACCAACCTGCCACTTGTCACTTAACCGGCAAAATATGGGCCTGGATCGACCATGTCAATTTTGCTGTATCCACTGTAAACAATGGTCACCGGAAGTTACGAGCCGAAACACACTAGACAGCCTTGAACTTGGGGTCAAACCATGGAAGGCTGGTGTCAATACTAATATGTTTCTGTCAATAGTCACCAGTCAATAGAGACAGCAACTCACAACATCTTTAGATTTTCTGTATAAATTCGGACAAATGTATTAATGCAGAAAACACTATCCATAATGTTTACGTATCTGCATGGTGAATATACCATCATTGCTCAACAATTCAAAGTACTGTACACATGCTTTCAACCCTGACCATCGTAAACCTTCAGAGGAGAAGCGTTTCAGTGTCGAACAATGTTTCATTCTGTTTCTCAAACATCACGATAGTAAATTTACAGTGATGTAAATCAAACATGATTCCATCAGAGGTACAACAATTACTCCTTTTTAACATTTCAAACATTTTCTGATACATTCTGCACAGAGTTTTGTCTCTTATAGTACAAAACAAAAATATTTCATTTTCTTAAACGGAAAATATTTCATAAATTTCAATCGTCAGTGCAAAAGAATACTCAGATTGACGTGATAGAATTAGAAATTGAACGTTTATTCTTATTTAATTCTTTAATAAGGGCGCATCCTCAATTTTCTTCTTTCCAAATAGTTTGTTTATTTCGAAAAATATTGTTTTAAATTCTCAATGAAGAAAACTTGACATAAAGGGCGACAACTGATGTAGACATCATCCTCACCCGCATCACTTTATAATTACAAAAGATGCTACTGTCAGTTTCAAACTTCTATTTATCATCATCTTCAGTTCTATTCTAAGCTTTTCATCTCTTTCTACCCAAGAATATTACTTTAATAGAGTAAAAGGTAGAATATCAATGACAGTAAAGGATAATTCAACCGACATTAAATTATAATTGATATCTGGAGAAGACACTCAGTCTCTTCATCTTGCTAAGAAGAAATTAGAGAATCTGTGAGGTCAATATATTGTTTAGAAATTCTATTGTTTACTCGATTTGACACTTTGGTAAACCCAGATGAAACAAGCATATATTTACATATCCAGAGGATATTTCACTTGTATAGTGAAGTAGGATGTATCTGTAATCCAGTGACGTGACAAACGTCAGATTTTAACGAGAGGAAAAATGACGTTTATCACGTCACTGGATCATATTTCACTGGACACATGACTTATTTTATCTATTTAATACTTCCAATTTTGTTTAATTAAATTAAACATGTTAACTAATCCCAAGACATTCTCCCAAGTGTGAACTACAAACTGTTCAGGCACACAGATAAGACATACACTAAACGCCAAAAGAAACGTTACCCTCCTTCCTTAATGACCGAGGTACCTATCTTCATCTGGCGTTGCGATGCGTGGACGTCCACTTAATGGTCTGTCTACGGTAACCCCAGTCTGTCTGTAGCGCTGAATAAATCTTATAGCCATGATACGGTGGCATCCGAGGGCGTTGGCAACAGCATTGTATGTCGACCCCATCTGCACCATCCCCTTCTCTCCCTTCAACTGTTAATCGTGACATATTTCTCGTCCTTGTGTATCATATCATGCATTCTAATCTCTCTTTATACCCTATAGAATCATTCTACACGTGAAATGGATGTAAATACTGCTTGAATATTGCTGCGTTTTGGCGACTGATATTGCTATGTGTACACAGAAAATGTGCAAGCAAAGATATTAACAAAGATAAAAAGATGTTCCTAACACTTTTTCACAATATCAAAGACACGTTTTACTTGTTTTCACTAATGCAAATTAGCAGAAAATGTTTTTGAAGACTGAAATCATAGGAATGATTCTTTCATAATTTTACACACTCTACAACAGTTGTTTCTTGTTTTAATAGTTGTAAAATGGTGACAATAAATGGCTTATCTTTGTCTCAAAGCACATTTTTATTTCAACCTCGTTTAGTGTAGTTCGGAATTCGAAACTAAAATAAAATCTAGACAACACATATCTGTATCCGATGCTATCTTTTTAATTATTGTCACTGTTTGAATACGATCAGCACTTATAATAATGTCAATCAAACGATCCTATTGGTCTTAGTGTAAATTTAAAACTCGGCGCACGAATATACGAACCACAAACAAACATGGCTGACGGAGAGAAAGTGTAGAGCCGTGTTTTAGAAGTAGAATTAGTGTCAATAAGCAAAAAAACAGGTAATGACCGCTGCCAATCCAGTAAAATAAAGTCACGTGTCCATAAAACGCCAGTTTTGAACGCTGCCCGCTCGTTACTCAAATGTTTTGGACAGAGCTAAACTCGCACGAAGCGAGGAATAACACAGTCACTCATGGTCTCACTTGTTTTGTGCGGGTGCACTACATTACAGAGGTCATTTCCGATGCCGAGGCTTGCTGAAGAAATGTCTTTGGGGGAAATGTTAATATTGTCATTTATTGTGTTGTATAACACGGTACTGGACAGGAAACTTTTTGAAGTCGTTCCGGCAAAGTGATATTTTCACTGCATTGAACATATCAAATTTCTGTCACAACAGTGAAATATCACATTATTTTTATTATTATTATTAGATAATAAATAATAAATAATAATAATAAAAATAAATATCACATTCCTTCCACCCTTAAGTACATGTATGATAAATATCCATTCTTTAGAAAAAGGTCCACTAAAATGTAAGAATTATTTAATATAAGTATGTATGTATATTATAATATTATATGTACTATGTGTTTTCATATATGTAAACGCTGTGGACGCATTTTTAGCAGTGAATATTGCTTTCATACAAATGTATTAAAACGATAATATGTTTAGTCGTTTTCCACTCTGTAAATGAATTCATAATACTTTCTGACTTAGTAGGTAGTAAGTGGTAGTTGTAATGCTGTACATATATCCAAATAAATCAACGAACAAGGAAAACAGAAAAAGATTTCAATAAGTCCACATGAGTACAATGTGTGAAGCCCATTTCTGTTGTCCCCCGCTGGAATATTGTTAAAAGCGGCGTAAAACTACACTCACTCACTCCACGCAGCTAAACCACGAGGTTCGTTAGGTGAATATACAGAAAGTTTACCCTCCATTAAATCTTCAAGAATAGTCTTTGAGAACGCAAAGGTCCTTTGTTTTATTTCATTCTCTGTGTGTCTCCCGCTGAGAAGAATGCGTTGCACGTGTTCAGTGCTCTGTTTCAGGAATACATTCACGAAAGATTGAAGGCGCCAGTTTTGTTTCTTGTTGCTACGATAATTTTCTCGAAATGTTCTCGAAATTTAAAGTGTTTTCTTGAAGCATTGGAAAACATCTCGTTAAATCAAACGTTTTTCAAAAACCTAAATTTTTGAGAAAATAATTAAAATAACCAGTAAATAATCGAAAATCCGAGTTTTTGAAAGATACTTGAAGTAACTAAATAATGCTTGAAATAATAAAAATATGTGACGAGAGCAAACCTCGACATTACGACAAGACAAGATAATCTAGTTACTTGATACGAGTATGCCACTGGATGAGGACAACTGTACTTAACCTCTCATGCCAAAACATGCGGCTTCCTATTTGCTGTGGCTTTAAGGATCACTCGGAACAGTTAGGGGCAGTGGAGTAGTCTAGTGGGTAACACGTTCGCCCGTCACATTAAAGACCTGGATTCGATTCCCGCTTTGGTACAATGTGTGAAGCCCATTTGTGGAGTCCTCCGTCGTGATATTGCTGGAATATTGCTAAAGGCAACCCACTCACCCACCCACGCATCCATTAATCTTTGATATTGCTTATATCATGCACAAAGGTCCTACTGGCCGTAACCGTTACAGTATTTATATACAGACGGGTATCGCATATACGGACACAAGAGATTTTTCCAAATATTGTTCAGATTTTTCTGAACATCGGAATCACGTTAGCTACGTCACCTACACATGTATTAAGGAGGTAAAAAGACACCATTAGTATGTAACGCATTTATTGGAGTATTGTGCGCAGTTTGAACAACCTACGTCGTGCCTCTTCGGCGATGGAGCGAACGATAACAAATTTATTCAGTAAGATTGTTAAACCTGAGGTAAAACATCACTGGACCCGATACACCATTTAAATTGTACAAAATATCTTAAAATGTTAAATATCTATATCTTTCTGATGTCTACAGTGAAGGATCGGAACACGGTGTGGTTGGATGTGAAAACGACATTATCGTTTCACGATAGGAAATTTTGGTGTAAACGTTTTATTATTTTATTTCAGGATTTGTTTCAGTGTAATATCTTTTAATACATTCTGTGTGTGGTGTATAAATTCAACAAAACAGAGCTGGTGGCAGTTGATTTAATGTATCTCTGCAGGTTCATTTTGCTACTAAATTTCATGGATACTTTGCTTCAGCTCGGGTAAACCCTTAGCCAAAACGGACGCCTTCCGGGAATGATGGAAGCAGTTTTCTGTTTTAACGGAGGGTAGTGTCCCATTTTTGACAGCGTCTTGGTCACTGATCCGTTAAGGTGTGAAGTGGGATAACTAGCTGTACCGATTAAAAAACGGGCACGAGAAGAGCTGACAAGTGTACCAAAGATTTAGTAGAAAGATTGTGGATGGGTATGAAGAAGCAACACCTCAAGAGATTGCAGCCCGACGGTAGTAGGATCATTATTTTTGGAACTCTCTCTAGTTTATCCAGATTGGGTGAAAGTGATACTGTTTCAATGGATGGCATTTTCAAGATTTGTCTATAATATTTATGAAGTATATATCATTCACTCCCACGGGATACAATGACCAGACATTGCAGCAACCCATGATTGTCGTAAGAGGCGACTAATGGGATCTGGTGGTCAGGCCCGCTGACTTGATTGATACGTTTCATCACAAATGCGTAGAATGATTGATCTACGTAGATTGATCACTGGATTGTCCGGTCCAGACTCGATTATTTACAGACCATATAGCTGGAATATTGTTGAGAGCGGCGTTAAACAACCAACCAACCAAACCAAATAAGTAATAACACGGGGGTTAATTTATTTTCCGGTTTAACATTAAATTTTCAACAGGAAGGTGTAGAAGGAAGTTTCCATTTCTCTGAAAGGTTATTCCATAGTCTGAATGTGTGTGACCGCCTCCGCGTTGTAGTGGTTAGAGCGTCCGCCCGGAGAGCGGAAGGTTGCGGGTTCGATCCCCGACCCCGTCATACCAAAAGACGTTAAAATATGGTACTTGTTGGTCACTGCCTGGCGCTCGGCATTTATGGGTACAACAAGGACTGGTCGGCTCGGAGTCAGTATAATGTGTCTGAGTGGGGTATTCATGCTTCACTGCGGCACTATAAAACAGTGGGCTATCACTATAAAACACAGCTTCAGTCTGGGCTAGTACAAGCAGCCGCACATACACATACACACGCATGCACGTCATCAGAGCGAAATATTCTCAAGCACGACGTTAAACCCAATTTCACCTCATCTCACCTCAACCTCACCTCATCTCACCTCACCTCACCTGAATGTGTGCGGTATATAAGAGTGCAAGCAAGTAACAGGTTGAGTGTAGGGAATGTTATGTTGTTTCTGTTTCTATGGTAACTGATGTTGTCATTAAGTGAGTTAGTTACTTACAATATAAAGTTGCTTCGGCATTAGTTCGGCTATACACAAATACAGAAATTAGTTTTACACATATACTGAAATCCATTATTTACACAAAGTCACGGAAAGGTCACGTGGGTTCCAGCGAAATATGCATAATGGCCGAAGCTGAGATTTACAGAAACTGTTTTCGCGATTAAAACATAATTATACATAATTTGTAATTGAACATTTGGGAATATGTTTCTGATGACTTTATCTTTCACCCAGCAAATTATTGCAATTCACTAGTATTCTCCTTTAAAAGCAAGTTTTCATGTGCGCATTTTAACAGCACGATATTATCCATTCAGCTCCTTGAGCAGGACACGTGGTTAAGCATTATTAAGTTCTTGAATCAAATTACCTGAGACAGTATTATCATAATATGACAGTAAGTAATAAAGACATTGGATTAGTCCGTTGTATACAGAAGGTAGTTCCATGTTTAACTTTGCATGAAGCATAGCCACTGGAGTGTAAATTTGTTTTGAAACGGTACGCTCTTACCACGGTACGGTACAAGGCTTTCGGTTCGGTCCGTTTCGGTTTGGTCCGTTTCGGTTCGGTCCGTTTCGGTTTGGTCTGTTTCGGTTCGGTATATGAGATACGATCATAATTCAGAACATTTACAAGAGCCAAACATTACATTGTTTAATAACATGGAAAACAATAACCATAATCTTTGTTATTTTGTCATTTAATGACTGGATAGAAATGACGGTACGAATTGCATTACGGTACACTGAACCGAACGCAAAATACCGTGTTTGTGTTAATACCGCGGTATACCGTTTCACCCCTACTATTCAATTTCATTGAAGCAAGATGGCCGTATGTTGTTGAGAGTTATGATAGCAACTCATTTTCGACTAAGCGCCCGCTATAAGCGCCACAACTCTCGCCTAACATCACATCTCGCGAGATAAGTTCACCAACGGAGAACTCATTTGTCTGCATTATACTGACTGACTGAGTTTGGTTTTACGCCGCTTTTAGCCATATTCCAGCAACATCACGGCGGGGGACACCAGAAATGGGCTTCACACATTGTACCCATGTGGGGATTCGAACCCGGGTCTTCGGCGTGACGAGCCAACGCTTAAACCATTAGGCTACCCCACCGCCCCCTGTCTGCATTATAGCTGAAGTCAGTAACCGTTTCATTGACATATTAAAACGATTGGAGAATCATATTTTTGTGGATGCATTTCTTATTAAACTGTATGTTAAATCATCTTGTTGAGAACTGCGTATAATGTACATAGTTTTAGTTTTACATCTTGTAAAGTATCTTGAGTATCTGCCATCCAGTTCCGTAATATATACAGTAATTCTGTGCCTCGGACAGGATTCACATTTCAGCTTATTCCTATTTCACGTGGGAGAAACTGGTGTTAAATAACACACATCGTCTCGAAGTCATTGGATCTGAAAGAAAATGTAATATCTCAAATTGGTATTAACGCCGCGAGAAAAACAATTGATACAAGTAACGTATCGGGTAATGTGATACAAAGAGTCTCAAATCATCTCACTCAACGTTTTACTTGTCTCTGAAACCTGAAGACATGACCAATCATATTTTTTTTGCACTAGATTCCAAAGTTCCAGAAAGTATTGTACAAGTAGAGACAATTATACATTTATGTGCAGCATCGAATGTTCCCTTTCATGTAATCTCATATACACAAATACGTAGAGCATAAGTTGTTCAAAGTTTAAACTGGTGGTTTTTATGAAATAAAAAACCAACCAAATGAAGTAATATAGTATGACCAGAAATTATTGAGAATTTTAGGAATATGTTTAATCGGATTTCTAGTATAAAAAACCTTAACCAGCTATCAAGTGCTTGTTTTCATTCAAGAGAGACAACTCCGTTAATCCTTTTTCATTAGTTTGTGAAGAGTAATCCCCCTTTGTTTACTTGCTAGCAGACGACATTTTCAGTGATCCTCAGTATGGATGATTTAGAGAAGAGGAAGTTTATTTTAGAGCCTTATAACAAATACATCAGATCAGCTAAAGTGATTTCAAGCATAACAGGCACCTCTTTGTCCACTGTTTATCGTGTTTTGAAAATTATTGCAAATGGATATGGCATTGAGCACCAGGGAGGCTCATGTAGGCCCAGAAAATTGACTGTCGGCGACAGGAGGCGGCTTGGTATTCTTGTTTCTAAAAACGAACGAAGGAGTTTAGAAAACTTAAGGCTGGATATGATTGATAGAGGAACTGTGGCTGTCTGTAAGGAGACAATTAGAACTGAGCTGCATGCAATTGGTTGGCAGAAACGTCGAGGAATTCCATCACCGATCATGAATCCTGAACAAAAGGAGCGAAGGTTGAACTGGGACAAATTTTAACTGGGACAATGTCATTTTCTCAGATGAAAGTTCTGTGTGGCTGTTTCCTAATACACTGAAATTCTGGACCAAACAAACTGAAAAACCTTTGCATCAGCGCCCAAAGTACAGTCCGAAATTTAACGTGTGGGGTGGCATATGTGTGTATGGGGCAAGCCCCTCTGTGTATTTGAAGGGGAATATGAACAGTGAGCGGTATGCAGATATTCTCGAGGGACATTTACTTCCATCTGCTCATGTGTTCTATGGACATTTTTGGATTTTCCAGCAGGACAACGACCCAAAACCTCGTTCAAAGCATTCACAGGCCTGGTTTCGGACCCAAAATATGACCTTATTAGATTGGCCAAGCTATAGCCCTGACCTAAATCAAATAGAAAATGTTTGGAGACTTATGAAGGAAAGTGTCAATAAGAAAAATCTGACAAATATTGCTGAAATGAAAGAAGAGGTGGTCCAATAATGGGACAGCATGGACCACGACTTTCTAACTTCTTTGATCAGTAGAATGCCCCGCCGCATTGAAGCTCGCATTGCTGCCCATGGTGACTTGACAAAATACTAACTGTTCACCTGTCTTTGAATCTGGAGTTATGTTCTGCTAATATTCACATGAGTGAAAATAATATAATAAATTGCAATGTTAAATTCTCAATAATTTCTGGTTGTACTGTACGACAGACTCACGCCATATAATGTGAAAGGCTGCAATAGGAAATGCAAAACTAGAAGAGTACAAAGAACCACTGACTAGTAATAGTATAAGTGAAAGTATGGTTGACAAGATTAGTATGTTGCATAAATATAGGGAAGGTATTTGACATATACAGAACTAAATATTGGCATCAAGCAGTGTATGAAATAAGGCGTGTCCGACCGCCCGAGGTGGGCTTGACGGACGGTCTAAATTTACAGCAGCCGGTCCGATGGTCTGGTAAAATTTTTAGATGTTTCACACATCTAAGTAAATTCACCATACCTTGGTGTCTGGCCTGGTTAAATCCATTTTGGGAAGGTAACATTTTGAGGTTACCAGCCCTGATGTCTGGCTGGGTTTTTGGCTTATTTTGGCTTATAACCGTGACACTGACGTGGAGTTGTCTTTCCTTTGGACGAGTTGATGGAAAGATAGGCGCCAGGAGAAACACTTTCATAAAAGAATCATAATAAAACAATTAAAGTTTGTAATAAACACGTAAATAGCATCTTAAAGCAGGTTCTGAATTTGAGTGAGTGAGTGAGTATGGTTCTTACGCCGCTTTTAACAATATTCAGGACAATCACGGCAGCGGACACCACAAATGGGCTTCACACATTGTACCCATGTCGGGAATCGAAACCGGGTGTTCGGCGTGACGAGCGAACGCTTTAACCATTAGGCTACCCCACTGCCCTCTGAAGTTGAAAGTTAATATGCAAAATTTCGTTTGATCATTAACTAAACACATTAAAAATAAGCAAAAAGTGGTTTAGTTTTATGAATTACATGTATAGCAAAGTTTTGAATAAGAGTGCTCCAGCTTCATGTAATGGCGTGACTACAACCACCCCAAACAATAAGCGTGGCGATGTAAGTATCAAATTGGAAAGATGATTTTTATGGAGAAGCATGTACAATGTGAATGCCCCCTAACGTTTATGTACAAAACAAGTGACCCCGCTCTGCATGTCATGTACAAAATCAATGGCCCCCACCTCCACTTCCCATAATTTCTAAGTATAATTTGAACATATACTCATGCCAATAATGGTTGTCACCCCTTCAATTCTTTTAATTGGAGGGGGGTGGGAGTTGGGGTGGAGAGGGGTGACAACCATTATTGGCATGAGTATATTTTATGTACAAAATTGCTGCCCCCCCTAGTTTGTGTGTACAAAATTGCTGACTCCCCTAGCTCCCCAGAACAAAATGGGTGACCCCCCCTTAAACTCATCATCACATCACCCACCACAGGATTGCCAGTTGTCAATCAAAATACAGAACGTGCACAACTGCAAACAGAATAGTGGGTGCGTCCCTATTATGATGTCATGTCGCACGCATTCATGTCGCAGCAAGATGATGATGATGATGATGATGGTGATGATGATGATGATGAAGAGGAGGAGGAGGAACTTCACAACAGTTACAACAAAACGCATATAGCTTGGCAGGGTCCACGCAGGTTTACAATCTCAGGAAAGTTTAATTGCTTCAAAAGTTTTCAACAAAAAAACCCTATTTTTCATGACAAAAAGAAGTAAACAAATTTTCCTATTTTTTCTTAGTGCACACGGTCGGAATTTCGGCTTGGATTGACAAGGTCAAAACAAGGTAGTTTGCCCAAGAAGCTACACTTGTGCATCAAGCAAATTGATGAAACTGATATTCTAAACCATCAAATAGCCAATACCTTACACTGATTTACCACAACCAGAAACAAACACAAAGAGACCAGTGAGATCGCCTAATGTCATATATATGTAGATCGATTCATAAAGACCAAGAGTGAGAACCTCTCTCCAAGACAAAAACAAATGACATTTTAATAAAGATACAAACACCACATCCTGGAGTGCCGTTTGACGGATCGATGATCATGAAAATTAGTTCATGAAATAAAATGGTTGAATAATTACTGAAATCATGTTCCATGGTGAAATCACACAAAATCGTAGCTGCTTCCGTTATTTTCTGGTTTGGCTTGAACAAAGTTCATATAACATACAATTCTGGAATTGTTGAGAGTGTTTGGTGTTTCGGTAATGGAGTGATGTTTTAAGGTTTTGAAAACATACTGTTATTGAATGAATTTTTTTTTTATTGAAAACGTACCTAAATTATTCACATACCTAGTTGAATTGGATCGGTAGTCAGTCACTGTGCCAGTCCTACTCACAGGCTCGAAGATTATAGTGTGTATTTGAAACACTTTAGGCGATTCGGAACACGTATTCAAAGAAACGGTGTATGGCCGTGTTTTCTTATGTTCCTTCAATGAACTGTATGAATGACAAGCGTCAAGCCGCCGTAGAGCTGGAATACCGCTGAGTGTGGCTTTAAACAACAAACAAACACGCGACAAAAAGACCTTCCAAACTTATGAAACGGAAACAAGCCTTTCCTTAAAACCCTCTTACCGAAAAACTGAAATAAAGCATGGCGTAACAGAATTACAATTAACCGCGTTCTCGCGAGATTACAGTAACATATTTTAACAAGAAATCATAAAGGTGACGTTTATATACGCTGCTCCCACCCCCGCACGTTAAAGGTGTATATAAGATGTCGGCAGATGTCCGTTCTACACTCTGACCACCGGTGAAGAAGCAGAGGTATTATTCGACTTAAGGCTGCGCGATGGTCACGTGGTACAACAACTTCGCTCTCGGACTTGTGGTAAGATTTACAATTATATCCGTTCTGAGAATGTTTGTTCATGGTTTTGTGTATAATATAAATACTGTCGAAGTCATAATATATATAATTTCAAATTATTGTCACGAAAAGAAATAGTTTAACCACATTTAAACACCATGCGTCTTTACTGATCTTCAGTGACCCATTCCAATAATTTTCACAGCTATTTTCCCCAAACGGAATTTGTTTCTGAGGCTAGTCAAGAATTGTTATTCTTTTGCACAGAGCTTCTATATTCAATCACTCTAACTGACTCAACCTAGGGCTCATAGCAAAACGTAATTGATTAATTCCAGGTAATTTTTGTCCATGCCCTCACAATATTCACAAATCAATCTTTTCAGGGGGTTTATGAAGGGTTTAACTTCAGGTACATGCAAACAGCATTGCTCTGTAACAAATAGTTGCCAGTCCCTACCTCTACCCACCCTCCTCTGACGTGCATCTTATAACACAAGTCGCCATTGAGCGAGATGATAGTGTATCCCAGATTTTTTATATAAGTTTTTATCATGTTTTGGGGCTTAATTACTTTTCTAAACAAAGAAGGTGCTAATTTCAATCATAACGAAACACACAATTGACTGCAAGATAGAGAACATAATTACTTAAAACAACTCTGACTGCTGTGTTTGATCGTGGTTACAGAACCAAAATGATGACCAATGCAGTTTCCTATTTGGACTGTCTAACCTTCGCATGTGATTATGACGATTGTCACTGCTGGGGTAGGACACCTTTTCTCCAATACCTTATCTCATCACTGTTTGATAGTGATTCCTGAACACATACCCACGATATGGTCGAATTTGAATGACAGACTCCAGTTCAGGCAGGTTCCCAGTGGGTATGGAAAGAGTTTTATCTATTTCTGACAATGCAAGACATGATATTTTTCTCAAACCAAACGGGTCTGAAAACATCCCCAGCCTGCTCCCTAAACTTTGGAACGATTAGACACCAGGTCCTAGAGCCCTAGCATATCTACCCCATTACCTATTCTGAAAATGAAAATATACTTGTCCTCAGCACAGGGACAGAATTGGTAGGACCTCAAGCACTGGGCACACGCCGTTCAATATGTGTACAAGTGCCAAACATGTTAAATGTGGCGAGTTTCCGTGTTAATTACATCTGAATGTTCTGTTTAAGCTATCCCAATTTAAACTAAAAGAAAATAAACACCTGAAAGTTTTTTTATTATTTAACAATTGACACAAATATTTAAAAAGTGTTTTGATTTATGAAATACACAAAGCCATTTTAGAAAGTGGTCAAATGTAACATATGTTATATTTGGGATTACACTTTCTTAGCAAAGTACAGATTCTAGTATGGGACTCAACCCAAAAGTACGAGAATATGTACGTTACTAAGAACGTGTAATCCCAAATATAACATATGTTATGTTTTGATTTAAAAGACACAAATATTGTGTACGTGTTGCCAAACTATTTACGCTGGTTTTTAAGGACAACAATAACACAGCATCTAGTTGTGTACCTTTCCCTCTTGTACGTCAGTTTACTATCTAAAACGTTTAGCGGTACATCGTGCGCATATAACGCGTTCCTTTGGCGAGGGCGCTGATTGGCCAGGAGTTAAGTACTCTTCGACACTCCTGTAACATATCAGTTGAAATAAAGAGGAAATTTTCCACAGTCACTATATAGGTGAGGTGAGGTGAGGTGAAATTGGGGTTAACGTCGTGCTTGAGAATATTTCGCTCATATGACGACGTGCATGCGTGTATGTGTATGTGCGGCTGCTTGTACTAGCCCAGACTGAAGCTGGTTTTATAGCGCTAGCCCACTGAGATACCATGCCGCAGTGAAGCATGAATACCCCACTCAGACACATTATACTGACTCCGAGCCGACCAGTCCTTGTTATACCCATTAATGCCAAGCGCCAGGCAGGGACCAACAAGTACCATATTTTAACGTCTTTTGGTATGACGCGGTCGGGGATCGAACCCGCGACCTTCCGCTCTCCGGGCGGACGCTCTAACCACTACACCGCGGAGGCTGTCCACTATATAGGATATATATATGCGCTTGAATATTGAATAGAGAAAATATAGTTTCGATATACTGAAACAGATCCCAGGTTGAGTAAGGTTCAATAAGACAAAACACATCTTATGGATAACAACTTCTTTATTGGTTTACCACGACGTTTCTGGGCTAGTCGTGGTTAACAAATAAAGACGTTGTTATCCATAAGATTTGTCTTGTATTACTACATCAACTTCTAAATGCCTATGAAGAATTTCAAGGTTCAGTAAGGTTGAAAATAAGTCAACCATATATTGGTGGGCATGGTTTTGGACTGGATATCACGAGATATGATGTCGATTCAAACATGTTCCTGGAGGTACCTTTTCTTTCCAAACATTTAGATCAGCCAGAGAATATCTTCCAACTGATAGAACTTGATACTTGGTTCTGATATCTGCATCAAACGCCACCCCCACGGATGCAGATCCAGAGTTATTGCCAAGCCACAACGTTCAACGTATAAATCCTTCTTATAAAACCTTTTCCCCCACACAGGGAAATATCGTTGGTAATTATCACTGACACTGTCCCTGAAATAAAGAGGCCAGGGCCGTGTATTATAAGGACGATGAGATGCCTTTCCCGAAGAATCACATCTGATACGTATATAAGAAGTAATAAAACAAACTATTTAGATAATCATTATCATAATCACGAAATGTATAAAGTCAACGCCTGAGAATGGAACCTCGAATATTCCCGGAAACCGATTCCTCGTGGAGTGAGTGCAAAATTGCCGTGAAAATCAAATGAATGAATCGCGGAAAATCAGCGATGACGAGGTGTTAGCATTCACACGACTCTCACTTTACAATGATTTTCTTCTTATCGACATTCAATGTGATATCTGATTTTCTTCTTATCGACATTCAGTGTGATATCTGTTTTGTTCTTATCGACATTCAGTGTGATATCTGTTTTTGTTCTTATCGACATTCAGTGTGATATCTGTTTTTGTTCTTATCGACATTCAATGTGATATCTGTTTTTGTTCTTATCGACATTCAGTGTGATATCTGTTTTTGTTCTTATCGACATTCAATGTGATATCTGTTTTTCTTCTTATCGACATTCAGTGTGATATCTGTTTTTGTTCTTATCGACATTCAGTGTGATATCTGTTTTTGTTCTTATCGACATTCAGTGTGATATCTGTTTTTGTTCTTATCGACATTCAATGTGATATCTGTTTTTGTTCTTATCGACATTCAATGTGATATCTGTTTTTGTTCTTATCGACATTCAATGTGATATCTGTTTTTGTTCTTATCGACATTCAGTGTGATATCTGTTTTTGTTCTTATCGACATTCAATGTGATATCTGTTTTCTTCTTATCGACATTCAATGTGATATCTGTTTTTGTTCTTATGGACATTCAGTGTGATATCTGTTTTTCTTCTTATCGACATTCAATGTGATATCTGTTTTTGTTCTTATCGACATTCAATGTGATATCTGTTTTTGTTCTTATCGACATTCAGTGTGATATCTGTTTTTCTTCTTATCGACATTCAATGTGATATCTGTTTTTGTTCTTATCCAATTGGAAATGTGATTAGCACTCTTTCCATTTGACTTTATAACTGATGTTTTTTTAAATTTAGGGTTTAATAGGGCTTCATACATTTTTACTTTTGTGCATAAATTTGTGCATTACCCGATACAATTCTATACAATAATCATAAACCATTTGTACCTTCAGTCTTAACAGATGTATTTTAAATAGAACGAACACAGTCATTAAGAATGTTATATGAACACAGAAACATTTAAGAGGAAATAAAAACCTCATTCGAAAACAATTCATTCACAATTTTCACGTTAATATTACTGTTATTTTTGCCTCAAATGCGATTACCTCCCCTATAAAATTCTTTGACACCATGGGAACCCCAACGAAAAAGCGCGGTAGACTATTTTTGGTCTCCCTTTCAAAACTCCTCCAAATTTTCCAAAGATTTTATGAACATTAAGTCCTCGTTTAAAAAAAACCTGAGTTACTAACAAAATGTTGGCAATGTGTAAAACATAAAATACGAAACCAATCTGTCACAGACGAAATTTGAACGCACTATTTTCCCATACAATTACCCATAAAACCCATGGCCACGTACCCGAAGGCGTGTTTTCAATCTATAGTATCGACCACTGCGGCTATAATGAGCTCTGATAGTGCGTGGGGATAGTTTTCTCGAATCAAGGACATGCGTTGTTTTAAACCCAATAAATACAGAATTTGGTATTTAGATATACAATCAATAAGGAGGTATAATGAGAATATCAGTTCTGCACTCACGTTTAGTTTTTCCCGGCTTTATTCTAATAATGATACTGACATTTCTGGTACAAATTAACGCCATTACTTTCTCATTAATATATAATGGATGCTTTTTGCGAGAATAATGAGAGCATAATATTCCTTAATCTGCTAAAAGCTCGATAAACGTGCAACGAGTAAGAAAATGTGATTAGAACTGTAAGCTGAAAACTATTAACGGCTAAGCAGAGTATCATACAACTCATTCATAAACCTGCAGGAGAAGAGAGCGGTGGGGTGGCCTAGTGGTTAAAGCATTCGCTCGTCATGCAGAAGACCTGGGTTCGATTCCCCACATGGGTACAATGCGTGAAGCCCATTTCTGGTGTTCCCCGCCGTGATATTGCTAGAATATTGCTAAAAACGGCGTAAAACTAAACTCACTCACTACAGGAGAAGATCTGGGTTAGAGTTGGTGCTCAGTAGCCACAGACGGGGTGGTCGTGTGATTAACGTAAGAGGCAACTGCCGGCAATCGGGTGACTTGGGTGACACCTATCTAACTTGCATAGATCGATGCTCACGATGTCAATCACTGGATTGCCTGGTCCATGCTCGATTATTTACAAACCGCCGTCATATAGCTGGAATGGACAAACATAACTTAACCTCAGTTGTGTTGGGGTCAGTGAATGAATGTTGTTTTTCGCCGTGAACAATATTACATCTTTACCACTGCGGACTGCAAGCAAACAACACCGGACAACTGAGAAACGAAACAGTGAAATCTTTCCAAAATGATGAATAATGCTTCTCGCATTTCGGTGGGTTCAGCAAGTTTGCCTGTACTTCCAGGAATGACGAGGAATAAAACGGAACGAAGGAAATCGATACCCATAGACGATATTCGCATTTTGTTCAACGAAACTGTAATACGCTGGGCGCATCACGCGTATATTCGTTGTCTAGTACCGTATTCGGAAATAATCAAGGTATATGAAGATCTTGACGAGACAGCCCAATGACCGATGAGCAGCCCCAAGTGAACAAGTCGACGAATCTTACTACCCCAACCCTTCGGACACAAGGGATGATGGAGACACATTCTAACCCTGAAGCGCAACTGAACCGCCACTGAACCCGTTCTAATTTCTGGATTACCAATTTATTGTTTGAAGCAATATTTTACCTAAACAACAGCGGTCTGTAACAAATGAAGACTGGACCAGACAATCCTGTGTCTGGCATAACGCAATGCCGATAGTAGTCTCTTCTGACGAGCAATGGTTGAGACCTTTTCTAATCCGGATTTTCACGGGATTTGTTAGGATTAGAGGGGTGTAAGGAGTGACTACTATAAATATTTGGCATCCTCTATAGCACAGGGCTCCGTTTCACAAAGCTATCGCAGCGCTATGACTGTCGTGCCTCCCATACTGTAACACAGACTTATGACAGCTGTAGCGCTACGATAGCTTTGTGAAAGGGCCCAGGAAGAAATTGTATCCCATTGACATACCACTGAGTACAAGTTGCCCGAGGAGGGATTACAAAACGTTAAGTCTGTGACGTCAACAGTAATGACCCCCGATCCCCCTGAAACGCTGAATGAAAATATTTACTGATTGTGCTTACCGAGAGGCCCTTGCAGTTAAGTCTATGTTGTTTTGAATATATATCTTGGTCAATTACTGTCATTCGCGGAACACACGGGTTTCAGGTTATTACAGAGTCCTGTTTCATAATGCCATCTCATCCGCTCTACGACTGTCGTAAGTCTATGTTAAAGTATGGGAGTTACGGTCACCTTAGCCCTATCATTGTCGTAAGTCTATGTTAAAGTATGGGAGTTACGGTCACCTTAGCCCTATCATTGTCGTAAGTCTATGTTAAAGTATGGGAGTTACGATCACCTTAGCCCTATCATTGTCGTAAGTCTATGTTAAAGTATGGGAGTTACGGTCACCTTAGCCCTATTATTGTGGTAAGTCTATGTTAAAGTATGGGAGTTACGATCACCTTAGCCCTATTATTGTCGTTACGGTAAGTCTATGTTAAGTATGGGAGTTACGGTCACCTTGACCCTATTATTAGGGCTAAGGTTCAAAATTCAAAAGCAAGCCGTTTGTTATTCACATTACATAGTTACAATTTATGATATAGGTCAACTTCCCTCAGGTAGGCAACGAACGGGATCAGGTAGTCAGACTCGATGATTTGGTTGACGCATGTCATGTCATCGTTTCTGGAGTTGTGTGGATCAAGTTTGTTTGATACGTTATTTCATGGATTGGTTAACGATTATGATTGGAACTGTAAAGCCGAGTGAAAACAGAATTGTTTTACAAATAACGGCATTAACAATCAAATATGCCAGAATAAACTGACAAAATAAATTTTCTAAAGAAAAGAAAACAATATTGAGTGCATAGTCTCCCAAAAGAAGTGACTTCGGCCACTTTTTAAATGGCATTGTGTATTCATAACATTTATCAACAAATTTATGTTTCGATCACGCTTTCTGAGAGATACGGGAAACGGACGTAAAATATCTAGCTGCGTCCGCCTCGGAGAGCGAGAGTAAACACTGTTTGAAGCCACATCAGCTATTTGCAGCTCTTCGCGGCGATTATTCTGGGAGAAGGGGAGGGTTTCCCATACACCACAAAAGTGTTCTACATCTCGAAACATGATTCCATCGTCGCTGACAGAGACCCTTGGACCAGTATCTATCAGATCACACAACGGTGATTTAACTTATAGCAGGGCAAGTTATCTTGTCAATGCAATCTTGTAGCAAGTCATGTAAGTGAAATCTTGTAGCAAGTCATGTAAGTGAAATCTTGTGGCAAGTTATCATGTCAATGCAATCTTGTGGCAAGTCATGTAAGTGAAATCTTGTGGCAAGTCATGTAAGTGAAATCTTGTGGCAAGTTATCATGTCAATGCAATCTTGTAGCAAGTCATGTAAGTGAAATCTTGTGGCAAGTCATGTAAGTGAAATCTTGTGGCAAGTTTTCATATCAATGCAATCTTGTAGCAAGTCATGTCAATGAAATCTTGTGGCAAGTTATCATGTCAATGCAATCTTGTGGCAAGTCATGTAAGTGAAATATTGTGGCAAGTTATCATATCAATGCAATCTTGTAGCAAGTCATGTAAGTGAAATCTTGTGGCAAGTCATGTCAGTGAAATCTTGTGGCAAGTTATGTCAGTGAAATCTTGTGGCAAGTTATCACATCAATGCAATCTTGTGGCAAGTCATGTAAGTGAAATCTTGTGGCAAGTCATGTAAGTGAAATCTTGTGGCAAAACATGTAAGTAAATCTTGTGGCAAGTCATGTCAGTGAAATCTTGTGGCAAGTCATGTCAGTGAAATCTTGTGGCAAGTCATGTAAGTGAAATCTTGTGGCAGGTAATCATGTCAATGCAATCTTGTGGCAAGTCATGTAAGTGAAATCTTGTGGCAAGTCATGTAAGTGAATCTTGTGGCAAGTCATGTCAGTGAAATCTTGTGGCAAGTCACGTCAGTGAAATCTTGTGGCAAGTCACCACAACTGCAACGCTTACACTATTCAGAGAAGGGGTGGGGGAATTTAAAGCCTCTCCACCCCCACCCCCACCAACCCCACACACCACCCACCCACCACACACACCCCTTAGGGTATAACTAATGAACGGCCTTTAGACGTTCTTCATGTCCAGTGTCATATCTAATTATGTTTCATGTTTCAGTGTCATCTGACTGTGATGATCAGTGGAGATACCGGATGTGTAAGTATTGTTTTATCTTTACAAATCCTACTGACAGTTTGATGTGAAATAACGTTAATGAGATACTAGAGACTCGTTGATCTGTGGCTTTGAAGTTTGGAATTTAAATATTTATTTTTGTTTAACGCTGCCCGCCACAATATTCCAAGTATACGACAGCAGTCTGTAAATAATCCAGTCTTGACCAGACAATCCAGTGATCAGCATCATGATCATCGATCTACGAATTTGTCTACGATGACATGTGTTTAGTTATATCTTACGACAAAGCATGGGTTACAGAAGACCAATTCTATGAATTTACACCTTGCAAGTAGAGGTCAAAAACGTCAATAACATCCCCTTTGCTGATTAAAAATACCGATTTAAATGTCCATGAAATTGTTATTTCCCTGTATTTCACATTTCGTCAGTTAAAAAAAGTAAAAGTGGTTCTAACCATGTCAATCAAATAGTAAATGTATCACCGAAAGTAAAAATTAAAATGTAATTTGATCGTTGTGAAAATGAAGGTACACATATCAGACAAATATCGAATTTCCATGACCAATTTACCGTGGGAATATCAAATAATATTCTAATCACTTACTCCTAGTGTCAGTTGGTGTGGGGGCGTGTTTGTACCGCGATCTACGTATATGATGGTATAATCTTGTGTATCGTTACTTTGGTAATGTGTATGGCGTGGTGAAGGTACGACATTATTGGGTATACGATATTTTTCATCAACATGGATGATATTGTGTTAGAATGTGCCACTAATGTGTTTTTATAATTCTGAAACACCTGGACTAATGGAAACAATATATACCCTTATCTTACCTTCATGTGAAATACTTTAATTCATTGGTCAATGACGCTTTAACAAGTTTCCGTGTCATTCCTCCCAGGAGGGTGAGAACTGGAAATAATATTACTGCTGCCACGGTAACCACCAATCTCTCTGCAGAGAAGCTGTATCGCTAACAAATGTATGACGTCATAATATGACGCATGCAGTGCACGGAGTTCGAAAACCGTTCGATTAGCTGTGTTTGAGTTCATTGTGTACACATATATTTTACCGACTTTCACTGCGTATTTGAACTATTTTATACATTGTATCGTTTGCACACTCAACTTAAACATAAGAAACCATTGTTTTAATGGCACTTTTAAGCTTGTCAGAATATGTTTCACTGATTTTTAAAATCCAGTCGAGAGGAAGACGCCATTTTGTTTACATGTCATATAGCCGGTAGCGAGCTTATCGATTTTCAAATTAAATGATATTTTGTACATTTAACACATGGCGGTAAGATAAATATGTTGTAAACGTCTCCCTCGGGTAATACGGTCTGATTTACGTCTTTTGTAGCAGTGTCATCCCTCGCCTACCGGCTCAGGTAACACTGCTACAAAGAGGCGTACATCAGACCATATTACCCTCTAGAGAGGCATTAAACTGAAAAAATGAAGGAATAAAGAAACGATTATACGACTGTGATGTATTGAGTAGGGATATAATATGAAGGAATAAAGAAACGATTATACGACTCTGATGTATTGAGTAGGGATATAATATATTTGACCTGAAGTTTGCAGTGTATTGACTGTTTTCCCACATTGAAGTTGTTCTATCACGTTACATATTTTTTGGTACATCCAGTCTGTAAGTATATACTCTTTCTCCCCAGCAGTTTTTGAACTTTTGAGGATCGAGAACATATCAAAGGCGGACCCGTGTGTGTGTGTGTGTGCGCGTGCGTGCGTGCGTGTGTGTGTGTGTGCGTGCGTGCGTGTGTGGGTGGGAGGGGGAGTTTGTCAAAAGTAGTGAGTGAGTGAGTTAAAATTTAACGTCACATCGGCAATATTTCAGCCATATCGTGACGATTGTCAAAAGTAAATATATGACCATTGAAACTCTCGTGAAAAGTGTGAAAATTAACTGTGCACCGGCGTGTGCGTGTGTGTGCGTGTGTGTGTGGGGGGGAGTTTGTCAAAAGTAAATATATGACCATTGAAACTCTCGTAAAAGTGTGAAAATTAACTGTGCACCACCACCACCACCCCACCCCCACCCCCACCCCCACCCTGGTAGTGGAACTGTCTGGAATTCTTTATAACACAATATAGAATTCGCTACGAAATAACCGTAATTGGTACCAATAAGAAACTGGGCCCTTATTCTCGAAATGTTCGTAGCCCTAACAATTCTTAACTTTGATCGTAGCCAAATTGTTAAGAATGGGCTTGATTGATTGTTGTTTTACGCCACACTCAGCAATATTCCAGCTATATGGCTGCAGTCTGTAAATAATCGAGTCCGGACCAGACAATCCAGTGATCAACAGCATGAGAATTGATCTACTCATTGTGAGTGCGATGACATGTGTCAACCAAGTCAGCGAGTCTGACCACTCGTTTCCGTTAGTTGCCTCTTACGACAAGCATGGGTTGCTGAAGACCAATTCTACCATGACTTCAGTAAACACTGGATTGTGATTGGTTAATTAAACTCATTCAGAGGTATATAATCACGTTATACAGGTCTCTGTTTTCCGTGCGCAATCATACATGGTTTACGGTAATGCACTATTTTTGTCTGCCCACTAACATGGCGGACACCAACAACCTACCGATGCATCGATAAATTACGGCGATTTTACTGTCGGAAATTACACATATGTCTTTAAAGATGGATTTAGCGATGACGGGCACGACTCACTACTTGCGTAAATCACAGCAATAGGTGTTTATACATACAAAAGTACTTCGAAAGCATGGAAACAAATATTCAGTCGAACAAGATCAAAACATCGTCTGCTTTCCGAATAAAAATTCAGCAAAACCAAATATGTTTACGTTGATTCTATGTTATGTCAGAATAGATCCAGCAATAGACTGCTACAAAATTTCCGTGTTAAATTTATTATCAGCTTTCGTCAACGATATCGCCACTGATCTTGATCCGGTAACGGAGGATGCATTAACATCGAACGCCGAAGAAATTTTAGATTCTAATGCCTTCCGTCCACATAAATAAACAGTTGGGTTATCAATTCAAACAAAATGATATTTTGAAATTTGTACTGTTTCAAATTTAGCGGTAGTAAAACACAATTAGATCTACAGAATCTGCAAACCGTTCTGTTTAGCCCAACATATTTTTTTCTAAATGTATAATATCGTTGAAAAGTTATTTAGCTTAGTCATGATCCCTCTTATCCATTACACTGCTTGATCTAAAGTAGTCTATTAAAGTATAATTAATTACCTTACCGTGTTTATGCCAGAGGTACACCCTCGTGTCCTGATCCATCCTTTCGGAAATATCACCACAAATCTGGCTCTTTGTCAACAGACTCGCGAACATGCCAGCCAATCCGATTCAATTTGAATTCACTACACTTTGAAGCCACTAGGTCACAAAACACTTTCCAAAATGTAGAAAATAATATCCGTAGAATCGAATTTGAGCACAAAGTACACACATGAGTGTGTAAGAGTCACCACAGCTGTCGCACGCAGACGTAGAGGTGCGTGAAATCGTCAAGTTGACAGGGCGCAAAATTCAACAGTATCTAAATTCGGTACAACACGGACTTCTCGTTACAGCAAAGCGCCCCTACTCTTAAATTTTGTACCAGTACCAGTAATTAGATATCAAAGACTATCTCAGTCATACAATCAGGTTAACCTTGCGCAAACTGTCAGTGGCTCTCCTGTCGCATCTTTCCAAATGTAAACAATGACTTCGAGAAAAGGTCAAGGCCATGAGGTTGCTGCCACTATTCTGGTGGGGAAAGGGTCTACGGTGGAATTTTCAAATGTGAACCAAGCTTTTGAAACTTATTTGATATATGTTTTCCAACTTATCAGTTAATGATTGGTGATTGATGCATTGAAAAACAAAACGTGATTTGTTATTACTGAATCTGGAGTTTGTTAGTCATTGACGGTTTGCCACCAAACACCCTGTTTCGGGCGATACCACTTGAGATTGGAATGCGAGGCAGCTTCACGTATTGACTCGTAACCAAAGAAAGAGCTCCACCTGAAATTGTTCATAAATTTGTCATGGTAGAATGGAGATAAACTACTTGTGTTGGAAAATCAGAGGTATATAACGAATTATAATAGTTCTAATTGTTCATTTAAAACCTCACGCTACGCGTTCGGTTTTAAATGAAATTTAGAGCTATTATAATTTCGTTATATACCTCTGATTTTCCCACACAGTAGGTTTATCTCCTAATTCTAACCTGGATATTCACAGGTAAACTGTCTATATCTACTATTGGAAAAGCATGACAGGTTATCGCTGATGATTCACGATGGATGTAAATATCCATTTAACCATACATTATGTTACCAAAGTCGACAGGTCGGGACCAATTTATCGTAGGCTACACTACACTATGTCATTCAAACATCGTTGTATCGAAGTTCGAGAGACGAATGTAAATACTTCGATGTATCTGGTTAAGCACACCAGAAAATGGTTACTTAATAGTGTATACGCAGAAACCAAATTTTCACTTCGAGACAACTGCACCTTCGAAACATCAACGTTCGATACAACCGTGTTTGACTTAGACTAACGCTTAGTCTCTGAATATAATTTTGATAGTAACAAAACCTGAGGAAATCTCGACTTGCTTCATTTAGGGCTTTAGCATTGCAGGGAGGGTTTGGAAGTAGGGAAAATAATGTGGATCGGGGGCTGTGAGACAGACTATGTTTGACTGTATAAGTTGAAGTAAGAATCCTTAATCGAAAAAAGTACATTAGTTTATATATTTACTTCTCAAGGCGTATATTTGTCGCTGTGTCTCCGTCTGGGATAATACGCATGCGCAGTTACAGTTATCATTGGTACAGATACTACCCGTGAAGATCCGGGTTAGAATATTGATCTTCAGTACCCATGCTTGTCTCCCCGTGAAGATCCGGGTTAGAATATTGATCTTCAGTAACCCATGCTTGTCTCCCCGTGAAGGTCCGGGTTAGAATATTCATCTTCAGTAACCATGCTTGTCTCCCCGTGAAGATCCGGGTTAGAATATTGATCTTCAGTAACCATGCTTGTCTCCCCGTGAAGGTCCGGGTTAGAATATTGATCTTCAGTAACCCATGCTTGTCTCCCCGTGAAGGTCCGGGTTAGAATATTGATCTTCAGTAACCCATGCTTGTCTCCCCGTGAAGATCCGGGTTAGAATATTGATCATCAGTAACTCATGCTTGTCTCCCCGTGAAGGTCCGGGTAGAATATTGATCTTCAGTAACCCATGCTTGTCGTAAGA
This sequence comes from Haliotis rubra, assembly GCF_003918875.1. Classification (NCBI taxonomy): domain Eukaryota; kingdom Metazoa; phylum Mollusca; class Gastropoda; order Lepetellida; family Haliotidae; genus Haliotis; species Haliotis rubra. Next base: position 149,180 of record NW_025764934.1, on the reverse strand, counting down.
GGCGACTAACGGGATCGGGTGGTCAGATTCGCTGACTTGGTTGACACATGTCATCGGTTCCCAATTGTGCAGATCGATGCTCATGCTGTTGATCACTGGATTGTCTGGTCCAGATTCAATTATTTACAGACCGCCGCCATATAGCTGGAATATTGCTGAGTGCGGCGTAAAACTAAACTCACTCACTGGCACAGATACAGTGTATGTTTCACATGTGGTGGTCGCTGGTTGAGCGGCTGTTCAAACTGATAATCCACAAGAGGAAATATTTTAGAAAAATGACAATGGTTTAAAAAAAGAGAAATTTCAAGTAACCCTTTTTTTCTTTCAGACTCAAATGTGTCCGTCCGGAACGCGGTGTGTGCGAACTCCTGTCACGTGCATTGAGGACAACTGTACGCACAGGTTTACATGCGGTAAGAAAACTTGTAACTGAAAACATACTCCGGTATTTTCTACAAATAAGTTAAATGATGAAATGCGTAAACAAATTACATATGTAGGATGTAACACATTTACTGCACTTAAAATTCCAGCGATATGACTGCAGTCAATAAATAATCGAATCTGGACCAGACAATCAAGTGATTGGCATCATGACCATCGAACTGGAAATTTAGACACAATGTCGTGCATCAACCACGTTAACATGCCTCATCAATCCTTTAAAAGAATCCTTTAAAAGTACAGGCTGCTGAAGATTAGTTCATGCCCGGAGGTTCAAAGGTCTGAAGTGTGAATACTGGATTGTAGACTGCAAAGAAGACAGTGAGTGAATATGGTTTTACGCCGCTTTCAGCAATACTCTAGCAATACCACGGCGGGGGACACCAGAAATGAGCTTCACACAATGTACCCATGTGGGGAATCGAACCCGGGCTCTCGGCGTGACGAGCGAACGCTTTAACCACTAGACTACCCACCGCCCCGCAAGGAAGACAGGGCAGCTGCCCATACTTGTCGAACGCTTTTCCGTCACAAGGGACAATTATTTCAGTAAAAGCGGTTAAAGATTATTTTAATAATGTTAGCGTGCATTTAATTATTGATTTTCTAAGGGAAATAGACTCGATTGATAAATTTTGATTGATCTCTTTTGTAGATAGGTGTATTTATTATAATTGGTAGTGTAAATTCTCGACTAAGATTGTTATTGGCTGTACATTCGAAGGGGGTTGAAGTTGTATAAAATTATTGTCCTCCTGAGAGGATACGTAAGTCCCGAAACATTCGACGTAAATTTGAACTAACCAGATTTTTAAAACGTAGCATGTTTGTAATTTTAAATCATGGCGACATTTGCCTACAATCGCCAACGGTTGAAGGGATGGCGTAAATACAGCTAGGGTCCATGCAGGTAACAAATGTACTGTAAGTCCCCATGGTCCCAAGTATGGTGATCTACCTTCAGTTGCTGGCGATCTATAGCCCATCTATAGCCTATAGCCCATGTTTATGTTGTACTGTCCTATATGGTATATAATTTTAAATTACATGCTAGTTTTAAATCTCTAACGGTGATATACTAGCTGTTTTACTGTCCTTTGGCCACAGATTTTATAAAATTAAGTTACAAAGTATTTACTGTTTTAGTCACGATATGGCTGAAATATATTGCCACATATGCTCCACATATTTATTTTAGTGATCCATCCCATGCTTAAGATATGTATGCCAAAGTATTTAATTAATTCGCTTACCCGTGAAGTCTTCAGCAACCCATCCTTGTCGTAAGAGGCGACTAACGGGATCGGGTGGTCAGGCTCGCTGACTTGCTTGACATATGTCATCGGTTCCCAATTGTGTAGATCGATGCTCATGACGTTGATCAATGGATTGTCTGGTCCAGACTGGATTATTTACAGACTGCCGCCATGTAGCTGGACTATTGCTGAGTGGGGCTTTAACAAACAAACAAACGAAAAAGAACTATTTTATCTCCTCCTCCTCCTGTGTTGACAAATAGCTATGCTTCCCTCTGGCTTAGGGTACGCCCTGGCTTTACAAAGCGTGGTCACGTGGTGTATTGGAACACTGTTGGAGTATATTCGTACTCCTTCATCAGATGAATGAAAGCTAGGATGCTGTAATCATTAGAAATGGGATTCAGTTGAGAGTTGTTAGTAATTATTAGTCGTGTAGAATACCCGACCGGCTGACATTGGGCATTGACGAGTAAACTGTAGTCCGAAACAACTGTCTTTGGCGTCCCTCGTCTTGGCAAGATGGGATAAGAAGACTGAACGTTGGTTTGGAAGAAGAAACCTTATGGAATACTAAATGACATCATCAACTTTGGCAGTGAGTCCATAAACTTCTAACAAACATGTCGAATGAAACTATTCGCAGCTGGTCGGGAAGGCCTCAGTATCATTTATAGCTTGAAGAAAGTTCACAAATATGTGAATGGTCACATTTGTTAAGTTGTTACAGATCATTATAAGAATCTATTACCACTTTATGGTCAAAATAAACCATTTCCTGATACAGTATCGCCACATTCAACGCTGATCTGTTTTGCTACAAGCATATGTCAATACTATAGTGTTGATGGTACCATTGTTGATGCTCCTAGAGACGTGTCTGGTCCAGACTCGATTATTTACAGACCGCCGCCATATAATTGGAATATTGCTGAGTGCTGCGTAAAACTAAACTCACTCACTCATTCACTCCTTTAGACGATACAGATGAGACTGTGGTAGACGGTCTGGTTTTCATGTTGGACCATCAACTACTACAGCAGAACATGGGAAGAGAAACACCTACAGAAGCCAGAGTGTATGAATATGTTGTTCGCGGTTGGCCAACTATTTCTGTTGTGCCTGAAGAGCTGAAGCCTTAACCTCAAAATACAGAATGAATGTTGTCGGCAAATGTGATCTGTGATACCATGTGAGGAATGTGGATTGTGCAGGACCAATAATGGACATGAGCAAGTAACAGCAGTTGCTTCCCCAACCGGAAATGGATTATCTGGGAATGATGTTCACATTATACAGAATGGTTTGCGCAAAATGGATGGCGACACTTCAAACATGAAACTTCAACGTTTTATCATCAGCTATGCCCTGACTCCAGAATCAACCACAGGCATCTCGAGGCATGGATTGCTTTTAGGTAGGAAACGGAGATCCAACCTGGACTTGCTCTGGCCGGTTTCTGGAGAAAGGTTTCTGGAAAGTCTACAAGGAGGCTAAGATCACTTCGGACAAGTACGTCTGTGTGGGTGAGATCTTTCAGTTATGGTCTAAAATGCATCTCAGCTGTAACTGACTCTGTTGTGGGTCCAGTGTCTTATGTCACCAGCTACAGTGTAATTTAGCAAGACGCCATACATCACAATCGTGATCGTCCTGCTGACATTACGTTTGGACACAGACATTCCATAATAGGCTGGTCCTCTGCGACGCTGCCTTCCCCTGGAACTAATGATGTTGATACTACTACTACTACTACTACTACTACTACTACTACTACTACTACTACTACTAGATAGATCTTACCCGTGAAGATCCGGGTTAGAACTGATCTTCAGTAGCCCATGCTTGTCGTTAGAGGCCGATAACAGGGTCAGACTCGCTGACTTTGTTGACATAGTCATCGTATCCCAATTGCGTAGAACGATGCTCATGATGTTGATCACTGGAATGTCTGGTCCAGACTCGATTACTTACAGACCGTAACCATGTAGTTGGACTATTGCTGAGTAGGGCGTTAACAAACAAACAGACGAAAAAGAACTAGTTTATCTCCTCGTGTGTTGACAAATAGCTATGCTTCCCTCAGGAGAACACCCTGGCCTAGGGTACGTCCTGCCTTTACCAAGCGTGGTCAAGTGGTGTCTTGACGAGTAGTAACCGTGAAAGTTGAATCGAATAACCGATATTGCTACAATTTATGGTTTGAATTTTACATTCAAACTGGTGAAAACTTAAATAGATTCAGTTAAGGGTTGTTAGCCGGGTCATTGATTATTAATAGTTGTTCAGAATAATACACTACCGGGTGTAACCTTGACGACATTGAAACTCTGATAGAGCTGTCTTCTGGCGTCTCTCGTCATGGTAGATGTAGAGAGTTTTTTATACAAAAGTAATAAGGTAACACAAGCGGATACCAACAAGGGAAGCCAGTTATTTGGCACTGACCGGTACTTGTAATGACAAATGGAAGCTTGGAATAAATGAGTACTGATTTGAAACAAGAACGACCCGAGAATTGACGAAAGGAACGATTGACGTTAGTAATAGGGACATGGAAGCTAGTGGGATAATGGTGAGTGAGTGAGTGAGTGATCATGAGTTGGGTTTATGCCGCTTTTAACAATATTCTAGCAATATCAGGGCGATGGACACCAGGAATGGGATTCACGCATTGTACCGATGTGGGGAATCGAACCCGGAGCTTCGGCGTAACGAGTGAAAGCCCTAACCACGAGGCTACCCCACCGCCTCGCCAGATGGATACTCACCTACATTATTCAATTAGAATTTCTCCCAACAGAACCCGAAGACACCGGCCATGACGCATCATCCATTGAGCGACGAAGTGTCGGGACGTGCCCGACGGTGCTGCCGGGAAGTACTGGGCCGTGTGTGGAGCAGTGTCGACGTGACGAGGATTGTAGACGAGGCAGAAAATGCTGTTATAATGGGTGTGGCCACACGTGCAGGCGAGTTCACACACGACGTAAGTATATTGTCTCCAGGGAAAGAAACTTTCAAATTCCCCACCAGACCACAGGACCCGTGAGTGGACAACAATAAGTGGTCCTGTCTGTACCTCACTGGTCCAAAATAACATTCGTAGATTTACTTAACTATCAATACAAAATTCACTGTCCACTAGGACCACTGAATTTTTACTAGCCAGAGACCACAGGACCAGCGTAAATTTCGCACACTGTGTCTCATCCTATGGTTGATAATTATGATCATTATGTTCATCACGTGATGAAAGCTGTTGTAGTCATCGCCCCGTTGCATTTTCGAAATTGAATTGAGAGTAGACCAGGGGAAGTCATCCACCAAGTCTGCCCAGAATCGATCTTTTGTGGGGCAACTTTCTGAGAAATCACTGCATCGTGTATATATGCAGTGTACGGAACAGAAAAGTAATCTAACCGACTCCTTCGCCTGGATGAAGTCGGTTTGTCTTAAAAGACCAGTCACGTCCCAATCGCAATCGCCAAAATGTCATTCTTAAAGAAAATATTATCATGAAATGTGAATTGTGCAATTAATTCACTGTGGCTTTGACTCCGAGGTCCACCCATGGTACCACCCTGAACATGTCCAGGGCATCATGGAACATGATGCGTTTAAACTTCTTTGGAATTGGCCTAAATACAGAATTAAGCAAATTCTTGCCAAAAACCCTATTGAATTTTCTGTACTTTTGACAGCAATGTGATTGGCAAGATTCAAGAAAAGCATGCTAAGTATGCGGACCTTGCTTTTTAAATGACTCGCTTGCATCCCAAGTATACTGTCGTCAGGCTCCCCATTGTTTTCGGTGCCCTTGGTTTGGTACCTCCTGATCTCTTGGCGCTCCCTTCTGACACTCTGGGTAATGCAGAAAGATGCATCTTTTTGGGAGTCTCCATATTCTCCGGAAAGTTCCTTTCTGAGTTCGACTAGGCAGCGCTCCCAGGGAGAAGTCCCATTCGCTGTCTGGGCTGCGTGTAGAAGGAGCAAGGGAACCTGAGCTGATGATGAGATGTACCAGCCTGACTGTGCAAGGACCACTTAACCTCTCTCTTGTGTATTTTCATGTTAATCTGAAAATCAAAACAATAATAACAATTTTCTATCGACGTTTCAAATTGTCTTATTTTTCAGGTCAGCGTACTAAGCCCGGCTCCTGCCCCTGGTATGCACGCGAGAGTCTAACCTGTGATGTCCAGTGCCTTAACGACCACGGGTGCCCGGGACGCACCAAGTGCTGCCAGACGACCTGCGGAAGCGTCTGCTCCGAGCCATGTTTCCACTGGCTGTCACGCCGATCTTCAAACGGCAGATTGTGGGAACTCTCGCGCAGGTGCACGAGGCCGACTTCCGGGCAGGAGACGATGTCTTGACTTCACAGAGGATCAACAGGGGACGATGGCTTCTTGGTTTAACCAAAAGCCATACTGAAGTAAATGTCGTGGAATACACTATTCCTGGATAGTAATCTTTACCAGTCTCATCAAAATGAGATGTTTTGTTGTGTTACACAGTATATATATTTGATACGTACCTTCCCGTAAAACACATATAGATTATTGTCCGAGCACGTGTATGATACTGATTGTGCGAACCGAGTGTCAGGGTTGGAGTACTTGCGGAGAGAACTGCAAATGTAACTGTTATACGTTCGGGTCGACAATAAATTAATTTATTTTCTTATTTGACATTTATGTCCTGAATATATATGTGTGTCAGTATTACAACAGATTTTATCACATTTACTCATTCAGCCATTTTCCGGCCCCCGTGTGTTTTCCTGGAAAGGATTCCGTGTTCGAGTCTTCTCAGCAAGAGAAGTAGGCAGACCCAGTGAGTTAGGAGATGATGCACATGGACCCTCCTTAGGGATGTCATCATGTGTTTCTGGAGGAACTGTCTCCTTTAAGGCTGCCTAAAATACCAGACTCTGTTCACTTACGAACAGATTCATCCATGAGATCCCCACTCTATGATAACTGAAGTCTCCGACCACGCTTTCACCATATCGTCCGTCTTACCCGACTGCTGGAACAGAAACGTCGACAACACATATTTTTTTGTAATTTTAATCTTCACGTACAATATCTGAAAAAAATAACCCCCAAGAATATGTACCCCTGAAGCAAAAGAGAAAACCAGCTGTGCTAGATGATCTTCTCTCCCCATCCCCACCAAGAGAATCCATAACAATGTTTACTGAAGGTATGCCAGCATTATCAACCCGTGAAGATCCGGGTTAGAATTGATCTTCAGCAACCCATGCTTGTCTCCCCGTGAAGATCCGGGTTATGACTGGTCTTCAACAACCCATGCGTAAGAGGCGTCTAAAGTGATAGCGTGGTCAGGCGCGCTGAGGTTGACACATGTCCTCAAATTCCAATTGTAAAGGACGATTCTCATTGTGTCAATCACTGGATTGTCGGGTCCAGTTTCGATTCTTTACAGACTGCAGCCATATAGCTGGAGTATTGCTGACTGCAGGCGTTATACAATAATTACACAAGAATACACTTCAGCTCCTGACTGTACTGGCACAATATTCACAATCACCAAACATGCTATCAATCGTTTCTCTCCTGGCCCCAAATGGAGATCCAGTACCTCCGTCACACCCTCCTTAACCTCAACAATTACCCACACACACCCAGTCGCCATAACATCTTCTCCATCTCATGTGAACCGTGAAGGTCCGGGTTAGAATGAGCCTTCAGTAACCCATGCTTGTCGTAAGAGGCGACTAACAGGATCGGGTGTTCAGGCTCTCTGACTTGGTTGACACATGGCATCGGTTCCCAATTGTGCAGATCGATGCTCATGCTGTTGATCACTGGATTGTCTAAACCCACTCACTCACTCACTCACTCACTCTCCATCTCATGTTGATCTCCATCTGGGACCGCCGCCCTTCTGCACCACCCTCAACTCCACTATTTTGTCAAAACGTTTCATTTTTCAACTTTAGATATAATACCTACCCACCAGCAATCCAATTCAAACACAAGGAGCGCAAAGAACTTTCTTGAGAAAGTATACTTACGTCATTAATTGTTACAAAGATTACTTTAATCAGTTTGGGTCAAATTGTCTTACCTTATTTTTTTGAATATATTCTAATGCAAAACCGTGGTAATGCTTTAGAAAAATAAACAAATTATCTTTTAAATACCAGAATGAAAGGGCACACATCATCAACTATCACCGTGCTGAAATTGAATCGGCCATATTCGGTCATGTACATCTTTGTGGCATTTCCCTTCACTCTTGCCGATTAATGCGCCATGGGTTGCGACTCGTATTGACGTGTGTCAGTTACCGGAATGTGTCTCCCTTGACAACGTGTTACACACATGGAATATGCAAATAGCAGGTTTGTTGTCCATGTTGATTAAATGAGTATTGTTCCTGATATGTGGAACTTAAACACCAGAGAACAACCAACATCAGATTCCATTGGGCGTAAAGTGAGTGAGGTGAAGTGAGATGAAATTGGGTTGAGAATATTTCGCTCATATGACGACGTGCATGTGTGTGTATGTGTATGTGCGGCTGCTTGTACTAGCCCAGACTGAAGCTGGTTTTATAGTGCTAGCCCACTGTGATACCATGCCGCAGTGAAGCATGAATACCCCACTCAGACACATTATACTGACTCCGAGCCGACCAGTCCTTGTTGTACCCATGAATGCCGAGCGCCAGGCAGGGACCAACAAGTACCATATTTTAAAGTCTTTTGGTATGACGCGGTCGGGGATCGAACCCGCGACCTTTCGCTCTCCGGGCGGACGCACTAACCACTACACCACGGAGGCGGTCCGTAAAGTGAGTGAGTGAGTGAATGTACATAGCTTTACACCGCTTTTAGCAATATTCCAGCAATATCATGGCGGGGGACACCAGAAATGGGCTTCACACATTGTACCCATGTGAGGAATCGAACCCGGGTCTTCGGCGTGACGATCGAACGCCTTAACCACTAGGCTACCCCACCGCCCCCTGGGCGCAAAGGGTAAAATGGTTGAGAATGTTATATGAAAGGTTCACTGAACATCAAGGATGGCATGAAAATTTCAAAATGTCTTCTCTGTCCAGAAACTATAGCTGATTCCCCATCTGGATTCTTGTGTTGGCAGCAAACCATCCTTCAATGAAGTAATGGTAACTAGATTGTTGTCAGTGCTTCCAACTAGGCCATATTCATGTGCAAAACAAGGACAGATAACTCTAATTTCTGCGAGGAAGCTCTTTTTTTCCAGAATGATATGAAACCTCAACTGAATGCACAGAACGTTCTTCGATTCCGACTCCAGCATGAGATGTTGCCTTCATTACGTTTTTTTACTTTCTCTAGACAACTTCAAATTGTTCTAAGGCCGCTTTATTTGCAACATTTTCTTTTGTATTTTGTGAAAATGATATAACGAAGACAAGTGCCCATGAAATGTCAAGTAGAAGGTTTGACGAGATACTGGCATATTACACCATGCAAAGTGGTCAATTAACTGTGAAACTTTGACCTTTTTTTCCATGTTAATAACTTCGGTAATGTACAGTAAAAAATGGGGTGATATCAAGAAGTGAAAATGACTCCAATGTGCGTGAGTTCTGAATGTTTTATAAATGTGCTTACAATTGAATGTGTATAAAACTAACACAGTACCGTGTGTGAATGTATTGCACTCATGTGTCCCATGATCATGATCACGAATCCTCTCTAGAAAACTCATGAAGAATTCACAGGCATCAAATGGCATGCTTCCTAACTTGACACGACTAAACGTTATGGCGGTGTTCAGATGGTGAGGAGCGGCAGTGTCCCTTTACCAGTGAATCTCAGGACAGAATTAATCTTCAGTAACCCATGCTTGTCGTAGGGGCGACTAACGGGACCCGATGGTCAGACTCACCGATTTGTTTGACATAAGTCATCGTATCCCAAGTGCGTATTGTTTACGTGCCGTGGGCCATCTATTGTGACCAACATAGAATCCTCATCTGATGTTCTCCGTGTACTTTTTTTCCCCGTTTTTCTTTACCCCGCACTCGGCAGTTTTCCAGCCATGTACTTCTAAAACTGCATGTACACATACTCTGGTAACTGATTGCAAGCTTCTTTTCCTGGAGGGGCGGTGGGGTAGCCCAGTGGTTAAAGCGTTGGCTCGACACGCCGAAGACCCGGGTTCGATTCCCCACGTGGGTACAATGTGTGAAGCTCATTTCTGGTGTCCCCGCCATGATATTGCTGGAATATTGCTAAAAGCGGCGTAAAACCAAACTCACTCACTCTTTTCCTGGACTAATGATGTAAGTGACTTTGTGACTGACTAAAACCCTCAGTGTTCATTCTCTCAGGTCTGGTGTTGTAGGGGCTGATTGTGACCATTGGTTCTTCTGCAAAGCGAGTTAATCCCCCGACAAGCTGTGATTTAGCTTTTGAGACAAAGCCATAAGATCTCCAAATAATTCCAACTCTTTGACGTGTGATGTAAATATTTTCATAAAGTTGTAAACGCGTGAAGATGTTGTGGTTGAGTTGAGATCTTGTCTCCGGACAAATGAATATAAACTGATCAAGCCCAGTGGTTGAGTTGAGATCTTGTCTCCGGAAAAATGAATATAAACTGATCAAGCCCAAACTGATCAAGCCCAAGTAATTGCATGGATGTGAAAGCAGTTAAACATACTACAAACAACAGACAATATTTCAGTTCATTTAAATCTTGTATTTTGCTATCAACGTGATATATAGTAAGCTATCTGGACAAGCAGATCTTGTCTCTGGACAAGTGACTTTACTGTGTTCTTGATCAAGCCCAAGGCCACAGTCAGCAGACCAACATACAGTCAAACACCGATGTGTCGAAGGTGATGCGTTCTCGTAATTCGAGTAATCCGAAGTTCGACACAACCGTATTGAAAATAAAAGAATAAGAAGCGACCAAGCGTTTACTTCGAAATAACAGTATGTTTGCATAGCGGTATTTGCATTTCATTTTGTATGTCGAAAACAATCATAATGTACTTTCTGAATCTGCATGAAGACTGTGATATTTTAGATCCTTGAGGTTTGTGAGTTCTGTAGTCTGTGGTATCACCCAATCGGAAGTAAAGTATCCTCTGCGTTTTTAATTTTTTGGTCAAAATCGAAATTTCGGAATAGAAGTAACGAAATGAAGCCAAAGAGATGACCAATGAGTGGCTCAAGAACCCGACATCTGACTGGGTCAAGATCCCAGTCTTCGCTCGGACTGCAACTTGCACTTCCTCCGATTGAGGTTTCCCCAGGTGCTCAGGCAGAGCAGTCTTGTAGCAAATGAAAATAAACTGATCACGAATTACGGCGAATTGTTTCCGTAAAATGGCACTCGGTCGAACCAAGCGGCCATGGTCCCTAGTAAAACACTGTCCCGTGACTTCATGAACTGGGCCTTGCGCACCGTCGCGCGGTTTGCCACGCTCTGTTTCTTGAAGATTGAGTTGACAGCCATTGGAAACATGGCTCGGAGCAGATTTGTCCACAGGTAGTCTGACAGCACTTGGTGCGTCCCGGGCAGCCGTTGTCGTGAAAGCACTCGACATCACAATTCAGACTCTCACGTGCATACCAGGGACAAGAGCCGGGCTTAGTACGCTGACCTGAAAAATACGATCATTCAAACGTCCATCCATTCTCTTCCCACAGAGGTTACTTGTCATATCTTCCCGTGAACCTCTGTTCTAATACGGCCCTTTCATGGTATGTGTGTTATGGATTCGTGATTGGTTGCAGTCAGATTTAGTTGTGCAATCAGCGACGCTGTTTCAAAAGTTATCATTCGCAAGGCCTCGGTACTTTCTGTATGCTTCGGGAAAACTAGAACCTCTTCCCCTGCGCGATGCGCAAAGTGTCTTCTAGACAGAACTCAGTCATGTAATGGCGGATCAATGGCGTCTCCATCGCCCTCGTTGACAACGGACAAGCTAGCCATTAAATATCTTGTGAGTCATCAACGTCAACACATGTCCCCCGGCTGAGGAGGGATATTTCTGGCCCCACATTTGCTTGTATTATTCAAGCTGGATCTAAGTCGATGTAACACGTGTTCTGATTGGATAGAAAGAAGGGAGATAATTCGTGTTGCGATGTTTTCCAGCTAGGGGATTTTACGAGAACCGGGAAATATGGCCGTATTAGAACAGAGGTTCGTAGGAAGATATGACAAGTAACCTCTGTGGGAAGAGAATGACATCCATCGAAATTATCATTATTATTTACAGATGAAAATATATAACTCCAGCTGAAGGTTCGGCTGATCCTGGCAATCAGACGGGTAAGGCTCAGGGCCCATGTCCCTTTACGCCAGCCCTTTACACCGAACAGCGCTTCCTCCATGTTGAACCTACAAATACCTTGTCTGAAAATTTGATGACTCTCCAACATTGAAACCCCAACCCCCCACCACACACACACACACCAGAGCGTCAGAAGGGCCGTGTTCTTTGTACTCCGCCAGTGTCAGTCAAGAGGTCAGAAGGTACAAAACCTAAGTGGGACAGTCAGGAGGCGGACAACTTGTAACGTGAGATGGAGGCGTGTGATAATTTCTGAACTGCATCAATTACATAAGTAGTAGTTTCATGTCGGTAAATCAGGCCACAGGCCCATTTTACAATGCGACTGACAAAGATGTTGACGTTGCGCCACCTGTACATGTAGCAATGTTTGAGTGCAACAAGTTATATCTGGTACACTATACATGTGAATATATATTAGGTAGGTTATGTAATGGACAATTGCTTGCTCCTCATTTTAAGAGCAAAGAAAGTAACGTGGCAAAATTATTAATCATAGAAGTATTTTTGGTGGTAAATAAAACTTTACATTTACACTCTGATGGACATTTGTAATAATAACTTGGCAGGGAATTTCTTCACTAGACAGACATGGTATTCTGTTTCGACATTTGGGATGATAGAAAACGGGCAAAGTCTTTCACCTTTAGGTATGCCTAATTTTCTACCCTGCGGTATCATGAGATCACTACTGGATGTACGAAACTGTGAAAGAGTAATCCTAAATGCATCAATATTTACAACATTTAAATAGTTTTCAGATTCATTGGATAACTTAGCTGTTTTATGAAAATACAGTGAAGATAGTTTGTCAAGCGATTCAAAGAGGGGGTTTATGAAAATTGTACACATTTTTTTTGTTGACTGTAACAAAAGTATTACTTTCCAAGCTTGTTGAGACAATATATTTTGAGATTTATACCATGAACCAGAGCTAGAAAGATATACTCCAAGGTATTATTAACTTGGAACAATATCAAGAGGGCTGCCATTAAGACAAAACGTTTACATTAGTGTCAGAGCGTTCACAGATACTCATGACAGACGTTAAAAACAATTTTTGGCTGGATACGTGACTGTTCCAAGGAATTCAATAGGTATCATTTTCAATGGTGTCCTCTGCATGATCTGAGTCTTAACATGTCGAACTCCGAGTCAAAGCCACGAGTTACACACAAGTAACTGAAACACCACGAGTAATTTGAACACCACAAAGAAATGGAACACCACGAGTAAATGGAACACCACGAGGAAATGGAACACAAGCACCACGAGTAACTGAAGCACCACGAGTAACTGAAGCACCACGAGTAACTGAAGCACCACGAGTAACTGAAGCACCACGAGTAACTGAAGCACTACGAGTAACTGAAGCACCACGAGTAACTGAGTAACTGAAGCACTACGAGTAACTGGAACATGACGAATAACTGGAGCACGACGAGTAACTGAAGCACCACGAATAACTGGAACTAACTGAAGCACCAGGGGTAACTGCACCACGAATAACTGGAAGCACGACGAGTAACTGGAGCACCAGAAGCACCACGAATAACTGGAGCACCAGGGGTGAACTGAAGCACCACGAATAACTGGAGCACGACGAGTAACTGGAGCACCAGGGAGCACCAGGGGTAACTGGAGCACCAGGCTGACCACGAAATAACTGGAGCACCACGAGTAACTGAAGCACCACGAATAACTGAAGCACCAGGGGTAACTGAAGCACCACGAATAACTGGAGCACCAGGGGTAACTGAAGCACCACGAATAACTGGAGCACCAGGAGTAACTGAAGCACCACGAATAACTGAAGCACCACGAATAACTGAAGCACCACGAATAACTGGAGCACCAGGGAAGTAACTGGAGCACCAGGGGTAACTGAAGCACCACGAAAACTGGAGCACCAGGGTAACTGAAGCACCAACTGAAGCACCACGAATAACTGAGCACCAGCACACCACGAATAACTGAATAACTGGAGCACACTGGAGCACCACGAATACGACACCAGTAACTGGAGCACCAGGGTAACTGAAGCACCACGAATAACTGAAGCACCAGGGAGCACCAGGGTAACTGAAGCACCACGAATAACTGGAGCACCAGGGTAACTGAAGCACCACGAATAACTGAAGCACCACGAATAACTGAAGCACCACGAAACTAACTGGAACTGAAGCACCACGAATAACACGACCAGGTAACTGAAGCACCAGGGAGCACGACGAGTAACTGAAGCAACTGGAGCAGCACCACCGAATAACTGAAGCACCACGAATAACTGGAAGCACCACGAGTAACTGAAGCACCACGGGTAACTGGAGCATCGACTTGTATGGGATGGAACACTAAAACATGTTTACATATTTAAAATATTTTCATCTTAAAAAGATAACGCATCTTTCAAAAATATACTGAGTCAAGTTAGAAACGGCACAATCATATATTAAACAATATATAAAAGAAAGGACACAAGAATGTGGTATAGGGAATATGATGTATTTGTTGACGTCGATAGGAGGAACTGAGAATAATTACTTTGCCAAAAATCGGTTATAGAATGTGGTTATAAAATTTATCAATAAAAGGCGTAAACAAAGTGTCATGTCACAAGAAATTAAATCTGATGTTTCAAACGTCCAGTAGCGTGTATGGCCACCCCGTGCATTCACAACAGCCAAGCAACGCCTCCTCGTGGACCATCTGATACGTATTAACACATTACTGAGGAGTCGGCGCCATTGATCCTGCAAAGCAGCGCTGAGGGCAATCCCACAGAAAACACCCCAAGCTATGACACTTCCGCCCCCAAATCTGTCAACTTCCTGTACACAACACTGAGCATAACGTTCACGGCGTCGCCTCCACACTGTCATCCTAGCTACCATCGGTTTAGCCTCTATTCGCCTACATCTCAATTCGCCTTCAACCCATATCGCATGCAAAAATAGTGTAGGCTAATTAGAAAATGCACCCCCATGCTCGACTGTTGTTATAGGGATATGTAGTTGAGTAGTGAGTGAGCATGGTTTTACGCCGCTTTTAGCAATATTCGAGCAATATCACGGCGGGGTACACCAAAAATGGGCTTCACACAGTGTACCCATTTGGGGAATCGAACCCGGGTCTTCGGCGTGACGAGCCAACGCCTTAACCCCTAGGCTACCCCACCGGCCCCTGTAGTTGAATAGAATCGATTAGTGCATCCACTAAGAAGTTACAACTGGGTTATAATAAAATGAAATGATTAGTGCATAAGCTATATTTTAAAAGCAATGATAAGATATAGTTAATTTCTCACTGTCAAATACTCACTTTTCTGCTACAATAGAGTGTTCGCCAAGCACTGATTGTCACAATGGCTAACCTGGAGAGGGCAGAGGAGGCATGGTACTACATGATGGCCACAAGTACCGACTGTATGTTGTGAGACAAGTAGCCATACACTGAAGATCTCAATAGAGACACATAGAGATAACCTTTAAGGTTTTTATTGCTTACAACAGGATGCTAATCTTCATAACCACAGAGACGATGGGTATCCTTGCTGATGCCGAAACAGTGTATATGGATGGAACATTTTATGTGTGCCCGAGTCTCTGGACCCAAGTGTATGTTTTGCACTGCCTTGTACAGGACCAGATGTCTCCAGTTGCCTTCTCCCTACTGTGGTCATCCCCACAAGTGAACATTCTCAATACTGATGTGATAGGATGTGATTCATTTGTATATGATAAATAAATTTCATTTCATTGTGATCAGAAAATGACAAGTAACAGAAATAAATAAATTCTTTAAAAACTTTTTGTCCTTCAACTGCTTCAGCTAGAAGAGTCCACATTTAAATCATAGGGGTAACACTAGTTTATCATTGCGTAATCACCAGTCAACAGACCATGAAATGTTGTTTTAAGACTGGAGGCGTAATGGGATGTAGGCGAATAGAGAACAACCCCTCCCATCAGCGAATCTGAGGGTACATCTTGATTCATCACTGAAGACAACTCGATTTAAGTATCTGAGTCCATCGGAGGTGTCGTAGGCCCCGCAGCAAACGCTGACGTCGATGTAATGGCGTCAAAATGGTTCCGCGATATGGTCGTCGAACACGAAGGTCAGCAGCTCGCAGCTGGTTTCGGATGGTTTGTGCCGACGATCGACCCCTAAACAGATCATTTCTGGTTCCTGTGACGTGACACAATTTTACGGTCCTCCTCCTGTGAGGTCACACGTGGTCTCCCTGGTCTAGAGCGATCAGCAGTAATGCCAGTTTGTTGCAAACGAGTCTGTAAATCATAAACAGTCCGACGGCTGCACCCCATTGTCCTTGCAACGTCACTGACTGACGTTGCCGCTTCCAGCATGCCGACGGCACGTTCACGCTGCACATTTGAGAGGCGCGGCAGAAGACTTGTCTCTTCTTAACAGTGCTTTCACTTTGTACAGTTGGCGGGAATGTGCGATCGAATGCACGTGTAATGATAAGATCACGTGACCAGTGGCACGTGAAAAACACGTTTAGGCACTATTGTAGGGTGCACGATGTTTGGATGGATTTAAATGTGCCGTGTTGACTTTTTTGTTTTGAGTCGATACTTGGGGATTAATATTATGACACCCGAAAACTGTCTACTATAACAATTCATATTTTTATTCATAAACATGAACTGTGAATTTTTTTTAATATTTTATATTCATGAAGACATCCCCTCGACAGAAGGTCGTCGTTTACAGCGTACGCCTCGCAATGTGGATATTTTCGCGTTTGCAGCCCACATGGTGTTCATACGTGTATCATTACACATTGTTTGTTTAGGCATGAGGTGCTCAAAAACATTTTTGTGTAACCTTAAAATCGGAATGCCTTGGATTATTGAAAATTAGCTTCAACGTTTACAACACTTTGTAAGAATCACAGTTACTCTACCCCGCAACGTTATACGGCAGGTAGACAGATGTGACAGCGCAATGATGTGTGCGGTAGTCTCCCACGCTAAATCCAACAGAGCCTCCCACGGAACTCAATGTAGGACACGGATCAATTGGATTGCTGCGTACGGCACCACCATCCTGAAAGGAAGTCACTTCAGCAGCTTGTAAACTACATGTCTAGTGGATTAACATTCAGTAACACCCCGGGTGTCCCCCACCCGCATTTGACCCCAGATGGTACCATTGTCTTCACGTGTCCATTATTGTCCTGTTTCGAATAAAACATCGATCATCATTTTCAGGGGGTAAATTTTGAGGGTTAGTGAATGTGTTACTTCCCTGGCATCAAGTCTGGATATCTTCACGACATAATGTCAAAACTTACCACATATAAACTTATTGGTACAGTTTCCCTCGATGCACGTGGCGGGCGCACGTACACAACGCGTGCCGGTAGGACAGATTTGAGCCTGCAAGATAAAAAAATCTCTCTTGTGTTGCATATGAAGACCGTACCTGGTTTCCCCCGCCGTGCTACTGCTGGGATATTTCTAAAAGCGGCGTAAAACTCAACTCACTCACATTGATGCATTGCCATCTGTCTACACTGTCTGCACTGTTGGTTTGCGTATCATGCTTCAACGCAGTCAACAAAAGATGTGATACAAATCGATATTACTGCATATGAAAGAGAAGCAGTTCCCTACAATGCACGTCACTGGCGCACGTGAAACCCGAGTGCCATTTTTTAATCTACAAATTAAGATTTAAGATCTAAGAAATCCACAACGTATCTCTTTCTTTATTATGATAATATTTCTAAACTGCTTAACGTACAATATATTATGGATATAGGAGTTCTTACCGACGTAATAAAACTTCACGAGACATGTCTACAACTTGAAAATTAAAACTAAAATAATCTGTTCTGCACATATTAGTTTCCGATAACAGATTTACAAAAAAATCACAGGAAACATAATTTAGTGTTGTCTAAACACAACCAGAGTTTTGAACCTCGTCAATCTTCTTTAATGAATGAAGTTAATCCGAATTCCTGCAAAGAGCGTTGTGATTTCTTTAAAATGAGTGAATGAGTGTAGTTTTACGCTGCATTCAGCAATATTCGAGCGCCGTGGCGGCGGAATTCTTCAGAAATCACGTCATACTGTTTATTACGGTAGAGGTCACCATGAAACCAAGTCAGTATTAATCTTTCCTATGTATTTCCTATCATTTGTGTGGGATCTTTCAGATTCAGGTGCAGAGAGAACACGGGTAAACATTCTCTATCTAAGGGGGCGGGAGTAGCCAAGCTGTTAATTAAAGCGTTCGCTCGTCACGCCGAAAACCCGGGGTCAATTCTTCACATAGGTACAATGTGCGGCCTCCCCCGCCTTGATATTGCTGGAATATTGCTTAAAGGTAAAAACGGCGTTAATCGTAACACACTCAATCACTCACTTTCCATCAGCTGACAAAGATTTCGTGGATAGTCATAATAATTAAAATATAATCAAAACAAGTTTCTGCTAGAAGTACAAGCACCTGGATAATAATTGTGTTGCCGGTAATAGCGCGTGTGTCGGTCAATGACACGACAAAGAAATGGGGTTAACCTCTCGAGAGATGTAATTTGAGAGAACCGTATCAGATTCTATTCACGTTTTATTGCTATTTGATAATACATACTGGAAAACCAATACACTCTGTCACTGAACTAATCATTGACTCCCACAAAGGAAAACGCCACGTTACTATATTTGAATTAAAATCTGGCTAAGATCATGTTTTCATTCCAAGCGAAGATCAGATAACAATAAGGACACATATTTGAACTTTATTAATCAACGGTCAGCTTATGTTTTATTGGTTTCTTATCTACTCTAAATTCTAAATATCAACGTCATGTAAAAATGATTGCAAAAGTTGGTATATTAAAGATAAAACAATACTTACACAATCTCTGTCACCTTTAATCATCATGGCCAGATGACACTGGAAATGAGACGTCAAAATAGACAGGAAATACAAAAATCCACTAAAATATTCTTTCAGAAAATTAGAAATGTTTTAAATGTCTCAATGATATAATATGACAATAATAATACTAATGTCACTTGCAGAGCGCAAATGTCCACACCCTTATGAATGCTCAGTGCACTGAATAGAGTAAAAAGACTCAGTCATAAGAACAGTGAAAATAGGTGGGTTTTAACTTTTGACTTATAGGTTGAGAGAGATTCACAGAGTTTGATTTCTAGAGGTAAAGAGTTCCAGAGAGTTGGTGCAACATAGGAGAAAGCCCTTTTCCCATACGAAACTGGGTGGAATTTGGGAACTTGTTGTAGATGCTGATTCTGGGATCGGAGAGGTCTTGTGATGAGTTCAGTGAGATATTCTGGTGCTTGATTGTGGGACAGTGATGCAGAGAAGTTTAAAGGTGATTCTCTGTTGAATAGGTAGCCAATGTAAAGATTTGAGAACAGGAAAGATGTGGTGAGATTTAGTCTTTAGAGAAATAATTCTTGCAGCTGTATTCTGTACTTTCTGTAGTCTGGAGATATTGTGTTTGCTAAGACCGATCAACAGTCAATTGAGGTAGTCTAGTGCAGATAGCACTAGGCATCTGACTAGGATGTGGGCACGTTCTGCTGTGATGTACTTCCTGATGTTGCCTATGATCGGAGATGAGAGCAACATGACTTGCATGTTCTGTTGTCTAGCCCCTGCAGGGATAGGTCTGCTTCAATCCAAACTCCGAAGTCTTTCCCAAGTCTGGATGTTGGCACTTGATCTGAGCCAATGGTGACTTCCTTCCTGAGATCAGTAAGGTGATCTTCAACATATTGAAGATGAACTATATGTATTGTTTTACTGTGTGTTATATGACGACATAAGGGTGTTACTTTTAAGTGATTGTATTAATATTTTCGGTCCAGATGTTTTAGGTAAACCTGATATCGACAAATTATGCTTTATATTCAACAATCGTAATCTTTGTTATGTTTAGCAAAAATCTACTTTTTAATCCTCAACAGGAGGTAAATCTTTTTTATGCTTAATAATGTTCTGATATTTTGTTAGGTTTATAATTTTTGTCTCTCATAATTCTCTTTTGAATGGTTCTGTACATTTTACTCTTTTAGAAGCGAGTCTGAGAACCAGGTCAAGTTAGTCGCCTCTTGTGACAAGCATGGGTTGCGGAAGACCAATTCTAA
The DNA here is from genome assembly GCF_003918875.1 of Haliotis rubra. Taxonomy (NCBI): domain Eukaryota; kingdom Metazoa; phylum Mollusca; class Gastropoda; order Lepetellida; family Haliotidae; genus Haliotis; species Haliotis rubra. The sequence goes on along the minus strand of NW_025764934.1, from coordinate 128,980 downwards.
CCCGGATGTTCACGGGTCCCGAGATTAGTTCAGTTGGTTTCACTCGGCATCCCTTTTCATCATTTTATTCTTCATCATCATTTCCTAGAATTAAGCCAAGCATCCTGGACCGACGGGAGACCGAGGCAGCACCGATTGTTCTCCAGGTCCGGCGCTTGACATGAGAGACAATCAAAGATGGCCAGGTAATCGGACTTAATGGCTGTTCCGCGTCCTTGTAGCCAGGCGTGTCCACGCTTTCATGCTCTGGTAACAGAATCGGTTTATGTGGAAGCAATAATGTTGACTTCCGCATATTTATTCGCTGACCCTGAACTCACCTTCGATTTGATTATTGTGTATGTTTGTATGTTCAACGCTGCACTCAACAGTATTCCAACTATATGACCTTGGTCTGAATGTAATGGAATCTGGGAGTCTTGCCCGATAGGGTTCCCTCGTTCTTTGACCAATATTTCAGTTGAGTAGCGTTTATCAAATGTTACAACTCACTGTACGCTTATTTACATCTGATCACAATACGACGTGTTTCACTGTTACCCATAAATACCAAGGAGGAAATTAATAATTACATTAATTGGTATCTGAAGGGAGACAGCGTCTTTTGATGGTGCCAGGAATCAATATGTCTTAAAACAGACATAATATTCTCAATAGGATCGTTATTGGTTACATGTATAAAGATCAAAGACTGCATTTATTGGTTTGAAAATACCTGGTGATTCACTAGCGCTGCCATATGTCATAGTGAAAATGTGTAATAGTTTAGAAATGTAATACATATTATTCTAACGATATGAAATTTGTTTGTCTGTAGAACTATTTACTGAATGAATTTCATTAAGTAGTCAGAATTAGAAAACACAACATGCAACCTGAAGAATCATGAATTACACAAAGAGAAGCAACAGACGCTGTTCATATTAAGATGGCAATTCATTGTACAATTCGGACTATATCATTAGCATATGTTTCTGAGACTTTTCAACATAGTACGCCACTCCCAAATATATAGATTCTTACTTTGTAGGAATATACTACATTTTTAGTCTTAATTTAGATATTTGATTTTAACTTCTTCCAATTTGTATTAAAGATGAAATCAGTTGTTTTAGGACACAATTCCGATACTGATGGAATATTTAAAAAAGACCAAATATTCATCGCACAATGGCAAATCGTCAGTTTTGAATTTGTTTGTCGGAATATGAACTCTCTATATCGCACAAAATATAGCAGCATTTACATTTATAACAACATCTGACAAATGTTACATAACTTCAATTTTAAGAAATCCTGAAAGATACAGCTACTCCCAATCCCTTGTCGAAGCTAATTATTATTCGTATCCAAGACATTATCCCATTATCAACCCGAATACTGCAGGAAGACAGCTACTTCGGTATTCAACATTACGTTTATAACGAACTTCGGCTATAACGAGATTTTGTTTCTCGAGCACTTGTTGCATGTTTTAGTTGTAATGCGTATAACGAACTTCGGTTATTACGAAGTAAAATTAGTCGTCGCTTTGAGTTCGTTATAACCGTAGTCCATTGTATGGTATAATTAGCTATGGTTTGTAAAGATTGCGCTCGCAAAACATCTTCTACCCAAACACAGGCCCTGTCCAACCAAAACGTGTTACAGAGCTAAATTAAATATGATGAAGGGTTCTTCTTCAGTAACCAACAGTATGGAAAGCCAAATTTCGATTTAAAATGAACCCGACATTCATTGCGCTAAGAATGGCATACAATGACTTGAAACTAATCGGATTCCATTGAGACATAGGTCGTACCCGGGGCGAAGTCGGGAAATAACAGTTCAGAATATATAGTAACAATACATATATAGTATAAGGCGGGTTTCAGTGGAACGGTAATGTGAGTTAAGAGAACATAAACTGGATATGAATTTAGTCAGGTCTTACCACGAGTCCAAGAGCGAAGTTGTACCACGTGACCATCTTGCAGTAGACTGGACAAATTCCTCTGCCTTCTTCACTGCTGGTGAATGAATACCGTGGACATCCGCCATCTTATATACCCATGTATGGACGGGCGAGCGTGCGGAGGCGGGGTTTTATTTAGGTTGCTTTGCCTTTCTTATTTCATTTGCTTCCAATAATGTCATATATATTTTCGAGACTTCGTTCAAGTATCCGTTACGACACAGTTTATTCATCTTTGGAACTTTTCACGAATTGTTTTAAAGAATGGCTTTCACTCAATAAGGCGGCACTGTCTTACTGTCAATACAATAATGCTAGTTTATAAACGAATAACAATGAGAATTAGATTCTAAATTATTATTTTTGGCGCTGGGTACAGTGTTAGGGATAATATTGATACTGGATTCTCCCGACATACTGATCCAGATGTTGTTTTGGCCCCAGTCGGTAAGTAGATCCGGGCGACTCAAGTCGACTACAGCATGATGAACAATGTGGCGATTAAGATGAAAGTTTCGATATTGATTGAATATTTTAAAACGACCAACTAGTCATAGTGGATTGGAACAACGAGGAGGAGGGTCAGGGATGTTATTGCAGTTGGCGGAGGCTACACCAGATATAGGTATTGTGTTCAAATATTGATACTAATGTGTTATCTTGAGGATAGTAAGCGAGAATCTTAAAACTTACCGCACTGGTTAACGTCGTACAACCACAGTCATCAGCACTACAAAACTTCGCATTTTGTTTGCTATGTTTGTTTCTATGAATGAACGACAGTTTTTCGTTATTTTGCTTTTAGATTTGCCATTCAATGTTTTCCTTGAGGGTTAATTTATCCTAATAATAAGTTAAATTGAGGTTTGGATAAGTAACTTTACAATGGCTTATGGTAAAATATTGATACTAAGACAAATATGAGGCGTTGCGACACTGATTTCCGTGTGAACATTTAAACATGTAGCCTCAGGGGCGGTGGGGTAGCCTAATGGTTAAAGCGTTGGCTCGTCACGCCGAAGATCCACATGGGTACAATGTGTGAAGCCCATTTCTGGTGTCCCCCGCCGTGATGTTGCTGGAATATTGCTAAAAGCGGCGTAAAACCAAACTCAGGCAGTCAGTCAGTGTAGCCTCAATATTATTGAAAAGTAGTTTGAAAACTTCCCAAAAAGCTGCGTGGTAGCCAGCACATGATCAAAATACGACACCCGGTGCTATAAAACCGGGCAACAAAGACCGAATGTAGGTTATTAGCATTATCAGTTGTGGAAGAGACGTGATCAAAAAAAAGATACAGCTTCTGTGTTTCCAAATTTGATGTACACCCACTGTCTACTAGATATGAATTCTTCTTAGAAAGGTATTTGGTTATGTTGCGGGTCACTTATGGTAGCGCCATTTTGATTTGTCGAAAACTTGGAGTATAAAATGAAAAGAGTCACTTCATCTGCACGTTTTCAGTCATATTGTACTAGTCAACCTGATGAAGGAGTGGGAATATACTCCGAAACGTCGTGTTCATCACAATAAAGAAGTTGACATCCATAAAATTCTTGCCGTTAGGCCATATGTTCTTTAATGTCAGTTAGACATTCCTCGTAATATGTGAAACTGTATGTGGAGTCAGTACTTGAGCGCGCTCTATTACGTACTACTTTCGCGCGGCATCGTGTGCTATTCAGGCAGTGAGGTATTAAGGCCAAGCTTTCAACTCGCAGCGAAAACTTAGATTACAGTAACTGTGAAAATCTCGCCGCCTGAACAGACAGAAATGGAAACGAAACGAAATAAATCATATAAATTCCTTAACATTATTTTAATTCTTGTTGGTTGTATTCCGATGATCTATGTTGTAGAATAATTCACGTTTGTTAAATTGTTTCATAAAGTGGCAGTTGACAAAGAAACTACTTTCCAATTACTTTTATCAATACGTTTCGGTTGGATGCAGCTTGTTAGAGACCACGTCGAAAACTTGCATGTAATAAATCAGGAGTGGGTTATTCATAAAATTGAACTTCTTTCTGTTTGGTGGTGTTTAATGTACCATCAATCCAATTCTTGCATATTAACATTCAAACTCTGCTTTTGAATCAGTGTATTGTTTCTGCTGTTCACATGTTTACTTTTAGCTTTGATTCTTTCATCACGTATACACTGGTATATCTCCCCAGCATGTGCTTTAACTGTATATAAGAACGTGCTTTAACTGTATATAAGAACGGGCCTACACGCTACTTGGGATCTATTGTAGTTACAGATATACATGTGGACCGCATCCGTGGTGTAGTGGTTAGAGCGTCCACCTGGAGAGCGGAAGGTCGTGGGTTCGATCCCCGACTGCGTCATACCAAAAGACGTTAAAATATGGTACTTGTTGGTCACTGCCTGGCGCTCGGCATTAATGGGTACAACAAGGACTGGTCGGCTCGGAGTCAGTATACTGTGTCTGAGTGGGGTATTCATGCTTCACTGCGGCATGGTATCTCAGTGGGCTAGCACTATAAAACCAGCTTCAATCTGGGCTAGTACAAGCAGCCGCACATACACATACACACGCATGCACGTAGTCATATGAGCGAAATATTCTCAAGCACGACGTAAAACCCAATTTCACCTCACCTCACAGATATACATGTGATATATTGAAATCTTTATTATAACAAAAGTAATAAGACTTCTCATGCATGACCCTACAAGAGGATTTACGCAACATAAATAATTCAATGAATAAATAAAGACATGAATACACCCCTCCCCTCTTCTCTCCATCTTTTCCCACCCCCTCCCCATCTCATTTCTTATTCAAGTGATTCTTGCTTCTAGTGATAATAGTAGTTGTTGTAGTGGTAATACGAGTCGTCGCCGTAGTTGTAGTAGCAGGATTGGCGGACGTAGATAGAGTGATAATATCCATAGTTGTTGTTGTTTTGATAGTCGTAGAAGCTATGCACAGCAATTAAAGCTACGTGAGGGGTGGTGGTGTGGCCTAGTGGTTAAAGCGTTCGCTCGTCACGCCGAAGAACCGGTTCGATTCCCCACATGGGTACAATGTGTGAAGCTTTTTTCTGAAGTCCCCGTCTTGAGATTGTTGGAATATTGCTAAAAGCAGCGTAAAACCAAATTCACTCACTCACTTTCATCATGAAACTATTTTGAAAAAATACTTATCACGTCTACCTTCACATCAATGCGTCCAAATTAAGAAACATTTCCACTTATTAAGATATCATTTCCATTGCTATTGCCCTCTCAATCACCTAAATCAATACTAGTTTCAAATATTCTGATGACACTAATGAAGATTAGATTTGTATTTATTCGTTACCTTCCACGTTATATTATACAGGGGCGGTGGGGTAGCCTAGTGGTTAAAGCGTTGGCCCGTCACGCCGAACACCCGGGTTCGATTCCCCAAATGGGTACAATGTGTGAAGCCCATTCTGGTGTCCCCGCTGTGATGCTGCTGGAATATTGCTAAAAGCGGCGTAAAACCAAACTCACTCACTCACTCTGATGCTACAACCTTTCTGTGTTTCCCTTGATAGAAATTCACTGCATGAAATATTCATATAGTGGTCTTATTCTAAATAACAACTGTTAAAGGCACGATTTCAAACATTTTGGGCAATATTTTGGTCTATAATATATAAATTAGGACATATGCACTCACTTTAGCTTCCTATGGATGCAATAAAAGACTTATTATCCCTTACGACTCGCCTGAAATCGATAACTCAAACTTCGAGGCGAACAGCTTTCAAACAGAGAACACTTGCCATATATGGAATGTAAACAATTCCTCCGTACATCGAAAACTGTCGCACGCGGTGTTGTCGGTGTTTGCCGAACTGGTTTCAAACACAAGCTGTGCGTAGGATATTCGTAAAGAGCGCTCCAAGGGACATAACTCTATGAAGTTCGCTTGGAATAAATAATGACAGAGTTAAGTCGCACATGGTCCTCATCTTAAGGCGTTTCTCAGAAGACTAGAATTCAAACCGGATGTAATATGCACTCAAGAAACATTCCTCTGGCCTGAGTATCAGTTTAAAATTAATGGTTTTAAAATTAATGGAATGCCAAAAGGTCGCGTTGAGTTTGACCCAACGACCAAAAATCCAAGACCGGTGGTTGTGCTATTTTTGTCAAATCGGATTTAACATATAGAAGTCATGCCTTACCGAAACTTAATTTTGTGGCAAATGCGGTCGACATTGTCTCAGAGGAGAAACAATTCCTCGCCATTGTTAAAATATACAGTAATGGTATGCCATCTTTATAAAACGCTGAAAGATTTTGTAGATACATCAGTTTTGATATGTTGTGGTTTTAATAGTCAAAATGCACTGTGAGGAAGCAGGCATACAAATCATGCTGGTCAAGTTGAAGGAAATCTTTTGGATGACACAGGTTAAATATTGCTAAACTCTGGCCAAATGACCCGTATATAATACTGATAACTTTACTTTCTCAGGATTAGATCTTACCCTTGTTTAACACAAATATCAATGGGGCGTTTATCAATACGACAGTTTGGGAAGTGAACACTTTCCAGTGTTCGCGGAAATATCGTTTAAACCTCTACGAACACCTGCACATTGAATTCCTAGATGGAGATCTAAACCTGCAAACTGGCAGAAATTTGTGAAATAACGTGTGATCTATGCGCCTCAAAGGCCCAGGGTATACGTTCGAGGGTAAAAGAAACTGTGCGTAACAAAACCAAAAACATTTTTACAATGAACACAATACTTATAACATATGTTATATTTGGGATTACACTTTCTTAGTAAAGTACAGATTCTTGTACTATTGTTGGGTTGGGTCCCATCCGAACCCACGCCCCCAGAGTCAGGCATCTAATCGCCAGCACACAAAGTCAGCCGCCAAACCCGCTCAGCCTATGCGACTTCCACTTGGCGATAATTTAATGTATGGCTGCATAGAAAGAGCTGGGTTAGACTTCCTCTTTAAAACGGGGAAGTATGACATAATTAATAACATGAATATAATCATGGCGGGGGACACCAGAAATGGGCTTCGCACATTGTACCCATGTGGATCTTCTGACGTGACGAGCAATATTCAACGCTTCGGCGTGACGAGCCAACGCTTTAGCCATTAGGCTACCCCACCGCCCCAATTTAATATTCTAATCCGAGATGCGAACCCACACCCTCAGAGTCAGGCACCTAATCGCCAGCACACAAAGTCAGCCGCCAAACCTACTCAGCCACCGCGACTTCCACAAAAATGGAAGTCGGACATCTGGTAGCCTGGACTGCGGACTTTGTGTACCCCTCTGATAAGTGTAAATTGGCACGGTTCCCACGGCACAAAGCAATGATTACACAATGCCATTTAGAAAGTGGTCAAATGGAACTCAACCCAACAATAGTACTAGAATCTATACTTTACTAAGAAAGTGTAATCCCAAATATAACTTATGTTAGATGCTCATGTGGTTGACTCGATTATTTACAGACCGCCGCCATATAGCTGGAATATTGCTGAATGCGGCGTAAAATAACAACCAACCAACCAACCAACCAATGTATTTCATAAACGAATTAAACCTGTTTGATATACAACTACAATGATGATGATATTTTTGAAAACACATTCTAACGTAATTATCCTCGGATGTTCGTGATTTATTTCGCAATGTATCTCTCTAAATAATGTTTTGAAGTTTAAAAGAGAGTTATAGTATGACCAGAAATTATTGAGAATTTTAGGAATATGTTTAATTGGATTTCTAGTATAAACATCCTTGACCAGCTATCAAGTGCTTGGTTTCATTCAAGAGAGACAACTCCGTTAATCCTTTTTCATTAGTTTGTGAAGAGTTATCCCCCTTTGTTTACTTGCTAGAAGACGACATTTTCAGTGATCCTCAGTATGGATGATTTAGAGAAGAGGAAGTTGATTTTAGAGTATCATAACCAGGACATCAGATCAGCTAATGTGATTTCAAGTAGAACAGGCATCCCTTTGTCCACTGTTTATCGTGTTTTCAAAAATATTGCTAATGGATATGGCATTGAGCACCAGGGAGGCGCAGGTAGGCCCAGAAAATTGACTGTCGGTGACAGGAGGCGGCTTGGTATTCTTGTTTCTAAAAACAAACGAAGGAGTTTAGAAAACTTAAGGCTGGATATGAGTGACAGAGGAACTGTGGCTGTCTGTTAATGACAATTAGAACTGAGCTGCATGCAATGGGTTGGCAGAAAAGTCGAGGAATTCCAAAACTAATCTGACTGTTCTGAGAGTGAGCAATCACGTGTGGAATCAAGTCAAACCTCAAACCAGATCCATAGATTTCCAAGCTACAAAATGTTCAAAACCTCTTGGCTAAGGCTTTTTGTCCTATTCTGGAGCTGACTGATGAAGAAATGAATACTTCTTTAGACAAGAAGCAACAGATCAATTTGAAAACTTTGGCGAAGAAGTCTTGGGATTCACCTGCGCCTTTTGTCAGCTGTGTTTGTGGAACTAACAAATCACAGGAAGGACACATTTAAGCCTGACCTCAAAGCGGTGAGGTGAGGTGAAATTGGGTTTAACGTCGTGCTTGAGAATATTTCGCTCATATGACGACGTGCATGCGTGTGTATGTGTATGTGCGGCTGCTTGTACTAGCCCAGACTGAAGCTGGTTTTATAGTGCTAGCCCACTGAGATACCATGCGGCAGCGAAGCATGAATACCCCACTCAGACACATTATACTGACTCCGAGCCGACCAGACTTTGCTGTACCCATGAATGCCGAGCGCCAGGCAGTGACCAACAAGTACCATATTTTAACGTCTTTTGGTATGACGCGGTCGGGGATCGAACCTGCGACCTTCCGCTCTCCAGGCGGATGCTCTAACCACTACACCACGGAGGCGGTCTGACCTCAAAGAAGCTTACAATGAACTCTATGCACATAATAATCCTGTTACTGACCGGCTTTTCGGCGATGATCTTGCGAAACAAATAAAGGACCGTACTGAAGCTCAAACCCTCTCTGCCAAATTAAGCGGTAGCGGGGACAGGTCAGGTCAGTCACCATGAAAAAGAAACCCGGGGTGGAAAGTCGGGTTACGTAAGACGTGACACTCACCAGCATCAGGGCCGGAGCGACCGAGATCGGAGTGTTTTAGGCCAGACCGACTGAACAACTTTAAAAGGAGATTCGGCTACCAACAGTAGAAAAAGCAGCAGAGTGCACTCTATCTGCCTGAACTGAAGAGGTGAGAGATCTGTGTGGCACCTTAACGCATACACCGGATAATTTTAAAGCTGGCAATACAACTTCCTGTTGTAATCAGTGACATAAACTAACTTCTGATACACTTGATTTGGGCACTGTCAGTGATGGCTATAAAATCGAATTTGATCAGCTACCTTCACGAGATCACTCATCAAGGCCGAGTCAGTTTAGTGAAAATGAACAAGTGCCAATTACCCAACAGGTTGTCATTATGCCGATGACCGGTGTTATTGAACACGCAGAACCGTATGTAGGTCAATTTATCGCAAACATTTTCAGCAGAGATAAAAAGGATGGAGGTATCCGCATTATTCTGGACCTAACAGGCTAAATAAGAAAGTGGACAAAGTGAAATTTAAAATGGACACAATAAAACAGCTATAAATTTAATAAAGCCAGATTGTTTCTTTGCTAGCGTGGATCTACAAGACGCATATTACACGATCCCAATACACACAGATTACAGGCAATTCATGAGGTTATATTGGAACGGACAGTTTTTTCAATTTACATGCTTGGCTAATGGGTTGACTTCTGCCCCAAGAATATAAGTGTTGAAAGTTCCGTTCGGAGAATTGCACAAACAAGGTCACACGATGTCAGGGTGTATTGGTGATAGCAGTCTTGAAATGGATATCTATTCCTTGTGTCAATCAAATATCACAGCTACAGCTTCTTGCAGCAAATATTCAGCTTTTTGACTCCTCGCAAGTCACGCCTTGTTCCAACGCAGGTTAAAACGTACCTCAGATATGATCTGAATTCTCGAGATATGACAGTTTTTTGTTTGTTTTTGTTTTTATTTGTTCCCATGCTTACAAAGTCAACAACAAAGGTATAGCAACAGACACAGAAAAGGTGAAGATACATTGCTGTAAAGATGTAATAATAATTAGTTGCTGAATATTGTGATGAGAGAATTCCATTTAGGATTGAATTTTTCAAATTCATTGTTTCTCTTTTTTTAAATACATTTTTCAACAGATATATTACATAAATTGATATGTTTTTGGCAGATATAATGATTTGATTTAGTAATACATCATCATGCAATGTACCAAACCAAATCAAATATTTTGTAATGTTTATTTTTCGTGGTAAATAGTTATTAATCCAGAGTTCTTAATCATTCCAGAATTTCATGCTTTCACAACATTCCCAATAAACAGGACAAATGCTTTCAGAAACATCATTGCAAAATCTACACAAATCTTTGTCAATCAGGTTCATTTTCGACAATTCTTTTTAGTATAAATAACTCTTTGCAAAAATCTGTTTAACGTCTTTCAACCCATGTCTATGAAAGTTAAGTTGTTTGTACAAATCAAATTCACAATCATTGAATATCATTTCCCATTTAGTACAAATTTCAAGTTTATCATTTTTATCAGCTTGTCATAAAATATTCTTGAACCTTTGGAAAGCTTTAACATATTGCTTTGGTAAACATTGATGTATAAATTGTAGGAAGGTATGATTCTTGTCCTTTTAAAAACATTTTTCCAAATATCAGGTAAGATGTGAAGTAGATAGTTATAGTCTAATAGTGTCCCTCCTATCTATTTTGTCTTTAACTTATCAAAAGGCATAAATCCATGTTCATCACATAAATCCTTTACTCTCAATAAACCCTTATAAACTCGTGTATAATAACATGGCAAGGATGTTTATAATTATGATGAGCCATAATGGTTCTGCAAGAATGTAATCAATATTGTCAGAATCAGCATTGAACTTTTTGCCATAATTGTTCCATGCTTTTAAAACATCTTTCCAATAAGGGTTTTCAGTGTTGAGTATTTTGTCAACATTTGCTCCACACTTGAAGATACCATTAAAAGGTATATTACAAGGATAATTATCGGATGATTTTTACAGTAGAGTCTAAGAGTGGATAATTTTAGAGCTTCAATAAATATTTTTATGTCAACCATACCCAGTCCCCCTTCAGTCTTTAATCTTTTCATTGTGATTCTTCTTATTTTATTATTTTTATCATTCCAAAGGAATTTGAAAATATCTTTTCAAGGGATTTAATAAAGCCATCTGGAGGATTTGGCAATGAACTGAAAATATGTACTAAATTTGAAAGGGCTAATGTTTTCATGACAGTGATTTTTCCTATCAATGTCAAATGTCTTTTTTCTCCATACTGCTAATAATCTGTTTATTTCTTCCAGTCTTTTTCTTGTATCAATCGCCCATAGATCAGCAAGGTTTGGGGTAAATTTGATTCCCAGAACTTCAAACTCTCCATTATACCATTCAATTTTCAAACTTTTACATAATATTTCTTCTCTACCTGCCTTTGAGCCAATCCAGATTGTTTTAATCTTATCTATATTTATTTTCAGACCTGGCATCTTATAAAAAGTATTGATTGTTTCAATAGCTGCATAAAGTCTCTCATCTATACCATCAAGAAATAGTTCGGTACTATCAGCATATTGGCCTAACTTGTATTCTTTATCATCAATAACAATGCCTTTTACTTTTTTTCCTTATTTCTTATCATACATCCCAAGATTTCAGCTACAAAGAGGAATAAATATGGTGATAAGGGATCTCCCTGTCTTCAACCCCTTTCATTTTCAAAGAAGTCAGATAAGTGGCCATTTTGTATCACGCAAGATGTTGTGTGATATGTTAGTAGATTAATCCAGCGTATTATTTGTGGAGCGAAACCAAATTTGTTAAGGACTGAATTGATGAAATCCTTTGAAACTAGTATGTCAAAAGCCTTTTCAAAATCAATAAGAATAAGTAATCCTGGCATATTTCTTTGTTGTTGTTGTTGTTGTTGTTTCAAACATGATGTCATATAATAATCTTGTATTTTCACTAATAGTTCTACCTGGAACAAAACCTGTTTGGATTTCATGTAGAAGTAAATCTAAAGCCTTTTTACACGGTTTGTTATACATGCTCTAAGTATGTTATACAGAGCATTCAAAAGAGTGATTTGTCTCCAATTTTTTAACTGAGTTCTATACTATCCCAAAAAAGAAACGCATAGGCGTTTTGTATGTGTAAAGATCTATTAATTACCAATTGTGTTCTCCCCCCACCCCCACCCCACACACATCCCCATACACCCCTCTGGATCCGCCAATGCAATTTTCCATTGCCAGGCGTCTGAATGTTAGCCTGAGCACGATATCACTGCTTGCAGCTCGTTACAACCAAACAGGTATAACAAATGACCGTCCCCGAACCGGCAGACCTCGAGTCACCACTGCAGCCCAAGATCGGTACATCCGGGTACTACATTTGCGTGATCGTAGTGCCACGGGTGAGAGCACAGCAGCCAGGGTGTCTTGACTTCGGAGGATATCCGGTCAAACTGTACGGAACAGGTTGAGGGAGATAGGACTGAGAGCCAGGAGACCCGACGTCGGGACCATGCTACGTCGTCACCATCGCGCTCAACCTCTCCGTTATCTAAAATGATCCACTTGGTTTTATAGACATTACCTTCTTCTAAACCGATGTAAAAATCCATATACTAAAGTCTATTCGTGGACGAATTATACATGTTTAAAAATACAACATTTTCGCAACAGATTTCTGGGTTATGCGTTTCTTTATTTTTGGAATAGTATATCTTTATTTGCTTTGGGTATGCATGTTATAACCCTCTCTCTTCATTGTCAAAGATAATGCATTCTTTACAGAAACATCATTAATAAATCGGAAATCCATATTTTAAGGTCATTCCAGAAAAATTTAAAGAAATCAACAGGGAAATCCATCAATACAAGGACTTTTATTGTGTTTCATACTTTTCACTGCAAAGGTGATTTCATCCATATCAATATCTTTTTCGAGTTCTTCTCTTAATTCATCATTCAGAGTAGGTGTTTCAACATTCTGTAGATTAACATTTTCGTCCAAGTTGCTCTTTGATGAATAGAGAGTCTTATAAAATGTTCTCAGCTGCTTTAAGATTGAGATGCTATCTGTAATCTCCTCATTATTGTCAGTAACAATTTTATTTATAGATTTGCTGACAAAAGTTATTTTTCTAGATCACAAAAGTATTTAATTGGTTTTTCTCCTTCATACAATAAAATTCTATTTCTAAACTGAATTAATAGCTCTTAATTCCTCTTCCTTTATCTGTTCTAATAACATCTTATGTTTAGATAGTTCTGACAGTATGGCCTCCTCTAAATTTTGGAAATCTTTCCTTACATTGTCTTCACAGTCTTTTATTTTTATTTCCAATTCAGTAATCTTATTATTTTTATGCTTTTCAATAAAGATGCAAAAGAGATAGTTTTGCCTCTAACTTTCATAAGAAATGACCCCATGAATAAACTATCACCTATTTAACCTTATCACAATTCTGATGAATATTGTTGATCTCAAATTTATCATTTCAGAATATTCTTAAATTGTTTCTTTTAAAATTGTCTTAATCAAAATACTGTATTCAGGATGAAAGGAGTAAAGAAATATTATATTTCCAATAGCCCCTGCCTCTTTTCTGATTAACAGTGTTTGAGAGGGTTAATGATATAGCTGAATGGTCGGTTTTATAGCCTGGTAAGATAGCAGAATCCAGAAAAGTAGTTTTAGACACAATTGCAGCTGATGATCTTGTGGATGTTTGGCGGGATTCAAATGATAATCTGAAAAAAATTACATGGTGGAAAAAACATCCAAGGCAGACTGGACTTTTTTTTAATCTCACAAGATTTGCTGTACCTTACACTTGATTCCGATATTCTACCAGGCTATAAAACGGACCGCTGAGCTATTACCTACTCTTTTTCAAATACTATTAACCAAGAAAGAGGGTGGGGGTATTGGAAATTTAATACTTCTTTATTGTTACAACATGATTATAGTGAACTTGTTAGATCCATATTAAAGGACACAGTTGAGGAATACTCAGATATTGATGTATATGAAAAAATGCTAATGACCTTAATATGAAACTTAAGATTGATGATAGTTTATTTTGAGAAACCTTCCTTATGAAAGTTAGAGAAAAATCAATTTCATTTTCAACCTTTCTAAAAAAGAAAACCATTGATAAAACCTCAGAATTAGAAACTAAAATTAAAGACTATGAAGAATCAATAAGAAAGGACTTTCAAACTATTGAGGAAAATTTATTATCTGAACTTGCAAAACATAAATTTGAACTACAACAAATTAAAGAAGATGAAATAAGGGGTATACAGCTAAGAAACATAATTGTATGGTATGAAGAGGAGGGAAAACCAACCATATATTTTGCAACCTAGAAAATAGAAATTATGTCAGCAAATCAATTAATAAGATTGTCACGGATAACAATGACGAAATTACTGACAGCTATTCTATCTTTAATGAAGTAAAAACATTTTACAAAAAACTTTACTCTTCTGGCGGAAAATACGAGGATGATACTTGTTTACAAGATGTGGTAACACCCACTTTAAGTGACCATCTTAGAAACAAATTAGAAAAAGATCTGGACATGGAAGAAATAACATTGGCTGTTAAAAATATGAAAAATAACAAAAGTCCTGGAGTAGATGGATTTCCAATAGATTTCTTTAAATCTTTCTGGAAAGACCTTAAATATTGGATCTATAGATTTATTAAAGATATTCTTAATAAGAATCAAATGTCTTTTACAATGAAAAGAGGTGTCATTACATGTATATCCAAGCCAAAAAAACAGAACCCTTTTAAAAAACTGGAGACCAATAACTTTATTGAATTCACTGTATAAAATAGTAAGCACTTGCATTTCTTATCGATTAAAAACAACCTTGTACTCTCTGATTCATGAAAATCAGACTGGATTTATACCTGGTTGAAATATAAGCGAAAACACAAGATTACTGTATGAGATTATGTTTGAGACAAAAAGAAGAGACATCCCAGGTCTATTAATTTTGATCGATTTTGAAAAGGCATTTGATACTGTCTCTAAAGATTTTATCAATTTGGTATTAAAAAAGTTTGGTTTTGGTCCCCAAATTATTAACTGGATAAATATCCTAACCTATAATACAACTTCTTGTGTTATTCAAAATGGACATCTCTCAGAATTCTTTTCAAATGAACGGGGATGAGACAAGGGGATCCGTTATCACCGTATCTTTTCTTTTTTGTAGCTGAAATCCTTGGATGCATGATTAGACAAAATGAAAATATCAAAGGTATAGTAATTGATGATACGGAGTATAAATTAGGGCAATATGCAGATGATACTGAGTTGTTTTTAGATGGTACAGAAAATTGTCTTTATTCAGCTGTTGATACAATTAATACCTTCTATAAGATGTCAGGACTAAATATAAATATTGATAAGACTAAAGCAATCTAGATTGGTTCAAAAACAGGCTGTGGAGATAAACTATGTCAGGTTTTGCATATTGAATGGCGAAAAAAATGAATTTGATGTTCTGGGAATTATAGTTAACGCCGAACTGAAGGATTTATGGATCATCAATACAAAGAAAGAACTAGAGGAAATTAACAGATTATTGGCTGTGTGGAGAAAAAGACATTTAACACTAATCGGCAAAATCACTGTTATCAAAACACTGGCTATTTCAAAGTTAGTTCACATTTTCAATACTTTACCAAACCCACCCCAAGATTTTGTTACCTCCCGTGATAAAATATTTTTCAAATTCATTTGGAATGACAAAAAAAACAAAATTAAGAAAAGTACTTTGAAAAAAGATTATATACATGGGGGTTTGAGAATGATTGACATAAATACCTTTATCATTGCCTTGAAACTGTCCACTTTGAGACTTTATTTGAGAAAATTATCAATATGCAATCCATGCAATTTTCCTTTTCCTGTTCTCGCGCTGTCACGTCTGCGCGCGATTTTGAGGTGGTGCAGATAAAATCCAACATGGCGTCTCAGCGCAAAACTGTTTTAGTGCGAAATCTGTCAACGACTTTTCAACGATTGATCAGCTTTTAATCTTCACAAATGTAGTGACATTGGTAAGCATTACACCGTTACTCTAAACAAGGATTTTGTTCCAATGACATTGCTTTTTTGGCTCTAAAAGAACATATTAGTCTTTTTTCACCAATGTTTGATTCACGTGGTCAACGCGAACTTACATTGTAACAGTTTGAGCGATTTTGAAAAATTTATTGAAAATCGTTTAAAACTTTGTTGTAACAAAATCATGCATATTTTACTCCAGAGATGATCAGGTAAAGAACATACAGGGGCAACTACTGTAATGTGTGATATTCATATAAGGTTTAATGGCAACATAAACTCGAAAACTTTTCCTGCATACTGTACATTACCAAGGATATGTTTGAGGTTCGTTTGGTTGAAAACAAATAAGACTTTGTTTTCCATCTTTCTCTGAAGAAAATTCTAAATTATATATATGAAATTAAAATATCATTTAGTGTCAATATTAGGGTAACAGATGGGCAACCGATACTTACATTTTTCAACATGTAAGTTTAGAATAGATGTGTGAGCATGCTTTCAAGCACATGTTATATTCAACTTATTTAAATCATATTCTAGCACGACATTGTGTGATATTCGATTCTGATTGGCTGAGAGCCCATCAAAACTGTACTTTAAATGGCGGGTAAAGACCGCTAATTAAAGTGACCGATTCACCGCATATATGAAAACAACGAACTCGTTGACCGTTTTGTTTGTAAACAAACATGTCGATATCGGCGATTTCTACCTCGGCAGCATCTTTCATGTTTTTTAAGTTTTTCTTGTTACTTGAGACTGAATCAGAATTTTGCAAGTTTCCTTATCAAGGTACTTTCGAAGTTTGCCGATGTTAGCGATATGGAAGTTTGCTGCTTTGGCTGTGTTCAGTTGGGAATAGTAGGGTGGTTATCAACAATAATTAAAATTTCCGTGAATAAAGTTAGCGGCGACTTTACGGCTTGAATTGGGACGAGTCGATTGTCATGCATTAGGGGAGATCAATAATTCGCTTGAGAAAAATCAAATAATTGTACTTGCTCACAGTATAAACTGTTGTTTCTTGATTTATGTATGCTACTTGTTACAAATACAAGCATACTGGTTCCTGAAATAAAGCATTTATGTTCTTGAAAATGTCTTATTTTGTTCATTACACAACCTGTCCCTCAATGGGACGATTCCAAGCGATTTCCAGGAAAAAGACCCCTTCACGCCTTGTGTTCTTGCGCACCAAACAGATCGGTTTTAAAACGCTTATCAGTCGTGCTAGAATGAAGATAAAGCTACTCTGTTTTCAATTGTGCGGTCCTTTATCGTTGATTTAAGACCGCTAAATGTTTAATTTAAAACCTCACGCTGTCGCTTTATCTTCTAATTTGCGGTCATTTTCAAATTTAAGTAATATCTTGACAGGTTTATGTATTAACGTGTCTTAACATATGTATCAGTGTACTGATTGATGCGAAATCTTTGTTCGAAGAGGAAGATGTTCTGGCTCTGTGACCCGCGCGCACTGACACCGACAGTCAAGCATCCACTTCCACTGCTTCTCCTGGACCTTCTGGACCTCCTGACCTCTTGGGCCTCCTGGACCTCCTGGACCTTCTGGACCTCCTGGACCTTCGGGACCTTCGGGACCTCTGGAACTCCTGGACCTCCTGGACCTCTTGGGCCTCCTGGACCTCCTGGACCTCCTGACCTCTTGGACCTCCTGGACCTTCTGGACCTCCTGATCTCTTGGGCCTCCTGGACCTTCTGGACCTCCTGACCTCCTCCTGGACCTCCTGGACCTTCTGGACCTCTTGGGCCTCCTGGACCTTCTGGACCTCCTGGGCCTCCTGGACCTTCTGGACCTCCTGAACCTCCTGACCTCTTGGGCCTCCTGGACCTCCTGGACCTTCTGGACCTCCTGACCTCTTGGGCCTCCTGGACCTTCTGGACCTCCTTGACCTCCGACTATCTGGGCACGGCCTGCCACACTTTGTCTAATAGACTTCTACCGCAGTGACGAAAACCTGGTGACCGAGGAAAAGTTGAGAAAAAAAATTATGTGGTCCAAGATCGCCAACCTGTTGAAAGACAAGGGACATGAAATGACTGCGGCACAATGTGAAGGGAGATGGAAGACGCTAGTGAGGGGCATGAAAAATGTTTCTGACCATAACAAGAAATCCGGTAATGGTAAGAAATCCCACATTTCCTGGAGGAAAGGCCGAACATGAACCTTGTGTACATTGCGGGTAGTAAAGCCACAGGTGCACACAGAGAGAGGACACCCTTCCAGCTGACACAGATGCTGACACAGGTATTGATACTTGCTGTAGTACCCCGAAGCAAAGACGGGTAAAGAGTGATGATTCTAAAGTAGCGGGATTGATGCAGACCTATATACATTCCACAGCAGGAAGAGATGAAGATGAAGAAAGACAGGAAGCCATGCACAAAGAGAGAAAAGGGCTCTTCGGGGAATGTTTAAATGTTTTGGGGGAAAAGCAAGAGAGAAATGAATGTGTCAAGACTTTATACTGTTGATTAATAGTTAATGTATTATGATATGCAGTATTTGAGATGAGACTACTTCCATTAGTACAGATTATTGTTCTTTTGTGTTTATACCCTCATGCAAGGTTCAAACCCACATCCTCAAAAACATGCACTTACTCACCATTCATCGTCACTTCTGAAGGGGTGTTTTCAGCTAGCTCAAAATTGAAATTCAAGGGAATTAATTGGATTAGGGCTGGGGGATTATAGTCTGTATCTGAACTGTGTTCCTTTAGTGAAAGCTCGTTCAAATAACTGAACCGAGTTCACCGGGTAAATAAAGTTTGATTTTGTGAACTGTGTTCACTTTGATTTTGATGAATAACGCCGATGTCCACATGTTCGTCAGGAGAGCTGTTGCTGCCGCTTGCTCCGACCGATTTAGTTGAAGACGTTTGGTTCGAATCCCTGAACGACGCGCCAACACATAAAGACTCTGTCAGAAGGTTTGCTGACTATGTAATCATTACGAGACTGTGGGTCCACGCACCACAAACCATGTTGAAGGGTGGCACAGTAGGCTGAATAAGATTGTTAGCCATCCCTACACTCATTTGAACAAACTTTTGTCTATTTTGCAGAGAGAACAAGCCTAAGTAGAGCAAGAATTGTTAAGTTGAATGTATATGGTGTTATGGGACCAAGAAAGAGGAAGTACAGGCAACTAAATGAAAGACTTGAGACGTACAAGACAGAATTTGTAAGCAACGCAAGATGTTTAATGTCGTATGTTGATGCAGCGTCTCATATGATAGATTTTTCATTTTGATGTATTATGCTATCTAGATTGTATTTCTATGTACATGTGTGTTGTGCTGACGCTTGAAAGAGTGCTGATTGACAAAGAATTTATGATATAGTGATTTTATGTCTTGACATGTATGAATCTATTTTTTTATTTTTTTTATTTTAAAAATCACTTTAGTCTTTATTGACTTTATTTCCTTATGCGAGGGTCACAATTCTGCGATACCGGAGACCCGAAGTCTGATACGCACTATAGCTTAATTGGCTATAGAAATGGCAACTTACCGCATCGTTACCCACGACTGATTTTGAGATCCAGTGAACCATTTTTGAGCGGGGTCTTCTCGTTCACCCAGCAGCTTAGGGGGATTAACAGTTATGCTTGATTGATTGTGCAAAGAATGACCTTTTTTGGCGGTTACAGTCCGGGAGAGCCACATGTCCGAAACAGATAGCCAAAATTGATGTGGCCTTCCCGGCAAAAGTCATTTTTGAAATGTGGCCTTCCCGACAAAAGTCATTTTAAAATGTGGCCTTCCCGGCAATAGTCATTTTTGAAATGTGGCCTTCCCGGCAAAAGTCATTTTTGAAATGTGGCTTTCCCAGCAATAGTCATTTTTGAAATGTGGCCTTCCCGGCAATAGTCATTTTCGAAATGTGGCTTTCCCAGCAAAAGTCATTTTTGAAATGTGGCCTTCCCGGCAATAGTCATTTTCGAAATGTGGCTTTCCCAGCAAAAGTCATTTTTGAAATGTGGCTTTCCTGGCAATAGTCATTTTTTTGAAATGTGGCTTTCCCAGCCTGACTCCTTTTGAGCTAACTGAGGATAAACCCTTCTAAATCCTTTGTTTACTTTATCGCTTTGTTGAACGAGTGGGATTATGTGATTCTGAAGATAAAACAATATTGCATATATATTTATCTATTTTAGAATTTACCAATGCATCATTTTAGTTCTATTACACCATGTTTTTAAACGGTTATTTGAAATATATCAATTGTCTTTGGCATGTTAATTACCCAAACCTTCCCAATTATTGCATATCTTAGGCTGTCAGTATGGCATTAGACTTAAGATGGAATCTTTATTCACTTTCACAATTATTTGTATTTGTCCTTTTAGGGAATACTACAGAAAATGAATGTAATATTTGCATGGAAGATGAATCCCTGACTGACACTATTTTTGTACCTTGCGGCCACATGGTAGCCTACAATAGTTGTGCAATTAAATGCAAGGAATGTCCAATGTGCCGGTGTTCTATTATTCAAGCGCTAACATGTTTAAAAAATTGAAAATATGCCAATAAATACCCGAATTGTTACACTGCATGGGCAAAGCTAATGTATATTGCTGTTTTTGCAATAGTTGTTTATTTTTCTTTTTTCTCTTGAAACGACAAAATTGTTGATTTATTTCTAAATCAAGTACTTCAGCATACTATTAGACTTGTTATGTTGTGCCTTTTTGTTTGTGCCTTTACCAGTTGCCAGATACAGTTGCCAATAAATGCTAGGAATGTCATATCTGCAGATAAATCAAGCACTGACAATTTTCAACCTGTAAAACATGATATCAGTATTACTAGTATATATAAAATCAAACGCTGAATAGGCAAAGCTATTTTCTTATTGTAGTTTTTGAAATGCTGTTTACTTGTTTATTATATTGAGAAGAACACAAGAGAGTTTAGATTTGTTTTATATTTTCTAATTCAAGTATTTTATTACATTTTGTGAGCATGACATCATCAGATGACTCGTTGTTTATATTTGTAACTGGTTGATTTGTTTGCGATTGCAACGTTTTGTGCTTTTGTGATACTCATTTTCCAAACAAGAATTGGGCTATATATTTTATCTGTCACCTTAAAATGTTGACAAACTGCAATATTGTTTATGTTATTTCAGTTTTTATTCACCGGACATTTAACCCTTTACTTGTGTGATTTCTGGTCAAATTTGTTCAGTAACACATTGCTGGTTCCAATGTCACCTTTAATGCAGCACGTGCTGGTATATGTATTCTTATGGCAAACAATCATGTTGAACTTTTAATCATGTTGATTGTTTGCTGCATGATTTCACTACAGACGCACTAGAGATAAAAACATAACGCCCAAAACCAACCAACCAACCTAAACCAATAAACGAAATGCTAAAAAGCACGTAGGATCCACACGTCTAAGACAAAATGGTAGAGTCCCAAGCAGCCAAAGCGGCACATAAACTCTCACAACTTAGCTTAGATACTTATCAAAATCAAAAGCCTTTCAAAATAAATAATCTTTCAAAAGTGGCAAAGTAAGTACAAAAATTCTAATTCTAAAGCCAACAAAATCTACTAAAAAACAAACTGAAAAATCTAAGAACCTGCCGTAAACCTGATGTTATTGACAGGGGGGTCGCCAAAATACAAGCCTTGGGCTTGGTAGCCATCTTAACTCTGGACTTGGTAGCCATCTTAACTCTGGACTTGGAACCCATCTTAAATCTGAACTTGGTAGCCATTTTTACTCTGGACTTGGTAGGCATCTTAACTCTGGACTTGGTAGCCATCTTAACTCTGAACTTGGTGGCCATCTTAACTCTGGACTTGGTAGGCATCTTAACTCTGAACTTGGTAGGCATCTTAACTCTGGACTTGGTAGCCATATTAACTCTGATCTTGGTGGCCATCTTAACTCTGGACTTGGTAGGCATCTTAACTCTGAACTTGGTAGGCATCTTAACTCTGGACTTGGTAGCCATCTTAACTCTGGACTTGGTACCCATCTTAATAACTCTGGACTTGGTAGCCATATTAACTCTTGACTTGGTACCCATGTTAACTCTGGACTTGGTACCCATCTTAAATCTGAACTTTGTAGCCTTCTTTACTCTGGACTTGGTAGCCATCTTTACTCTGGACTTGGTACACATCTTAACTCTGAACTTTGTAGCCTTCTTTACTCTGGACTTGGTACCCATCTTAACTCTGGGCTTGGTACCCATCTTAACTCTGGGCTTGGTAGGCATCTTTACTCTGAACTTGGTAGCCATCTTTACTCTGGACTTGGTAGCCACATTAACTCTGGACTTGGTAGCCACGTTAACTCTGGACTTGGTACCCAACTTAAATCTGGATCTGGTAGCTATGGTCTTATAGCCATGGACTTGGTAGCCATCTGAATTCAGCAGAGTACACGTGACTCGAACATGCAACGTTCTAAAATATATTCTGTATCACGCTATTTCCAAACGCATAAGCCTCTGTCATATAATACTCGTATTTCTAAAATGAAGAATCAAATTACCTTCAATTTGAAATAAATATGGCGAAGTAGATTTCATTCAAATTTTTAAGTAAAGCCTACACATTTTTGAAAAAGCGTCTATGTGTATTTCTAGAAAGGAAAATTTGCTGTAACTCCCTATAATGTTGTATTACTTATATACTGCCACGCTTCCGCGCAGTAACATTCATGTGCTGATGCTGATGTACTTGTACTGGCGCAGAGAACGCGTTTACGAGAAGTAGGCGGTGCACGGCAATGAGCAAACCCATTTGGTTTGTGAAAGGTAGAGCAGATGTTGGCTAGTGCACGTGCATTACATGACGAGTAAATTGTTTCCGCGTGTAGCCGCACACGCCTTGCTCATAAGACTCTCACGTCGGTGAAGCAAGTCGCACTACACTTGATCGCGGACAACCTGGGTCCCCTTCGCTAACAATGGCAAGAACCACTGGGCGGCACTCATACATGCTTAATACGGGTCAGTTGTCAGGTGGGTGCTCAACTTATCCTTGTTTGCCAGTAAGATGATCCGTGAAGATCTCGGTTAGAATTGATCTTCAGCAACCCATGCTTGTCGTAAGAGGCGACTAACGGGATCGCTGACTTGGTTGATACATGTCATCGTATCCCAATTGCGTAGATCGATGCTCATGATATTGATCACTGGATTGTCAGGCCCAGACTCGATTATTTACAGACCGCCTCCATATAGCTGGAATACTGCTGAGTGCAGTCTTAACCAACCAACCAGCCAACCAACAACGTAGGAGGCGATTCAAGTGTTCCTTGTGTTCATAATATCAATCACTAGTTTGTCTAGAGCTCGATGATAATCACGACGCTGTCATGTATCCAGAACATTATGAAGGAAGGCCTTAAAACAAACTCACATAGCTGTAATATCTGAATCATATGCTGAAGCAGTGTTTGGTCGATCTTACCAGATTCAGGTCCTCATCAGATGATAGATATGTAGAGTGAGTGAGTATGGTTTTACGCCGCTTTTAGCAATATTCCAGCAATATCACGGAAATGGACTTCATATGGGAATCGAACCCGGGACTTCGGTGTGACGAGCGAACGCTTCAACCACTAAGCTTCCCACCGCCCCTGTGGCGGACTGGCGGTCATTGCTACTGATATGTAAGGTCGAAACTTTGCACGCTGTTCACCTCCTCGACGATAGTTAAAATCAGTTAAAGGTAATTGTACACCTTCAAAGTCATCCAGACTGAGAAAGAAATTTATTGAATATTAGAAGCGTTTTCTCAGATTCTCAGATTTGAAGAAATTTGCAATCAAATGTTGCTTCACTAGATTATATGTTCTTCAGTGAATTCGCAATCGTAAAAACAACATTTTAAAACCCCGACAATGTCCCTTCCAGGATTCCATACATTCACAATATCATTACTGAATGTTTTTGCCAAATCATGATTAAATATTCCTTTGGAATCTCAAGCTTCGGAATTTACCGCTGAAAGATGAAATGAACTTATTTTACATCATTCTGTTTGTCTGTGAACCTAAGCCACTTCAGACGTGCAAGAAACCTTCGTGTGTGAGTTCGAATCCCTGTTCGCCGTTGTTCGAAGGTTCATCTGCACCACACCTATATTCCTAGGCTGCCCGTTCTTCATACTTGCCTCACTTCGGTTTTTTCAGCTCACACCCGTGCAAAACTGAAATCCGGGGTAGAATAGGTCTTCAGCAACCCATGCTTGCCGTACAAGGCGACTATGCTTGTCGTAAGAGGCGACTAACGGGATCGGGTAGTCAGGCTCGCTGACTTGGTTGACACATGTCATCGGTTCCCAATTGCGCAGATCGATGTTCATGCTGTTGATCACTGGATTGTCTGGTCCAGACTCGATTATTTACAGACCGCCGCAATATAGCTGGAATATTGCTGAGTGCGGCGTAAAACTAAACTCACTCACTCATAACTGAAAATGAATTTTCATAAAGGCAATAATGTTCCAAGCAGCGGCGAGCAAGACCTACTCCCTGTGTTTGGCGTGTAGTGGGTTTGTAGATAATCACCTTTAAGTCATGTTAGGATGTAAGTTTCTAAAACAAAAGGAATAGGCTAGTAATTAATTTCTCTTTGTCAAATTCAACTCTCTAGGTTATACCGACCTCATTATTTAAACAATCAGATGCTTGCTCCCGTTGAGATCAAACAGAGATAACGGATATCATATATCTGGTTACGTCAGAACGACCTTTCGTCCGACCAATGACAGCGTCGCTAAGATCACGAACACAGTCGTAATAAGCGACTAAATGCTGGCATGATGCCCAATAAGCTTTGCATTTCGTGAGAAGGTTGTTTGTTTGTTTGGTTGGTTTTACGCCGCTTTTAGCAATATTCCAGCAATATTACAGCAATATTCCAACAACATCACGACGGGGGACACCAGAAATGGGCTTCACACATTGTACCCATGTGTGGATTCGAACCCGGGTCTTTGGCGTGACGAGCGGACGCTGTAACCATTAGGCTACCCCTCTGCCCCGCTATATATAATACACGTACATTGAGAACATTAGTGTAACTTAGGCCCTGTTCACATGCACAAGATTTGCATACACAAGCAAATATACATATGAGTATATTTGCTCACATAACAAATAGTATATTTGCACATACAGGGTACTGATATATTTCCAAAGCAATTTTTTTCATTTTACTATACAGCAAGATGGAAGCAGTCCTTTCTCAACGTAGAAGATATAGACTAAGCCTTGATTTTAGATATTTTCCTACATCTTATCCACTGCGTTAACAGTTGGAGAGAGCCCTATATAGACTAAGCCTTGAATAGCCCTTGAGAGAGCCCTATATGATAGACTAAGCCTTGAGAGAGCCCTATATAGACTAAGCCTTGAGAGAGCCCTATATAGACTTGAAAGAAGCAGATACTGGTGGCAGAACATTGTTTTGAATTCCTTTAATGATACACAGTGGGTTGAGAATTTGAGAAATAAAGAGAAGACTTTCAACTTCATCTGTGAGCAGCTGGCTCCTTATCCTGGCACACAGCACGTAGTGTGGGAACCTCTTGAGATCAAGCATCAGGTTGGAGCAGTTATATATTGGCTTGCTACCTCGTCCGAGTACAGAAGGGTTTCAAACCTTTTTGGTCTTGGAAAATCAACCCTTTTTGACTGTGTTCACAATGTTTGTAATGCAATAACGGATCACTTGTCACCTGTGTACATAACATTTCCAGCTGGAGATAATCTAAAAAATGTAATTCAGGATTACAAGGAAAGGTGGGGATTCCCAAATTGTGGAGGAGCCATCGATGGTTCACACATTCCGATAATATCACCACATCATGATCGTTACATTTGTACAGACATTTGCGTTGAATGGCCAGTACGGGTGCACGATGCCAGAGTTTTTGCAAATTCTGATATATTTCACAGGGGAGTTTCAGGACGACTGTTCCCTCAATGGAGCAAGACTCTCAACACCAACGACGGGTTTGATGAGGTACCTATTGTGCTTATTGTGGACCCCGCATATCCTTTGAAAGTCTGGCTCATGAAGGTTTTCCCAGATAGAGGAAACCTGGCGCAGTCCTAAAAGAACTTTAATTATCATCTGAGCAGAGCCAGGATGACGATTGAGTTTGCAATTGGACGTTTGAAAGGAAGGTGGCGTCGTTTGCAAAAACGATTGGATGTTGATGTAGAATTTGCCCCAGCAGTTATTGCAGCTTGCATTGTCTTGCACAATATTTGTGAGATAAAACAGGAACAGTTTCCAGAGGAATGGCGTTACCCTGTTCATGATATGGCTTTTGAAGATTATGACAATAGTGACATATCGGACAACAAAGCCAAGGCGATAAGAGATACCGTTTGTAACTACCTTGCAACTACAGGTCATTGAGTTCCTCCTTCATCTCCTTGATGGCTTAATGCGCCCTTGTGCTGTATGAAATAGAAGTCTCTTTCTTATACTTATATTCATTTCATGTTTGGTTCATTTGATTGCAGAAAAGAATAAAGCGTTGTAGTTTGACAATCTTTTAATTGGAAAATTACATCAATTCACATACACTTAAATCGTGGAATAAACAGAATAACTTCCAAATGAAATGTCACAGTTTAACTCTGGTTGTAGAATAATCTATGACAATCTAAAAAGAACATTTGAAAGAACATAAAGAGCTTCACGATAAGTGATTTCTCACTAAAGATATCTTGAAAACAATAATTAACTAAGTGTCACTCCTTACGTGAAACGAAAGCAAGTAAAATTAAATGTTCAAACAGTTGGAACCCGCAGCAGATGAACTTGTACAGCTACATGCATCATCCATTTCGGAATGTCACAGATTATAAAAGGTTTCACCAGCTTTCTGATAGGAAACGTTGCTGTGGTCACTGACTGATGGGCTGTAGGAGCATTGTCACTGTTGCTGGCGACTCTGTGATGTCCCAGGATTTGGATCCAAATTGGGTGTTTGTTCCAACACGAGACATGATCATGCTCATCATTGTGTACAGATGATCACGCTTCTCTCTCTCTTAAGACGCTCTTCTAACTCTAACCTCATTTTCTCTATTTCCATCTTTTTCATTTCAACATCAAGCTTGCGGTGTTCTCAACACAACAGCTTCTCTTCATCTTTCTGATTACTTGATGTAAAACTGTCCATCACAGACGACAGAGCTATCTCTAGACGTGACCTTCGGGGTCTCTTCTTGTAGCCATCATGTTTCACATCGCAACCCCTCTTAGCCAATTTGGGGCGGTGGGGTAGCCTAATGGTTAAAGCGTTTGCTCGTCACGCCGAAGACCCGGGTTCGAATCCCCACATGGGTACAATGTGTGAAGCCCATTTCTGGTGTCCCCCGCCGTGATGTTGCTGGAATATTGCTAAAAGCGGCGTAAAACCAAACTCAGTCAGTCAGTCTTAGCCAATTGACTTTGTTTGGGCTGTAGTACTTGACTGACAACACTTTCCTCAGATCTGTTGGTATCCCTTTCTGGTTCATCCTGACATTGATCTGGCTCAGTTTCCTTAACTCTTCATAGATAGCATGTATGTTGATTTTTGGATTATCAAGTTGTTCTTCTGTTTCTCTCAGCCCATAAGTTAAGCAAAGCTTTAGTCTGATCATCTGTCCAACCCTGACCACGACTACGACGACCTTTGTTTCCTTTCTCGGCATGTTGACTGCCAAGTAAGTACTGAATGATTGCCAAATTTCACAAACTGACAGAAACCAGACATTATGTCTAGACAGTGGTCTTAAAATACCAATGATGCAATATCCTATTACTATAAATAACATCAAAGATGATAAGCAATACAATTTTGTGTTTTTGCTATGCGTTCATATGACAAAAATATTCACATATGTAAAAATGCATATATGTAAATATACTTTTGCACTACCCCCTGACTAGGTGCATATTTGCATACAGTGCAATATGCTCACGTAAGCATTTGCGTTCATATGCACATTTTGCTCACGTTTGTGTT
Organism: Haliotis rubra; assembly: GCF_003918875.1. Taxonomy (NCBI): domain Eukaryota; kingdom Metazoa; phylum Mollusca; class Gastropoda; order Lepetellida; family Haliotidae; genus Haliotis; species Haliotis rubra. Next base: position 100,746 of record NW_025764934.1, on the reverse strand, counting down.
TTGCACCAGGGGTGGAAATAACCCATTGCCCGACGTCCGAGTCCAGTGTTTTTTTATGTTGGGCAAGCAAATTTGTATATCACACTGTACCGGTGTCCAGTTGACTTTCCAATATTAATTATGTTGTTTATTTAAAAAATCAACAAGAAAACGGCCCGTATAGTGGAAACATTATCAGGGCAAGTGACATTACATGTGCCACTGTACCGGAGTACACTAGCAATTTTAAAGTTATTTCCACCCGTGTGCACACCTGAGTAACAATACACACGTGAGTAAATGTGTGGATATGAACAGGGCCTAAGATATTATTTCACGGCTATCCCTTTGGAAAAGGAATCGCGTTTCCTAGCAGCAAGAAATATATATTTTGCAAGATTCGTGGAGCAAACTAACAAGACCATTTTCTCGAGAGTTGGGAACATGTGATAATATTGAGGTATGAGATTGGATCGCAGATCAAGGTAAAATTGGCACACGAGGCAAAAGTGAAATTCATCCTCGACAATTGGTATAATACAAGTGATCATCAGTGATCATCAGCATGAGAATCGATCTACGCAGTTGGGATACGATGACATGTGCCAACCAAGTCAGCGAGCTTGACCATCCGATCCCGTTAGTCGCCTCTTACGTCAAGCATAGGTTACTGAAGATCAATTCCAACCCGAATCTTCACGGGTGTCGTGAGAGGAAACGTAATGGATGGATGGCTATGCGCTATGACTTAATGGCGTGTCATTGTACACCTGATGCGTGGCACGTTGGACTTAAATCAAGGGTTTGTCTGATCCAAATGGGGACATTATTCGCAATTTATGTAGAATATTGCTGAAAATTGTGTAGACGAATTACATTTTGAGGCTTGCAGAACCATTTGCGAAGTTCTCAACTATGTTGGTCATAGTATATGTGGTTTACAAAATATGTCTATTTCACAAAAGGATCCCTGTTGAATATCTCAGAGAACTAATATGATGGCGCCTCAACACTTTGTTACTGACTGATTTATTAAAGTCATTTTGTATCACCTTTCAAATTTTAAAACACACGAACGCAGTAACACAGAATCAAATTCAGCATTAAAATGCAAAAATAATGTTAATACTGTACAGATGGTATTTATGGGGGGAAATAAATCAAATTATTTGTTGCAAATTAAGACGTGTGCGCAGTGAACTTTAATATTGTTCTATTGAGATCTTTGAATAGACGTTTTTACCATTCTGATGTTTGTGATATAACATACTGTTTTATATGAAATCACATACTTTTGGAGGAGGTATTGAACGTGTGACATCAATATGTTCGAAGCTATTGAAACGCCACTGTTGTCGAATGCAAAAAGGGAAATTGTGGAACGTATATGCAACAAAATGTTGAATTAACACAGATAATAAAATTTATAGATGAAACTGATAACAAACCTATTTTGATTTTGCATTTGAGGAGAACAAGAGGGGGCAGTATTGCCGAATGATGCACAAATAACAACATAAACGCGCTGTTCGGTATCTCACGCTCAACACAACATTGGCATTGGTTAGTATACAAAATAATTTATGTAAACAATGGACAATTGTCCAAATTATTGGAAAGTTAATAATTATTCATGTAATTAGAAACTGCCATCTTTCTATTGTTTCAGACCCGTGAAGATCTGTGTTAGAATTGATCTTCAGTAACCCATGCTTGTCGTGAGAGTCGAATATATAAAACGGGATGGGGTGGTCAGGCTCGCTGACTTGGTTCACACATGTCATCGGTTCCCAATTGCTTAGATCGATGCTCATGATGTTGATCACTGGATTGTCTGGTCCAGACTCGAATATTTACAGACCGCCGTCATATAGCTGGAATATTGCTGAGTGCGGCGTAAAAATAAACTCACTTACTCACTATTTGTTTCATAGAGGACGATTTTGGTTAGATTGTTTATTAACGTCGCATTCAGCAATATTCCAGCTTATGGCTTATGTATACAAGATTGCTGTTGTTTGAATCTCATGGGACCAAATTTTCTTCTCAAGTCATCGTGTGTATTTATGAGACGAATTCGTGTAACCGGTATTCAAATGATGACAACTATAACAAGGAATGGTCGGGACTGACAGGTACTTCGAGTTATGCATTATGTTCGAGACACCGGCATTCGACTCATCGGGATTTGACTGTATATGCAGGCTGTCTGTAAATAATCTGACAATCCAGCGATGAACAACATGAACATCAACCAAGAAAACCCGATCCCGTTAGTCGCCTCTTAAGACAAGCATAGGTTGCTGAGAGGATGAAGACGGCGAGGTCTAATGTCTCCATATCTGTTCCTTTAATCGTTGCTATTTTGGGTATTAAGCATTTAATAAAACGCTAATGTCAATGGAAAATGATGATGGTGACAATGTACCCATGACAACCACATTGTCTTAGCAACCTAAAAACATCTATTGTCAATCTGACACAAAAATGATTGCGAATAGAAACAATTGATTTTTGAAGAATCAAAGAAAATGGTACCATGGTTATAAAAAACGCAAAGCCTCAATATCTCTTACTAATTTGAATACTTTGTGCGTACATCGCTTTTCGCCTATTGCAATGAATTAAAAATATTATTATTCCTGAAAGTAACATTTTAATAACACTCTTTGTTCAAATTTTGAATTTTTCTTAAACTTTTATTGAAAATGTTTCTGTTCTCTTTCGTGAATCAGGTGTGTTGCGGTACCCTAGTGGTGAAAGCGTTCGCTCATCACGCCGAAGACCCGGATTGGATTCCTCACATGGCGAAAACGAAACTCACATTCTCACCTTTGTGAATAAAAAGACGTGAAGCTATTTCAGTGGAAACACACACACACACACACACACACACACACACACACACACACACACACACACACACACACACACACACACACACACACACACACACACACACACACACACACACACACACACACACACACACACACACACTTAGTATCCAGCCTTGCACAGCACAGCACAGCAGCAGCAGCAGGACTGTTACTTGCCACAGAAGGGGTAGAATTATAAACTCCATTCCATAGATGGGGTGATATTTCTGTGAAATTATGGATTCTGTGAATGTCTGACTACCCTACGCAATAAACTGTCCTCACCCCCACCAGCAGTTGTTGGTATTTTGAAGAGCTGGTCACAGTATTAGGATTATGAAAATCCATGAATAATGCACAGGCATCAAAGGTCATGATTCTTATCCTGACACGACTAAACGTCATTGATGCCATGGCGGTGTTCAGATGGCGAAGAGCGGCATTTCAAACGACCTTTGTGTTATCAAGTTGACTAGAAAGGTTGTTGGTTAGTCAAGACAATACCTTTATTGAAGTGATTACTAGTGCTGGAGAATAGGTTTTAAGGGTGATCGGATAGATGAGTGCAAGGTGGATGGATGGAGGGAGGGGAACATTATTGGACTGATGGTTATATGGATGGAGGGATTAATGGACGGAAGGATGGATGGATGGATGGGATGGACGGACGGACGGACAGACGACGGATGGATGGATGGACTTATGGATGGACGGATGGGTGATGGATGGATGGAGGGGTTAATGGACTGAAGGATGGATGGATGGATGGATGAGGGTTTTTGGACTGAAGGATGGATGGATGGATGGAGGGGGTAATGGACTGAAGGATGGATGGACGGAGAAGGGGTTAATGGACTGAAGGATGGATGGACGGAGGGGTTAATGGACTGAAGGATGGATGGATGGATGGAGGGTTAATGGACTGAAGGATGGACGGATGGATGAGGGTTAATGGACTGAAGGATGGATGGGTTAATGGACTGAGGGATGGATGGACGGAAGGAATGGACTGAAGGATGGAGGGTTGGACGGACTGGACTGAAGGATGGATGGATGGGTTAATGGACTGAAGGGTGGATGGACGGACGATAACAATTGTTTTCTTAACATAATAGCATGATGGATATACAGTGATAATCTTTTTAAAATGGAGACATCGCATGAGGAAACAATTTTGTAAAATGCTGCATTATTACTTCTGATTGTAATACAGTTACGGAAATAATCAGAACGGATTTTATCATAGGCTGGACATTCAACAAGAAAACGTAATTCGTCTTCAGTGCCTTTGTTACAAAATGGACATGATCTATAATTTCTATCAATGGATAGTCTTCTTCCTTCATTTACTTTTAAATCTAATAGCCCCAATCTAAATTTTACAAGTAGCAGTCTCAGATTCTTTGTAGTCACGAGGGATAAATATCTTTCTGGTTCTAAAAGGGACTTAAACTGTCTGTAACAATCAAAACGGGAGCTTTCTTCTAGCCTCGAGTGCCATTCTTGTTGAAAAATACATATACAGCGATCTCTAAACTGGTTCAGGAAAACATTGACGTGCAAAACCTCGTCAGTTTCAGCGCTACCATTGTGTAAGGATGTGTTTCGATGCTTATTCACATTACTACAGTGGTATAGTGCTCGAAATACCACCTATGTTATGAAATTCATTAAAAACTGTAAAATAAATATAAAACAAGAAGAATCTGAAGAATTTGAAGAATCTAGATAACTGACCACGTCTTTAGCACCTCTACGGTATAACATTTGATCCTTGATACTTGTGTTGTATCTAAAACCGGAACTGCCTTCCCGTTATTGCAGACATTCAGGTAAATCAACTGTTTCTGGAATCCAGCATTCGGTCAGTGACAGATGTTAGTCACAAGTAGGACATGAAACTACAGCCTTGAGCCGACTAGCATTGCAGATGAGTGTCGCAATACAAACACTGAATTCTTCAGGCCCAAAAAGATCAATGAGTTATATGTGTGTGGGGTCATAAAGCAGGCGGTGTATCTGATGACGTTTTACAAGTCATGTGAAGCACAAGGAAGGAGCCAGAACTGAAACGGAATCTTACAAACAGGAAGCAATCAAAGGTGAAGGTGTCACTATGGATCTACCAGCTGTGTTGATTGCTCCATCACTGAATGGCAGGGTATTGTAGCATAAAACCAAGTTGGCCTGTCACAACTTTACCATCTTTGATTTTGAGTTTCCCACAACGAAACACATGTGATACATGTGGTCTCATCTTAGGCAAGTGAGATTGTTCAAAACTGCCTCTGTTCACCCAGCAGAAAATGGGTACCCGGTGGGACATATCATATGACTATAACCTTCTAGCGCCTAACAGGCAGCTTGGGTTATCGGGGGTAATAATGTTGTGGTGTTTGTACGCGCTTTGAGCATGCCCCTTTGTGGTGTAGAGTATTGCGCGGTAAAAGTACCCTCGTTGTTATTATTCATATCAAAGTAGAAATGCAACTCTGGCCAATGTTGAGCCCAGCATCTGAGAAGCAAGGGACTATCAGAAATGCAACTCTGGCCAATGTTGAGCCTAGCATCTGAGAAGCAAGGGACTATCAGAAATGCAACTCTGGCCAATGTTGAGCCCAGCATCTGAGAAGCAAGGGACTATCAGAAATGCAACTCTGGCCAATGTTGAGCCAAGCATCTGAGAAGCAAGGGACTATCAGAAATGCAACTCTGGCCAATGTTGAGCCAAGCATCTGAGAAGCAAGTGACTATCAGAAATGCAACTCTGGCCAATGTTGAGCCTAGCATCTGAGAAGCAAGTGACTATCAGAAATGCAACTCTGGCCAATGTTGAGCCCAGCATCTGAGAAGCAAGTGACCATCAGAAATGCAACTCTGGCCAATGTTGAGCCTAGCATCTGAGAAGCAAGTGACTATCAGAAATGCAACTCTGGCCATTGTTGAGCCCAGCATCTGAGAAGCAAGTGACTATCAGAAATGCAACTCTGGCCAACGCATTGTTGAGCCCAGCATCTGAGAAGCAAGTGACTATCAGAAATGCAACTCTGGCCAACGCATTGTTGAGCCCAGCATCTGAGAAGCAAGTGACTATCAGAAATGCAACTCTGGCCAACGCATTGTTGAGCCCAGCATCTGAGAAGCAAGTGACTATCTCCCAGAAGTACCTTGGAGAAGATCACACTCACATGGAGTGGCACTCAGTTCACAATGTCATCGAGCAAGCTATGCCGCACAGGTCTACCCCAGCTAATTATGTTGATGTTTTTAAAATGGTAAGTGATAGCAAGCCCTATGAAGACTAGTCTCCTATGTATGAATTCGTCAAAGACTCCTCTCTTTGTTTCACTTAAACTTCTATCAGACCCAGTAACAAAGATGGAGATCCACAAGTCACTGACATCAAATACTGAAGTCAAGGCGTGATTTTGTTCATGCCGAATCACACTGATGACTGGCAAGATCTACCTCGTAGACCACAGACAGGGGAGCAGGGAGAACAATCACAAAGGTGTTTTACAACCACTGAACATGAAGGAAGCAAAGTACAAACATCTTCAGGAACTCAAATTTGTTATGCCATCCGATTAGCATCTGTTCTATAATGCTGCTCTTCCTACTCTTGAGAAATAACAATCTCACACAAATCACAAAACTGTAAGAGCGAGACACATGACGTATTACAGACAATGTCTGTACTGTCAGACTGTATGCTCTAAGTTGATATTGTAATATGTTCATACTTCAGGATGTAGCCCTGGAAGAGGGAACCTGTTTTATGTTACAAATAGTTAAGTTACAAAGGCGTGTCACGGGTGTTTATTCATGTTAAGTAGTTTGTCAGAGGCCGATATAATTATGAGAGGCTTATCACTGTTGAAATATGGTGACTGGACCATATGTCCTAACAGTTCATTCCTATTTGTTCTATCAGTCAACAGACTTTGGGGAAGGTGTCTACATACACGTACAGGGTTGTGCCCAATAGTTTGCTGAGATAGTGCCCAGAGGTGATACAGAACATGTGTTACAGTTCGTTCCATTCTTCATATTTATGTTACAACGGTTTTGTAACAATGTTTGCTCATTTTAAGGAGTTTGACTGTATGGTCAGTATCTGGTACAGGGCCCCGTTGTGTGAGACGTCTTTAGAGACGATACTGTAAATGAGATGGATTTATGAATAGGGCCCACAACTAATCACGGTACAGCAGTCATGAATAAGTGGTCCATTTAGTATTTTCTTACACCGATAGAACATGTCATGCAAATCGGCCTTGGGCCATAAAATGATCTTTTTTTCTTGTTTAAACATTGTATTTGATAATGCAATAATGATTCTGGCTAGTCGAACACACACCAGACCATCTCTTCTTCCTGTTAAATTGTTATTTGAATACATCTAAGTGAAATTACCTGTTTTTCAAAACATTCTATTTAACAATAGACTTGGTGCAAAACCTCATATTTTTCATCCAGGACTAACCCCCTTGGAATTAAGATGCCAAACATGTTTGGTTTCACTGCAAATAATGATGCAAAGTTATGGTTGAAAACTCATTGTGTTAAGTTTGCACATAAAAAATGAAACTTTTTCTCGATTATCTCAAAACATTTTTAAAGTCAGATACACGGTTTTGACAGGAGTGCGATGTTACACATTGTACCTGTTGAATCAGCAAGAGGCCGTGGTGTGCTATATTGAGACAGAGTTCAAGAGGCTTCCACTTGTTCTGACCCACAGAGTATTACAGAATGATCTGGAAGGGGCTACAAGAAGCTGATTTCAGAATCAACAACATCGACCTACCACTCAAAGCGGACACTTCCTACGCGATGTATACCCGACAAATGTTGAAAGTAGAGCTGGGACGAGTCCAAATTTTCTACCCGAGTACCCCATCCCTATTACCCTACCCGGATACCTGACATCAAATTTGCAAGAAATGGCAATGTATTTGGAGGCTAAAATTTCGAGTTTTGCAATACCTTAACCATGTGTTATATTCAAAAGAAGTAACTGTGAATTATGTCTAAATCTTCAAAGACAATACAACCTTTTGATCATGTAAGAATAACATATTACATTGTTTAATCTATTAGTCACATGATCATAATGGGTCCGGGTATTGAGATGGGTACCCGGGGCCAACTCATTACCCACCCGTCCCGGGTATCCTGTTCCAGCCCTAGTTGAATGCCGCATTTTAAGTCTCTATAGTCTTTTGCGGTGAAAACGTACCGATGAATTTCACTTTAAACAAAAATGTAAATCAAATAAAGAGAAATTAAGATTGCGAATCCTCATAATTTTACCATTTCAAAATTTAAATCTCAGATTTTTATTCAATTTAGGATAAAAGTTGTTTAACAAATGATCATAGTTTCAAATCGATATTATTGGTTTGTATTACAAGGGGGGTATTCACATTAAATGAAACACCGAGAACAAGGAGGGTTGGTCTAAGTTAACGCTCATCACGTGCATTTGTTTCACTGTTCCAACTACTGCGCTTACACCCTTGTAATACAAACCAATATAAGCGATTTGAAACAGTGATCGTTTGTTAAACAACTTTCTTCCTAAGTTAAATAAAAATCTAAGATTTAATGAGGATTCGCAATCTTAATTTCACTGTATTCGATTTACATTTTTGTTTAAAGTGAATTCATCGGTACGTTTTCACTGCAAACAATCTTAATTAGCGTGCATATGTACCTACAGCGATGATGATGATGATGATGTTGATGTATTGTGAATGCTATTATGAGGCAGTGTTAACCCTGTTTCATCTGTTACATTGTACCTGTGGATTCAGTAAAGGGCAATCTTGTGCTATATATATACTACCCATCAAAAGTTTAGACTCATTAGTGTAAATGTAGCCACGTACTTCAGTCAACTGTTCTAAACTAGATTTTGCAAATATTCAATACTGTTTAAAGGCAGTTTACAAATGACGGGATGTAGTGTAAAACAAATTCGTAACGTTGAAAAGATAGTTGTCATGAGTTCATGATGAGACTCAGTGAAAATTGGCAAATTCTTAACAAAACTTTACACGAAAACGCAGCTGTTCACATGCACGATATTTGCATATGCCTTTCAGCAATTCATCTACATAAGGTTTGCATTTGGTTCCCCCAAGTTAGTGGAGAAATTATTTTTCGATGTAACCATATATATGCACATAACATATAGCGAGTGCTTTAACTGAGTATTAACTTCTGATTGGAAGTATAGTTGGACTTCCTATATATTTAGACAGAGTTCTAGAAGCTTCCGGCGTGTTCTGATCCACAGAATATTATAGAATGATCTGGAAAGGGCTAAAGGAGCTGAATTCAGCATCATCTGCCTTCGTGGATAATTTTCTCGTATCTTTTTGTTATCTATATAAGGGCTTGTTTATTTTTTGTTTTGTTTTGTTTTAATTCCAGCATAATAGGTACAATCACATGGGTATAGACAGTCATCAGCTTGTTGTACAGGCTTCATAACAAAGTTCAAGGAGATGGACATTGAAAGTGTAATGAAGTAATTCTATGGCTGTACAGATATACAATATTAAATAAAACTGCTGTATAAAATCAGATATACTCTATCTCCGGCTGGTAGAACCCGGTTCAAGAATGGCACAATGTTTGTCGAAGAAAGTAAACTTCAAGGTTGTATGCCAGTGTTACATAAAATCAGATATAGTTAATCTGTTTGTTTGAGATGCAAAGTGCAAGAAAGGCACATATGGCTATAGGCTAATAGCATACCAAATGGTTTATTAATGGGGGTTGAGCCCGTATCCCCATTATGTATACTACCGGGGGCTATTGCTTCTCAACTCACATTACATCTCAAGTTACAACAAGGCTAGCATTGTATTGTAATGATCATTACACTCTGGAAACTCCGAGGCGGTAAGATGGCGGTATAATCACGCTCCTATCAAACCCTCTGGGGCTGATGTGGCTTATCAATGTATTTTGAACATTGGTGGTAAGATATTGGAGTGACGTCAAATCTCCAGAAAGCTTTTGACGTCACTTGCCATCGGAAGTCCACTCATCTTTGTTTAGCCGTAGTGAAAGGAAACATATGATCTTAATGAAACTGAAAATAAATATTTAATGACCGAGACTAAATCAGTTTTCTTTGTTTAACTACTCTAAAACACCGCCAAATAATGAAAATAGAAAGTCAATATCCAAATCAATTAGTTTTATATGAAGATATACATTAATGAAAAAAATGAAACTGTGTTTGTATATAGTTCACTGAAAATTTAGCTTATGATAAATTTAAATAATAATCTTTCAATAGGTATTCAAGAAAACATCGTTATTCACAATGAACGTGGATGCTAATGCACTGGGCACAATTTCGATGTTTGTGTGTTTGTTGAAAGCATAGAGCTTCTACGCGTGTTTTAAAGTGTGTTTGTTGTTTAACGCCGCACTCAACGCAATATTCAGTCTACATAGGGGGATCTAGAGGGGGCTGCAGGGGTGCGCACCCCCCTTTTCGTCCTAAAAGTTTATTAAATGACCACTGAAAACGGTTGAAAATGAAGTGTGCACCCCTACCCCTTTCTCAAAAGTATCCGCTGTATCCGCGGATGGTCTATACATGGAGGCCATCTCTTAATAATCGAGTCTGGGCCAGACAATCCAGTGATCAACAGCATGAGCATCGATCTACGCAATTGGGATACGATGATATTTATGTCAACCAAGTCAGCGAGCCTGACCACCCGATCCCGTTAGTTGCCTTTTACGACGAGCATGGGTTGCTGAAGATCAATTCAAACCGGGATCTTCACGGGTCACTTGCTACTTAATCATCATCCACAACTGTGGTTACAGGGGCGGATACAGCTTATTGAGAAAGGGAGGTGTGTGTGTGTGTGTGTGTGTGTGTGTGTGTGTGTGTGTGTGTGTGTGTGTGTGTGTGTGTGTGTGTGCATCAATCATATCCCCAGTGGTTGACAACATGATCATCGATCTACACAACTTGGTTGACACCTTGACCATGTCTGACCACCCGATCCCGTTATACCAACCGACCTCGTTATACCACAAGCATAGTGAGTGAGTGAGTTAAGTATTACGCCGCACTCAGCAATATTCCAGCTATATGGCGGCGGTCTGTAAATGATCGAGTCTGGACCAGACAATCCAGTGATCAACAGCATGAGCATCGATCTGCGCAATTGGGAACCGATGACATGTGTCAACCAAGTCAGCGAGCCTGACCACCCGATCCCGTTAGTCGCCTCTTACGACAAGCATAGTCGCCTTTTGTGGCAAGCATGGATTGCTGGAGACCAACTCTAACACAGATCTTCAACCGATTATTACATGGCTGCCTGGTTATCAACCAAGATTTAGTTACACAATGTTCTACTGGAGTATGCACAGAATTATTAGCCCAGTTAAAACAGAACACATAAATTTTAGTCCAGTTCTGCAAGTACAATGTATGTCAAACTCCTTTCCTGGGAAGATGTGAGTGGCGGGTTTCATGAACAATACAAAGACACATCATATGTAACTTCTAAATATACTTTAATAGCTTGAATATACCAGAACACATTGTCTAAAAGATAACAAACTATATACACATGAGAACATGAATATATTATGCTATTTCTATTTGGAACATGATCAACAGTACAAACACCAAGGCAGGCCCATCTTTTATATTCCTTCAGTACACTATAACCAACATTATCCTGCTCAATGCAAGGCCAATAACTCTTCACTTAATTAAATGAGGGAGGTGGGTTGCACATTTGAACATAATTTCAGTTGTGTAATAACCTGAGAACTTGATGCTGAACAAAAGCCTCAAGTGAGTCTCAAGCATAGACACAAATTTATAATTTTACTGGTTTCACACCAAGTCAGCTTGAGGTACAAACTGGGAGTGACGCAAGTTTTAATTTTACAGGTTTCACACCATGTCAGCTTGAGGTAGAAACTGGGAGTGACACAAGTTTTAGACCTCTTCCGCTTTTGAGAATCAAAAGTCATGATTAGCTGCTGACACAAACTAGACACAAGTCAAGTCATAATCAGAGCATATTGGTATCTGAACCCATGATAACAGGATCCTACCACTACTAAGGGGAGCTACTCTGTACAGTGTTTTGTGGCGTCACAGATGGTTCGGCCCCCTATGTATACCATACAGTCAGAAATTCAAATATGCAAGACACATGTTAGGTGAACATAATCAATATTGATTTTCCGGAGCATATTTGGCCATATCAAGAAATGAATTGCACCATAATGCATTATTTGTGTATTCATGGAGCTTACGAACATCTCAGGCATAAGTACATAAAACATTAAATTGAATTTGGGTATTCAGCAAAGCAAAATAGGTAAATTGGAATAATCAAGTCAGGCTGATAATATTCAACACACATATATTTAATTTGCCAGAAATGTGGTCAGTGGTCATTGCCTTAAAAATTAACACTGTCAAATTGGTCAAAACATTTTAAAGAATTTATTTTGTTTTTGCTAAACTGAATATAATAAATAATACATAAACTGGAGACTTCTTATTGTAAATATTCATGATATGTATCAATATGAGTGAGTGAGTGAGTTGAGTTTTATGCCGCACTCAGCAATTTTCTAGTTATATGGCGGCAGTCTGTAAATAATCGAGTCTGGACCAGACAATCCAGTGATCAACAGCATGAGCATCGATCTGCGCAATTGGGAACCGATGACATGTGTCAACCAAGTCAGCGAGTCTGACCACCCGATCCCGTTAGTCACCTCTTACGACAAGCATGGGTTACTGAAGGCCAATATTCTAACCCGGATCTTCACGGGTCGTATCAATATGAACTCATTATGTGTTTGCAGTGACCCAAGTTGAGAGCTTACATAATTTTACAGATTAAACACTATTTCATGTGTGTCTCTAAACTGGTATGACTGTGGGTAAACTGTTGTCATACTAGGGGCAACCGATACACCTGATCCTGGCAAAACCAAGGGAAGCAACTCATCAGGTAAATAGCATCAACATGGCCACCTGTTAGATGAGAGAGTTTTAGTTTTATGTTACTTTTAGCAATATTCCAGCAATATCACAGGGGGGGGCACCAGAAATGGGCTTCACACATTGTACCCATGTGGGGAATCGAACCCTGACCTTCGGCGTGACGAGCAAACGCTTTAACCACTAGGCTACCCCACTGTCCCTCCAGCTCTTAAAACATACTAAGAAAAGCAAACAATATGATATTACTATAACATATACCAGCATTACAGTAAATATTTTCACAATATACAAGACAAATGTCATACAAAAAACACTACAAAATATTGCACAACTTCAGCTGAGATTAATTACAAGCAGAGAAAATGAATACCATGTTCCCATTCCTCACCTAAACACATCCTCAGTAATCATGAGACTCATATCTCTGTTCTATTTTGAAAATACCAGAGACTAAGTCACTACAATAATTTCATTTGGAGTCAATTTGGAGTCAATACAAAGAGACCCACAATCTCAACTTAACTAAAATATGGCAACATCATGAGTGTATGACTCTGTTTTTGTGCAACATTTGAAAAAAAAGAACGCCTACCAGAAAAGATACCTTCCTTAGTTGTCTGAACAATAAGGAAAAGATATTTCTGACCTAAAATGTAATTCAAAACAGTCTTCAGGCCATACACTTAGGCAAACCAGGATTTGATCGTAAGATCACAGTGTCCTGTTGTACCCAAGGGACACAACTCTACACAAGATGACAGCACAGCCTGGACAAGTGAGGGTGACATGAATGATAAGAGATAACGTATCACTCAAAACGCAAGGATAACCCGATTCTTTCATATCTTTTACAGTTAACCTGCTATTCCGGCAGTGCTTTTAACGATAAATACTGAAGACATACGTTCTAATAATACTGGTGCACAGATCTGTCGACAATATAAAATTTGAAACTAAAAGAAAACAATGCCAGTAAAACACTGGTAAATTCAATATAAACTTATTTCATACTGGCCATGTACCAGCATCAACGAAACAAATATAACCTCACATTCAGTATCAAGATCATTTATCATTTCAACTTTAACCACATTAATAAATATGATTAAGTTACACAATATATGCATTTCTAATCTTGATAAATAAACAACTATCACTTTGGTAAAATATAATCCCAACCACTCTTTGATATAAAGACAGTGGCCCTTTAACAAGACACTCAAACATTTGATACTTAAAGAAAAGTGCATGGCCATAATATTCTGTTCAATACATGTACTAATATAACCCACCATTAACTGAGACCAAGGCATCTGCCTTCCCAGTGTATACTCCATTATGCTATAATCAATGGTTTCGTCTTACTTTGTATAAAGGCTACTGTCATCATCTTCATCTCTGCAGTTTTATCCCAGTACATTAAAGTCCCACCCCCCAGTTTTGTAATTAAATTGTTATCATTATACATTCTCCCACCTTGTCTTGTGTTAACATTATTTTTACCGTATATACGCTTAAAAAACAGTAGGGGTACTTCATTTTCAATTTACGATTGAAACAATTGGGAGATATATCGGAGTCAATCAATGTTATGATAACGTTGAATGCTTTGAGAGTGCATCACCACTTGCACTTCCGGGTATCCTGTAAGTTAGACCTTTGGGTTGAAGTAAAAACCTTTGACATTAGATGTTGTGACAACAGTGTTGTTTCAAGTGATTAAGACACTGGTTTTCTACAAAATGTTAAATGTGTCCACTCTGGAAACGAAAAATGAAACGCGTGTACCAGAATGTGAGTGAATCCATGTTGACTGACTGAGTTTGGTTTTACGCCGCTTTTAGCAATATTCCAGCAACATCACGGCGGGGAACACCAGAAATGGGCTTCACACATTGTGCCCATGTGGGGATTCGAAGAATCCATGCTAGTGAGAGAGTTCACTCCATGACTTTGATAAATAACATGAACATTAATTCAATTTATTAGTAGTGACTTATTCAACTTCGTACATAAACGTGCTTTAAGAATATTGGAACTCAGGCGCGTAGCAAGCCATGTTTTTTCGTGTAAGCCAGATGGGTTGCAAAGCTTTATATTTAGATAGTATTGAGAGCTTGTCCAACTTTCAAAGCAAAAATCCTGTGTAAGCCTGGGCTTTTATTTATAATGGTAACTACGCCCCTAGAACTCACAGTTTTCATCATCATTTCCAGAACTTCAGTTATGTCACATGTACAATTAGACTACAAGTGTCTTCCTGCTTCTCGTGGTGGAAGATACCTTTGTGTAATTGGTTATGTTTTCATTGTGAGCAAAGGAAAATGGGAGAATGGTGGATCTTGTGGAGATGAATTCAGAAAGACTTCAGATCAACAGTCTCAACAGAGAACGACATAATTTCTAAAATACCTGGAGACCACAACCACGGACCTGTACATGGTAGTACGAAGTCAAGGTAAATCTTTTCGACAGTACCAAAATAATGATTATTTTTAAAAAGATAAAATTGTAAATGCAAATCAATGTTGAATATATTGTGTATTGCTCATAGCCTAATATAAAGATCACTTTAATATATATATTAATACAATGGATATTTTAATGCATGGTTTAAACAGTAATCAAAATAGGACTGGCAAAGACGCATAAAGATGTTTATATCAATGCAGCTCCCTAACAATAATACAATTATATGTACATAGATAGTGAGGTACACATGCACTGGGTACAAAACATAATGGAAATCTATTGAGACTGTATATAATGTGTGACAATTTACAAAGAATCGTTGAAGGCAAATAAACTCAGTTTAAAATTTAGTAGCTGTTGTGATGTTAAGATATCAGCAAGGCATGGCATATACAATAGAACTAAGTTAGGTAAATTGCGAGAATCTCTGGGAAGATATTACATAGTTATTTAAATTAAGTAAAATGATCAATGATGTTCAAAAGAAAATGGTTATTTGTAGTGCTATAAACTTAATATGTAAATAATGTTAGATTATGTATTGTATGGCATGTTATTGAAAGTGAGTGAGTTTAGTTTAACGCCACTTTTAGCAATATTCCATCAATATTACGGCGGGGGACACCAGAAATGGGCTTCACACATTGTACCCATGTGGGGAATGGAACCCGGGTCTTTGGAATGAAGAGCGAACTCCTTAACCACTGACTGACTGACTGACTGACTGAGTTTAGTTTTACGCCGCTTTTAGCAATATTCCAGCAATATCACGGCGGGGGACACCAGAAATGGGCTTAACACATTGTGCCCATGTGGGGAATCGAACCCGGGTCTTCGGCGTGACGAGCCAATGCTTTAACCACTAGGCTACCCCACCGCCCTCCCTTAACCACTAGACTACCCAACCACCCTGTTATTTAAAGACAGCTACACATTCACAACATGATAAATTTATCAAGAATGTCTAATTAAAAGTTGCTTTTTGTGTATGCATCATGTTTTAGAAATTACTGCCCCAATGAATGCACAAATAAAAATGACATTTTACAGCATGATCCTTCTTCAGGGGTGCGTGCATGTGTGCGTGCATGCATTATGATGATGATTTTAAGGGGGTGGGTGTGTGTGTGTGTCACTCATTTTGTTCTGGGGGTGGGGGTCATCAATTTGTACATAAAAATAATAATAAATTATGCTTAATAAACATGGGAAGGGGAAGGGGGGTAATTGATTTTATACATTACATGCAGGAGGGGTCACTTACTATGTACATAATTATTTTTTTTGAGAGGGGGGGGCACTCACATTATACATGCTTCTCCATAAAAATCATCATCACCTCCGCAGCCATAAATTATGAACAGTCCCTTAACGAAATACTCTTGCAAACTGACCAGTTTGTTTTCACACCCATCCAAAGGTCAGACTTACTGGACCTAACCACACTTCCTCATCACCATGGTGTTGTTTGTACAGTAATCACTCTTGAAAGATGAGTAGTTTATGACGTGAAATTTGCATGTGTACAATTTTCATTTTCAAACAAAGGAAAAACGGCTAGAAACAAACACTAACAACTGTGTGATGCAAAATGATCGTCAAAATTAATGGTCTACTTTGATTTATTGACAGTCGAAATCAAGAATGAAACTCCATGCACGTGTATGGGACTACTGTGTTGTGCACGTGCATCCCATGCGTTGTGTTTAGGGGTGGTTATAAAGAGAAATGGTGGTGCTACATAAGATGTCTGTCTTTGAAAAGTTTGTTAACACTTATACTTCCTATCCAAACTGAAAGTTCATGTACCCCTACTTTTATTTAAGAGTATACTACCTCTGTGCATTCTCAGCATTCACCAGATAAAGGAACAAGAATTAGGTCTGAAACGTTAAGTAAAGAAAAAAGAAGATATTCATAAAACTTGAAATGTATTCATGTTCATCCAACTTCTAAGTGTTTTTCAAGAACTTTGTCTGTTGATATGCAAGCTACTCAACTTATCGATATATTTTATCAAATCTTGACATTTCACGAAACAGTTGCATAATTGCTAACAGTGTTCAAAATAGAGTAGTCAGACAAATCTAATTTTTAATTTTAAAGGATTATGGGATCCTATTCTGGAAGTGAACCTCAAGGAACCACTTACAGTCCATTTGAGGCAAAATGATACCGATGAATTGCAATCTAACACAAAAACAAATCGACATAAAGAATCAAACCAACGTGGACTGCAATAAAAACAACAGACCAACTCTAGAAAAAAATTGCATAATTTGTGTCACAAAAATAAAAAGTTGTTAAAAAAACTGTCATCATTTATTTGTGCGTTTTCCCAGTTTGTTACAGGGGCGCATTTGCAACTAAAGGAACAGTGCGGAAAGCGAGATGCACGTGCGTTAACGGGTTCTCAACAATTTTTTGAGCTGGCGAGATGACACAGACCCCAGGTGCACAAGCAGTGCGCTGTATGTACTTCGTAATTGCATACTTGGGTCACCCCCTGTCATTTTCATCCTTGAAAAAATCATAGACTTTGTAAATCATAGACTTTCATTTTCTCTCACTTTGTCAATCAGCAGTAATCACATGTCTCTGACGTCACTAATGCACGTGCATCTCGCTTTTCGCGCTGTTCCTTTAGTTGCCACTGCGCCCTTGTAACAAACTGGGAAAACGCACAAATAAATGATGACACTTTCTTAAACAACATTTTTATTTTTGTGACAAAAATAATGCAATTTGTTTCTAGAGTTGGTCTGTTGTTTTTATTGCAGTCCGCGTTGGTTTGATTCTTTTATGTCGCTTTGTTTTTGTGTTAGATTGCAATTCATCGGTATCATTTTGTCTCAAACGGACTGTAACCAGGTAACTCTGACTACAACTGACATGCACACTTTTCACTCTGCCACTGCTTCAACACAAACATGAGAGATTTTAAATATTTCTTGCTTCATGTATCTCCTTCCAAAAATATTAAGAAAGTAGGAAAAACAGAAACAATACGTATAACTTTTTAATAACCACTAACATGAGAAAACATATATTAGAATATTACCCTGATTATCACATGAACACAGTCATAAGTTACAAATGCTAAACGTGTCACTGGTAGGAACAAAAGAAGTAATAAATATTGCTTTATGTCGCATCAGCAACTTTCCAGCGGTAGAGTGAGTGAGTGAGTTTGTTTTTATGCAGCTTTTAGCAATATTCCAGCAATATCACGGCGGGGGTCACCAGAAATGAGCTTCACACATTGTACCCATATGGGGAATCAAACCCGGGTCTTCGGTATGACGAGCGAACGCTTTAACCACTAGGCTACCCCACCACCCCTCCAGCTGTAGAAGTGAGAAGTACTTCTAAGAGCTAGAAAGGGAAGAAATTGCATTGCTGTTTCATGTGTAGCATTCCCTTGGAAACACAGAGCTGCTGCAGCAAATACAGGTTACTATTTCCAAGTTTGTGCCAAATGGGAGGACACAGTGTATTTGTAGACAAATTGGGAGTGAATCTGAACACGTCTTTTCTATTGGAATTGAACAATAACAAAATCAATATTATCAACATTATGACTACTTAGACGAATAAAACATGAACGTTCACAAATAAGTATATAAATATTTCAGTATCTCAAATGTATATAAACTGATATGTTAGCTGAGAATGTCTTCCATGTCAAATTATTAAGTAAATAACAGACAGAAGCACCAGATTAATGTTAAATGTATATTGTTTGAACATTACGTTACTTCATGCATTTAATATTCATTGTCATTTAACATTACTCACCATGTAAGAATTTAAAATGCACATGTAATAATCTTTATTCAAGTCTATTTTTCAGTTAAATGTCTTTTGCCTTTGCAAGAGTCATGAATTTTTAATACGAGTCGTGAGTGACTATAAATACAGAAGTTGGGACAGAAAGATACAAGACATCATAGCAATTTTCTTTCTTTTGTCCCCCTTCCATCAAACTAAACATTAGGACAAAAATATGAATCTGGGCTGAAAATATGAGCATAATATTTTGTACTCCTTGGAGTCTACCTTCCAGTTTTGTTTTAAATCTACCTCCAAAGGTGAAGGTCAATGCTACAACACAACATCTACACTCCACACTTCAACAAAAAACCTGAGAAAACTCATCACAATTCAGTGGACATAGTACGAACGCGAAGGCACTCAGGTAGATCACCCAACTCTTGAACAACAAACTTAGGATCTATATTCTTAAAAGGCTCACTTCCTTTATGTACAAGATAACCTGTCATACCAACATTAACAGCACCTAAATAATCTTTCTCATAGCTGTCACCAATATGTACAGATTCAGACGCAGGAATCTTTGACAACGCCAAAGCATGTTCGAAGATACGTCTGTCTGGTTTCTCGTACCCAACTTTTGCCGATGGAGTGACAAAATCAAAGTAGTGCCTCAGTGCAAGACAGGACAATATTTTTTCCAATCGTCCATCGAAGTTTGAAATAGCACCAATCATGACTCCATCAGCTTTAAGACTCTGGAGAAGAGCTTCTGCTCCTGGTAGAATCTCCCATGCTTTTGCTGTGGAGAAGTGGAGATACAGATGATTGGCTATCTGAGTCAGTGTTTCATCTTGATTGGTTGCTGGCAGCACTTGAGAATTAACATTGGCATCGGCTACTGACTTGAAACAGTCTTTCACCAAATCAGTCCACCATTTGTAAGAAGACATTCCAACTGCTGTACCAAAGTTGGGATACCTCTCACTGTATTGCCGATATCTGTACTTGAACGATGTATTGATGTCGCTGACTTTGGCCTTGACCCCATAGATACCGGCCACTGCAGCATACTGGTGCCCTGGACTTCCAGTTATCTTGAGGAGGGTGTTGGTGACATCCAAGGTCACCAGGCGAAATCTAGACATGGTCCAGCCTGGGGGCAAGATGACAACCAAATCTCAGCAAACATAGGGCCACAATGACATAATTATAAGAATTTTAAACCTGGTGTTTAAAAAAAAAAAAAACTTTGATAAAATCTTCCAAAATTGTCAGATTGTCTGCATTAAACATTTCATTATAATGTTTATAGATATTTTTATATCTCTAGTTAACCATCTGTTTATAATGTACACATATTTCATTATATAAAGCAGGAACGTTTGGTACATATACATATATATTTATTTATGTTATTTAAAGAGATATTGTATTAGTTTCAAATTTATTAGAATAACGAAAACATGGCTTTTAAATTTTAACAACACTTTTCAAGTAAAATTTCGTTGTAAGATACGTGTTAAGTTTGTGTCACATCCCTCACCACAATATTGTTTTGCCGTTTTCATCTGTTAAAAATGAATATGTTAAAATAAAGTATATATATAATGCTGTATAAATCGACCTACTCTTCATATATTTCCCACATACATGTGCATCTTACATATCAAACACTACCCAAGCTTGTAGTACAAGCTTGGTTAGTGTTTAATATGTAAGATGCACATGAACTTGTACAAATTCACATGGCAATATTTTGGTCAATTTTTTCATCACAAGTGGGGGTCCAAATTTAATGTTTCCAGTTAAGTGTACCAACGTATTGATCGCGTTTACACTTCAGTGAATCGGTATTGATACACGAACCGAATGCCGGTTCAAGATTTATGTTTACATCTACTGTCACCTTCACAAATGTCAACAAAGTCGTGTTCAAGCATGTGCCAGTGTTTACATCCGGATTACGTCGCACTTCCTAGAAGTCTCGAAAACAATTTGTGGAAATAGATTATCGTCCACGTACTAAATACGTTGAACTTTTGATTCATGTTTATATATATTTTTCTGTTTCCAGAATACCTGTGTTGTGTCATAAAACAATTAGGAATATTTGTTTATTGAACGTTATATCCCGTTGTTGTCACAGACTCGCAGAAACTGGCGGGTAAACAACATGGCGTCGTTCGATACTCGAAAATGATATATTTTCGTGTTTTGTGGCTGGTGGATTAAATTGTTGCAGTTTGAACTCATAGGTAAGAAGGTATTTGCATGAAGATGATAAAAATTACCCCCTCCTTTGCTTAAAGTTTAAATTACAACTTCGGACACTTAACAAACCAACTTCACAAAGTAGACGAAATTTTACGTAGAATTCGAGTCATGTTTAGACCATGATTTACTGCATATGCATAATCACTGATGATAAATTACCCACTATGCGATTACGTATAGTCAATTGAGGAATTCGTTTATCAGTTTTATCATTTCTGTTCAGTCTCCAAAGTTGTCAAAGTTTACGTGGTACTGCGTGGCTCTCACCCTGACAGGTGATCGGTTCCGCTGTCGAGAAACTTGTTAAACCTGTTTTGTTAAATTCTACTTTCTGAAAGAAATCTGGGTACACTTGTTTTATCCAGGATTGCTACAGAAGAACCTGTCACGATCTGCCAATTGTGCATTTGAATGTTTTTGAAATTAATGTATGGTCTGTCAACGTAGATTTAATGGGTTCAGTGACTTTGGTTACTTAATTTTAGGGTTCAGGATACTCAAAATATATTTCCCAAAACGAGCTGAATTTGACGTTCTTGAGATTTTGATGATTGCATTGCTCGCGCTAATAGTATCGGGGAAGTATGTGCAGAATCAGAGTGCACAGCAGTTTCATCGGGCCTGTTTCATCGGGCCTGTTTCATCGGTAGGGCTGATACCCAGGCACTGTTGTTAGAATTGTTATTGACAATGGAAATCTGGAAGTTAAGTTATATAAAAAGCAAACAAACATCAATATGATTTGCCTGAGATCCTTAATACCACTTCTGGTGCAAAATCAATTACCTATATAATAAAAAATAGCAAGCGAAACTTCAGTAAGATCAGTCGTGTGCTAGTGACAGACAATATATAAATAGAAACACAACACTTCCTTGTAGTCACTAGAGCAGGGCGAAAAGTGTGGCTCATCATCAAAAAATCCCTTGATGTGGAGAGTGGCAACAGTTTCGCTGGTACAATGTCATCAATGCTATTTTTGTAATAAACACTTGATATTTTTGCATGAAATAGATGCATATATATAGAATCTCACCCAAGTGTCTTCTGATATCAATTATATCAACACGAGTTGATAAAGTTACAAATATCTGAGGCTTGCCGAGGATATTTTAACTTTTATCAACGAGTGTTGATATATTTGATATCAGAAGACACGAGGGTGAGATTCTATTTATCATCCAAAATCACTTTTCATTAATTTTCAATGAAATATGTACATCTCTCAACACGGTACTGCCATTACACTTGCAGTGCAGCGATGTCATAGCATTGTCAGGGCATTGTACAAAATCTACTGTCAAAATGATATCTAGGAGATATCGTTTGATCTCACACAAGCGATATCTCCTGTGGAACACAGTTTTGGATGTTAAATCCTCTATCACTCAAGTTTTGTAAATTAGAAACTTAAAATGATATTATTGCATCGTTGAAATAATGAAAACCACTGACACCGGGATAATCATAGAGGCTAGATCTAGTGTGGTTCTTGCTCAAAGGCAATGAGTTAAAATTGATATAATCTTCAAGATTTTGAATCATCTGACATTATTTACAATGGAATCATTGGACATATGTTGGAAAATATATTTTTGACGGCAGAGTTTATTCTTGCAATAATGAGATGTAACATATGTAATACTTGGGATTACACTTTCTCAGTAAAGTACAGATTCTGGTACTGTTGTTGGGTTGAATCCCATCTGGGATTTGAACCCACACCCTCAGAGTCAGGCACCTAATTGCCAAAGTCACCTGTGTAACCCACTGTTGTAAAACTCTTATGTTTAAGAGAGAGTTGTCATTAAGAAGTTAGGGACATGTTTTGCAATGGTTTATCCTAAAACCGATAACATGAGGATATATTGTATGTGTAAACATGGTAAATGATTAAGTATCAAAGTTTGTTTAGGTGGTACAAATGTTGAAAATAGAAGCATATATTTCTAAACAGACCTGTAAATGTCTGTGGATGTATTCTATATTTTCCATTAGGGATATCACGATACATAAGTTTCACAATTCGATATGTATTAGTTATTACGATACCTATTTTCGCAGCATTGCTGTGTAAATTTAGTTACATTTTGAACATTAATATTTCATATTTTATAATTGTCCATGAAGAGATCAACATTTTGGAAGTTCTAATTTCCCATCTTTCTGCATGAAAAATAATCATTTATAACTCTCATAACATCAAAAAAACATGATACAATTGCAAAATGTAAATGATACATAAACATATTTAAACCGATTCAACTCAGGATGTAACACGAGTTCTGACTGGTCAGTGCTTTAAATTTCCGACCGTATGATCAGCATATACGGTCGCAATTTGAAAACTGATTCACCAAAACCTTTGAATGTATCCCTACACTATAGGGGTAATGCTGTTTTCAGGACATTATCATTTGCTGAAGGCCTAGGTCTTCAATTCATTCCCCTTTTTTAGCAAAATGGATGGAATTTGTGCTAAAAATGTCAAAACAGTATCATAACTTAATTGCAAGTTTACTTCAAACAACCGCAATGGGCTGTTGACCCAACACAGTTAGATTATGGAACAAGATTTATGACGTCATAATGGAGCATTTGACAACAGACCTGTTAATGGCCCGTCGTTATGGAATCAGCGGGCCATTATATTTTGCAGCGGCCCGCTCATTTCTGATAACTAGAGGGTGGTTTAATGATAATTCCATCCATTTTTGCTATAACACTATAATTTATTCATCATTATCAGATTTAGTCAGTGTGTATGTAACAAATGTATGAAAAGGGAACTACTTTTTCTGGCGATGGTGTAAGTTCAAGGAGTGATATGATTAACCTTTGACCTAGAGGACCTTTGACCTGGTTTAAATAATGAATTTCTTTCACGAAAAAAACAGCGTAGAAAGAGTTGAATTAGAATGGTGATAATTCTTAGGCGTCGCCGATATAACTAAATTTGTGGCTATATAGCCACTGGTATCCGTCCCCAATTCGTCAAACACAGTACAGTCTCCTAACTATCAATACAGTTTTGAATGTATCGACAATTGTATCATCTCATAAAAAGTATCGATGTATGGATGTATTGACGGATCCCTATTTTCCATGTGGTCATTTTCTAATGTTGTTTGTACAGGATGGGGGCGGTGGGGTAGCCTAGTGGTTAAAGTGTTGGCTCGTCACGCCGAAGACCCGGGTTCGAATCCCCACATGGGTACAATGTGTGAAGCCCATTTCTGGTGTCCCCTGCCGTGATATTGCTGGAATATTGCTAAAAGCGGCGTAAAACCATACTCAGTCAGTGTACAGGATGTGGAATTTAGCATCTGGTGAATCCATGGCTTCTTATCTTTACATCTCAGGATCTTGCCTGCCTTTAAGACGACAACAGACATGGCTTAATAGTATCGAATGACGCATTAAGCAAGGCTTACCCACCAGTTCATGATGCTAGGAGTAGTTTTTAGTGCTGGTGCAAGTGATTCAATAATCAGTCTATCGATCGATCTCGCTTGCATGAGTGATTTTTTTATGAGCTTGGTAGAGAAATTGATATTCATAAAAACATGAAACATGAAATAAAACGTGAGAGTATGATTTTTCTTGGTTTGTTTGTTACATCAAGGTGTATGCAACTTATGCAGTTTCCAGTTTTCCAGTATGTAAACAACATACTTGTGTTCTTGTAACAACAGGAAGTATCATATAGAACTAACTTTATGGATAACAACTTCTTTTTATTCGTGAGTGCGACGTTTCGATACAGATTCTTGTACCGTTGTCAAGCATAATTGGACATGAAGAAGGGGGAAGTATATATACTGGATGTAACAATGTTACAATGAAAACAACATAACAGGAAGTATCATTGATCGTCTCAGTTGTAGTTTTAGTCAGAGCCGGTTTTGTTTGCACTGTAACGTGAATGTGTCCTGTTATTGGCCACGGGAGTTTGGTGGTGGGGTTTCACGGCCCGACTTAAAGAAATGAAACCTACTTGCACCCAGTGCAACCTTAGGTAGAAACCTTGTTGCATCAGATAAAAACAGGTTGCACCTGCTGCTCAATATAAAATCTGGTATAAAATATAATGCTTGAGTTTTGGTAATGATAGTTTAGAACATTGTAACAAAAGAAATTTGGGACTGATAAGATTAGTTATCTTTAAATTTCATGAACAGTAAATCCTTCAGTCACTGCTCATACAGTCATCAGAGTCACTCTTCCAAGTCAGTTCCTCATCATTCTGTTTTCCAGCTGAAGTCTCAAAACTTGACTTGCACCTGGTGCAAGTTAGACTAATAACTAGGTTGCACTTTGTAGTATTGGGTTGCACCGGTGCAAGTAACAAAGCACTAATTCGAGCCCTGGGTTTACAATTAGTCAATTATTGATTGATTATTGAACATCGGTTATCCATCTGCATGTTGTGTGCGATAGCCAACGCTAGTATATTTTTATTGTTACAGAAAGGTATCACCAGCATCCTCCACGATGAAGAGGAGTACAGGACGAGGTATGTCCAACCTGCCGGTCCCAAAGGCATCCAAGGGCAGCCCTTCCACGGCCACATCGCACCTAGCCAGGGGAAGGGGCAACATTGCCCGGTCAGCTGAAGACATCCCCCGTCAAGTCAACCTCAGTGTTGGTGGAGGTCAGGGTACCTCGGCCAGAAGGGCCGTCTCTCCTGGCAGTGATCAGAGGAAAGGCTTATCGCCAGTTCGGACACCAAGTAAGTTGTTGTGACAATTCATATCCCAGTTTTTGAGGATCTTTCAAGAAATAAGAAGATCTCATTTTGTGCTTGTTCTTTAACATATGTTCAATGTATGTAAGCTTGTCACAAATAAAAAAACAACCCAAAACATAACTATGGTCAGCGTCTTTGTTTCAGTGTTTTAAGGTGCTCATTAATTTGTTTAAAGTATAAAAGATTCATCTTTCTGTTTAGCTCACCTAATGTACGTACATCTCTAATCTTAACATATAAAAGACTTTAAATAAGTTTGCCTGCCAGGCGTCCTTTGCCATGTTTACGAGATGCTTCCATGTCATGTTACTGACAACATGAGATATACTCAAATATTTTTTTAACTGCTTATCCATCAAGTCTGATAATCACATAATTTACTTTTTTATTCTTACGAATACTCTGTGCAAACGTTTTGGTTATCTTCAACATCAGGACAGAGCCTCTGTTGTTATAACCATGGTTACTAGGGCTGCGCAATATAACCGGTTTACCGGTATTTACCGGTTCAGACATGAAATCGATACGTATTGCGATACGCTGATCGAAAACCGGTATTTCGACATACATTCGGAAAACTTTGTAACACTCGGAAATGTTCGGATATTTCCGTTTTTCACACCGGAAGTCAAGTTAAGTTCGGTTTGAAGTTGTCTTCTAAATTTTTGTTCAAATGTTTTGCAATGTTTTGGATCTGAATGTTTTAAATATTTACTCATTAATGACCAGTGATCTCTGCCTGACCAGGTCAAGTTTCTCTCTAAAATCTCAGGTCTTTTTTTGAGAGTGGAGAAACTAGTTCAAACTAATAACCACTGTGTTGATGTTAAATTGTTCTTTTCCTTGTTTCAACTCGAGTATAAGTAGTTTTTTTGTTTAAAAACAAATCTTGCAATATATTGCAATACATATCACAATATATGCTTTCGCATCGCAATATATCGCAATATGAAACTTCACTGCAATACCCACCCCTAATGTTTACATGCATGGTGAAATTAACAAAGGGTAAATGTGTAATCAGTATTCATTCACCAGTGATGGGATACAGTGTTATTGATAAGCCTGGACAATTTTACTTCTTGTAATTCAGTTAAATATGTTCAGTTTGTTCAGGGTTGTGATTTACCTACGGAAAGGGAGATGATTTGAACTTACTTAATAGAGTAATGTATCACATTGTACCCTGGTAGCCCATATTACTAATATATAGAGGATACTGACCAACCATTAACAAGTTTAATAAAAATGGTATTTCACGGAAGCGAGTTTAATATTCTGTTTATTACTCTCCAAAAAAAATTGATAGAAAGTGCCTGCAGTGTGATGACTCTCAGCTTTCCGCAAGTCAAGCAAGGCCTAATGCCATTGTGACAGAGGTATTAGCATTGTGACGTCATAACCGTAAACCATTATGACGTCATACGTCTAGCGGTATTACACTAGCGTAATATTGCCGTAAAAATATTATTTTTACATATTACCGTAAAAATATTACACTGCAGTATCTTCCATGGGCGAGTTATAAATGTATCATATTATACAATTATAGACTGGCGAATTCGGTCAATACCTGTTTTTATGGACCCGCGAAAAGCAATATTGACCGAGGACAAAGTCAGAGTAATTACCCCAAAAAAGCTTCTAAAATCCAAAACATGTCCATTTAGTCAAGAAAAGTAATTATATTTTCACTACAAACCAATAACGTTATGTCAACAATACTGTGACATGTAAACAATAGAATGACGTCATAGCTTGACGTGATAGCTTGACGTGAATGACGTCATAATATGGTCAATATGACTTTTGGTCGGACCTGGGTTGGAGTCGATATGCTTTTCTGTCAATGGTCACGTGACCGCCTTTAGACCAATCAGGTAGCCGGAAAAATATGCTTGCATGATAATAGGCCTTATTGTATCGTCACTCCTCTTGTCAAGATAATATTAGTATATTACTAGTAGGGGATCTTAAATTCCTTATGTTTCTGCCCTGCCAGTGACTGCCACATCTACAATATCCCATCAAATATGACACAGGGTTGTCATTCACTTTGAAAAAAAGAACATCACAATCTTTGACATATGAAAAATAATACTGTATCAGATGAATAGTATTGTGGAACGAAATCCCTGAAGTATGGACCATTGTGTATCAGATGTTGGTATCGATGTAGGAGTTACTTTGTTAATACGATCCGTGAAGGTCCAGGTTAGAATTAGAATCTTCAGTAACCCATGCTTGTTGTTGAGGCGACTAGCGGGATCAGGTGGTCAGGCTCGCTGACTTGGTTGACACATACCAATCATATGTATAGATTGATGCTCATGTTGAGGATCACTGGATTGTCACTCGATTATAATATATAGCTGGAATATTGCTGAGTGCGGCGTAAAACTCAACTCCGCTCACTCACTCACTACGTAGGGGTGGTGGGGTAGCCTAGTGGTTAAAGTGTTCGCTCGCCATGCCGAATACCCGGGTTCGATTCCCCACATGGGTACAATGTGTGAAGCCCATTTCTGGTGTCCCCGGCCCTGATATCATTGGAATATTGCTAAAAGCAGCGTAAAACCACGCGACGACGACGCGCGACGCATACGCGACGCGACGCTCCACGCGACGCGACGCGACGCACGCACGCACTCACTCACTATGTAGCTATGTAGCTATGTAGCTATGTAGCTACAGACAGAGAGAGGATTCAGTGTTGGGGTACTGTACAAGTTATGTTTCTTCTGTTGCAGCATCTCAGGCTGGTGTCCGCTACATCACGGAGGATATGATCAAGAAGATGGCGAAGGAAGATAACTATGACATGATAACAAGCCTCAACCTGACGCTTGGTCGGGAAGGAGGCAAGAAAATCAAGGTAAGGTCGTCCTGCAGTCTACTGCCTCTCTCCTTTATCATCCCCCTGTATAACAATATGGGGGGATATAGCAACCAGCTTGTCTGTCTGTCCGTCTGTAATAATTTTTTGTCCAGATTGTATCTCTAAAACTAATAAGTCTTCATTCACAAAACTCTACACACATGTTGATCAGGTTGTCAACTGGTGCCTTTTGATATTTAGTGATTTTCAGATGATTTCTCCAGTTACCAGGAGCTTCGCAAAATATTAGCCATCTATGATTATCCTTATCCAAGTACATTATCCCTATTCCTTTGTTTCAATAGCTGACCAACCTGTATATATAGACAGATGGATACATATTCCCTCATGAAGTTGCTATTTGACTCTTGTAGGACTTGATGATTACCTCGGTCAGATTTGTGGAAAATGGGGGGATTTATCGTCTCTTGATGACTCCTGTTTAAAATTAACATAGGGCCTATTGCTGTTGACAACTGAAGTATCAAAGCTAGAAAAAGAAGCATTTAATGCATCTATGGCTGTCGTGTGTATCATATTTACATCATATTAAGACAGATGTATTAGTCAAATTTTGTGTACTACACCAGAGCTCCAGATAGGCCTTTGGCCATGTGGGTATGATACCCACACTTTTTAAACTAAGTGGGTATTTCCAATTTTAAGTGGGTATCTATGCATTTGATACCCACCATATCTTTAAGCATCCTCAATAATCTCCAGGGTATACGTTACGATCACTCTCCACTATACCCTGGGTGCATCCACAGCTTGGGGACGATGATTTTATTACCTCCCTTGGCTGGCTTTTTATCCAATCAAGTGCCTACGCTGGGATGTTGAGCGAACTAATCACAACTCACTTTCGCTACTCAAATTATCTAACCGTTTAAACTTGGCAACACAATTGATGCAGAGGTACTCTGAAAGAAGTAGAAGGAGTTCTTTCATATAGTTTTTAAAGTTTCACATCTGTGAATTTGTCTTTATTATTTCCCAGAAAATCTGTGTGACACTGCGAACAAACTTTCGCGACTGCGACTGCTATCTTTGTTGACACTGGCAAGCTCGGCTGTAACGGCGGCTTAGCTGATTAGCTACTGTGAGAATGCGGAGCCAGCCAAGGGAGGTAATAAAATCATCGCCCCAAGCCGTGGATGCATCCAGGGTATAATGGAGGGTTATCGTAGCGTTACCCTGGAGATTATCGAGGATGATCTTTAAGATCCTGGTATTCATTTCAAATAACAAGTGCAAGAGGCGTGCCTGACACACACTACAACATGACCTCATAAGACCTTATTTTATGCAAAATTAACCATGGATATTTTCAATTTTTCCACATAGCAACTGTTTTTTTTCAAAACCTTATTTTTAAACTTATCCTATCTCACGACTTGCACCTCTCTCTCTTCATTCGACCATGAGTGGAAACGAATTAAAACTTTGCTCCAGGCCTACCTTGTCCCTGTCCCCGTGCTGTGCGTGCCTTCCTGCCTCAGCCATGCTCACTAGTCCGTGACAGCACAGCATGCGAGGTCCTCACCCACGTGATCACCTCACATACTCATTCTCTTTCTTGTCGCTCCACAGAGTGGACGTGAAAATTTTTTCATCTGAGAATTGCTCAAAATGGATAAGCCTGTTCAGGCCAGTAAACGAAAGTTTTGCGCCCGTTGTAATAAAGTCTTTTCAGCTTGGGACCCACACACGTCGTGTGTTGATTGTGTGGGTTGTTGTGATTGGGACACACGTTGTCCTAAATGTTCAGGACTGTCTAATGAGGCTTTTAAATCTTACAAACGTGTTTGTGCCAGACGTTTGGCAGATAGGGCTAGGAATGCTTCTGCGGGGTTTGGTCCATCTCCCGCTAAGAAACAATGTTTAGATCGCCCCACCCTCCCTGCTCACCGTTCTTAATCGCCCGTCTCTCTTGACGAGGATTTTATGGACGCTTCGTCAGATTCCTATTTGTCTGAGAACGTTAAAAGGCTTTTTGGGGCGCTTCCCTCACCTAGTTTAAGTTCTCATGGGCATGCCAGGGTGGTAATGACTGATATTTCCTCTACGCAAGACCTGCGATCTACCTTATCTCGTAGATCCGTTTCTTCGGAACGTTCACAGACTTCGAGAACTTCTAAGTCCAAGCATTCATCATCGAAGCGGGGATCGGCGCGGTTGGAACGTAACCGTTCTCCTATTCCTACGGTTTCATCCCACCGAAACAATTCACCCACACGAGTTCAGTCACCATCTGGTGCGAAGGTTCGAATGCGTTCTTCTACTGCTGGGAGGAGTCGTTCTAGATCTCGTTCACGCTCGAGCTCTTGTCGTCCTTCCAATGTACCAGTCCCAACCGATTCACCACTGCGATTCGTTTCACCACCTAACCGTGCAGTCAAAGATCGAACGAGTTCACTCAGCCGAACCGGCTCACCTGACCTAACTGATTCACGTGATCGAATGGGTTCACCAGGACGAACCGGTTCACATTCCCGAGCCGGCTCACTCTGCCGAGCCGGTTCACCCTGCCGAGCTCACCAGACCGTAATCGAATGGGTTCACCTGACCGAACTGATTCACGTAATCGAATGGGTTCACCTAACCGAACTGATTCACGTAATCGCATGGGTTCACCCTGATTCCGTTACTCGAACTGATTCACCTGACCGTGATTCATCGTGAAGATTGGTTCACCTGACAGAACTGATTCACGTAATCGCATTGGTTCACCTGACCGAACTGTTTCACGTACTCGAATGGGTTCACCTGACCGAACTGATTCACGTAATCGAATGGGTTCACCAGGACGAACCGGTTCATATTCCCGACTCAATTCACCTCAACATGTGTTTCAGTTCGACTCACCATCTCATAGTCGAATCAAATCACCACAGCAATTTGATTACCATAGTCGTTCAGTCTCACCTAGTCGAAGTGGTTCGCCTTTTCGATCCGGTTCACCTATCCGTATGGTGTCTTTTCGTCATAGGGATTCTAGAAGTCGGTCTCATTCACCTCAGGTGAATCAGAATATCCCATCTAGTCAGTCTAGGGCTAGTGAGCACTTGCGGTCAGTGCCTTTACATGATAGTACCCCTCATCAACGTCGTTCTGTGCGGGTGGTTTCACCTGCTTGGCAGCGTTATGCTTCAGTGGATCAGCGTTCACCTTCCCGCCATACCACTTCTACTTTGCCTCGGTCACAGGTTATTGCTGAGGCTTGGAATCCTGCACTTGATTCCACTCCAGCGCCAGATTTAGACACCATGCTTCGTGCCGTTACATGGGCTTGGAATCAGTGTCGTTCGTCCTCACATGTTCAACAATCGTCTGCCATACCTAGCAATAATCGTTCTGTGGATTCGAGGGATCGGACTCGGTCTCAGACTCCTTTACCTTCACCTGGGCAGTCGGACATCTCCACTCCTGATGGCAGTTTTGATGTTGTTGAACCGGCTCACGTGCTAGCCTGGATAGTTGAAAAACTTCAGCTACCTCTTAGTAAATCTCCAGATGATTTGGCCACGTCTTATGCCGTGACTAATAGAGATATTTCCAGTATCACACTTCCTTTGCGTCCATGTCTTCAACAATTACCTTCTTCTCTTGATGCGGCTTTCAATAAGCTTAGAAGGACGAAGGATGGTTTGTCTGCTCCAAGGTTCCGACCATCGACGGCACATACTCATGGTGTTCAACTTTGGTCAGCGGCACCTTCAGTTGATGATGACATTTCCATGGTCTGTGGCAAGCGTTCCAGTTCGCCGTTTTTTGTGGAAGACAGGGAATTGGCTCACTTAGATACTACGGTTCGGCATTCTATCCCTTCCATTAGTTGCATCATTTCAGCTGTTGACGCTGTGGCGGCAGCTGTCAATCATGCCTATACGGACCAGGACGCGGACATTAGGGGAAGTATGGCTCTGATTTTAGACCAATTCCAGGTGGTCTTGGGGCAACTGTCTCATTTCTTTGGCTATCTACTTGCCATACGACGTCGGGGCCCTTTGAATTTATCCTCATGGGAAGATAGATTCAAGGCTGATTTGTTTCGTCAACCATGGTCGGGGGATACGGTGTTCAGTGGGTCTATTGCAGAAGTCGCATCCAAGGTGGACCGTCTTAACCAATTTCAAGTATCTGTAGATTTGTTGGAGTTGCAAAAAATTCAACTTCAAGACTCTATGCGGCATCGTCGAACCCCACACTTTACCCCTTCCAACCCAGACCTTCGTGACTGTATGAAAGGCAAGGCCCCTTCTCAAGCACGAGGCAGGGGCAGGAAGCCTTTTCGTGGTTCCGCATCACGTCGCCCCTTTCGACCCGACGCTGGAACTGGAAATAAAAATTCCAAACAGTGACTCACGGAAATCAGAGCTCGGATTGGTTCTGCCGGTTCCGGCGGTTCCGGTGTTCGATTCCCCTGTAGGCGGGAGGTTAGGTCTGTTTGCTCCCAACTGGGAGTTTCTAGGAGATCCATTTGTCACAATGACTCTCATTCACGGCTATCGAATGCCTGTTGTCGGGGAACCACCCCTCACCATTCAACCTTTGCAGCGAATGTATCCTCAGGATCAAGCTGCAGTCCTTTCGTCCACAATCTCAACTCTACTGGAGAAACATGCGGTAGAACGCCTCGATCCAGTGTGCATAACTCCAGGGTTTTACTCCCTGATTTTTCTTGTGCCAAAGAAAAACTCCAGCAAGTTGCGTCTCATCTTCAATATGAAGACATTCAACGCTCGTTTCCTTCAACAGCCACCTCACTTTCGAATGGTATCAGTCAGTCTTCTATGCTCAATTCTGAAGAAAGGGGATTTCATCATATCCCTCGATCTTCAAGACGCATACCTTCACATTCCGATTCACCCAGATCATCGGAAGTATCTGAGGTTCACTTTCGAGGGCCATCACTTCCAATGGAAAGTCCTTCCATTTGGAATCTCTACGGCCCCGTGGCTTTTTACTCGGGTGACCAAACCCATCAGCA
Source organism: Haliotis rubra (assembly GCF_003918875.1). NCBI lineage: Eukaryota > Metazoa > Mollusca > Gastropoda > Lepetellida > Haliotidae > Haliotis > Haliotis rubra. Next base: position 66,723 of record NW_025764934.1, on the reverse strand, counting down.
GTTTCCTTCACTCTCGGGGAGTGACCTTCGAAAGCTATATCGACGATTGTATCCAGGCACAACAGGATCCAATCGTTCTTCAAATCCATCGGGAGTTCACCATCAAGCTGCTCAAACAGTTAGGGTGGCTCCTCAATTACGAGAAGTCGGAGTTAACTCGCAGACTTCAGTTCATAGGAGCAGTCTTCGAATCAGAACAAGCCATGTTGTTTGTTCCCCAGGACAGGTGGACCAAAATTCAGCGTCTGGTTCCGCTAGCCTTGGGATCACCCCAGAACTCTACGCCAGTGGCAAGAGTTGCTGGGCGTGTTAGCGTCAGCTCAGGCTCTGACTTACAGAAGTCAGCTGCAGCTTCGCCCGCTTCAGTTATTTCTGCGACCTCATCTTCAAACCAACAACCCTCAGGAGTTGATTCGGTTACCCAGGGAACTACGTCCAATTCTGCGTTGGTGGCTCAACGTACAGAATGTTTGTGCCGGCGTCTCTTTGGTGCCCTTCAGTCCAACCCATCAGTTGTTTGTGGACGCTTCTCTCGAAGGTTGGGGCGCCCACTTCTTTCAGCATCAAGTGGCAGGGCAGTGGTCGTCCGAAGACAAGTCACTCCACATAAACATTCTGGAGTTCAAAGCAGTATTACTGGCAATTCAGCACTGGGCGTCTCTTCTCAAGATGTCTCACTTGCTGATACAGTCCGACAACTCGACGGTAGTGTGGTACATCAATCACCTAGGGTCGACGGGTTCAGCAGCACTTCTACAGTGGACGTTTCGATTTTATCTTCTGATAGATTCTCTCAACATCGTAGCAAGAGCCAGGCACATCCCCGGAGCAAAGAACGTGATTGCCGACGCTCTGTCTCGTTCCAGTCGCCCGTCGCCCACAGAGTGGCAACTCCTGCCCAAGATTTTTCGGACGATAATTTACCCACTCTCTCGACCAAGTGTCGACCTGTTTGCCACTTTGTTCAACTCCCAACTGCCGAGATTTGTGTCTCCAATTCCAGATCCACTAGCTTGGGATCACGACGCCTTGGCCATTCCCTGGGAAGGTCTCAACGCATATGCATTTCCGCCTCCGGCTCTACTTCACAAGGTCATTCAGAAAGTTCTGTTAACCAACAAAGTACAACTGCTTTTGGTAGCGCCCTTTTGGCCGGCGAGAAGCTGGTTCGTCAGCCTAAAAAGTCTAGTCAGCATTCCTCTTCCCGTGCGGGACGACCTACTAGTTCATCCGCACTCGGGCGTGTATCACGAGTCACCACAGACGTTCAATCTTCACGTATGGCACATTTGCAGAAATCACTAATAGCCAAAGGTTATTCTCACAGAGTGGCCTCAGCTATCACTGCAGCTCATCATACGTCTACACGTTCTTTGTATGACGATAAGTGGAAGAAATTTGAATGTTATTGTCGGGTCAGAGGGATCGCTTCCCCTACTACTGCTTCGCCCCAGGTTGTTGCGGAATATTTACAACACTTACGGGCTACAAGGAAACTCAAGGGTTCCACTTTAGCCACCTACTTGGCGGCTATTAATTCGGTCTTAGCCACGACTTCTGGTACGAAGGTTTCGACGGTACCGGAACTGCAGTACTTGCTTCGATCTTTTAAGCTAGCCGACCAATCCAGGAAATTTCGTCCACCAGCTTGGGACTTATCCGTGGTCCTTCGCCACTTAGTGTCCGAGCATTATGAACCCTTACAGGACAAGGATTTTGAACAGGTTTCGTTCAAGACCTTTTTTCTGATTGCCTTGGCCACGGCGGCACGAATATCAGAACTTCATGCTCTAGATGTCAACCGTGTCCGTTTTGAACAGGGTAGACATGGCAAAGTATTTTTGGGATTGCGCTGGGATTTTGTCGCAAAAAAACAGTTGCCGGGTCAACCTGATCGTCTTTTTACAATCCCGCCTTTGTCTACTATATTGGGTCCAGAAGATGTCGAAGATCTGTCTCTCTGTCCAGTTAGAGCACTTCACATTTTCCTTAAAGCATCGCAAGAGCGCCGCCGTTTGCGTAAGAGACTGTTTATACCCTTGTCTACTGCTTCCAAGGCGGAAGTCTCTCGCACAACACTCTCATATTGGCTACGAGCTACAATACTACGAGCCTACACTTTTGCCGGTTTGCCACCACCTACGGCATCCAACCCTCATGAAACCAGGGCATTGGCTTCTACTATGGCGTTGCATAGCAACTGCTCGTTAACTGCCATAATGGAGGGTTGTTTTTGGCGATCTGACACTGTATTTTCGTCTCATTACCTCAGAGATGTGTCGGTGACGGATATTCAAGGCCTTCATCAGTTTGGACCACTCATCCTTGCCCAGCAGTTGTCAGCGGCACAACATCGCAGATAATGAACTTCCTTGTGCTACGATGCTATATGGATCCCATTTGTGCAGTTGATCCCAAGTCGCGATCGTTTCTGCTTGTGTACAATCTGAATAAATCTGAAACTTATTTCTGATTTGCGTCTTTGTTTCTTCTGGGATTTAGATTTCTCCTCTCATTTGTTTTGAGACTCTGGAGAGTCGCCACCTCACTTACTGTCCTCTGCTCCACGGAGTAATTAAGTCAGTGAAGTGAGTCATTCCCGAAAAGTGTTACACTTCGTAGCGTTCCTGCTCCTAAGTACCTATACACATCTATGTGATCTTACTGTGGTAAGTAGTGGAAGTCATAAGATGATGTTGTGGTACTGAACGTTAAAATTGTGAGTTTTCCGATTCAATTACCCTTTCACCCTCCTCGGGGCCGTGTCTGTGGGGGTTGTTTCGAAGCAGAGGCTGGCCCGATACTAGTTTATTACGGGGGTACCTTGGAAATCGTGGCGATGCGACTGATTACACTCGCTAAGCTGCGTCCTTTCACTTTGTGAAGGTAGTGACTGAACACCACATTGCTCGGGAATCCCGGTCCCTGGGAGCACTTGTGCTTAGTAAGTCAATGGGTTCGAACTCACCCTCACACGTAGTAACTTTGGTAGTTATTGGCCTGCCTTGTAGTTGCTTCCTACGGTTGTTTTAGCATAACGCCTAGCTGTTATTGCTTGAACTTCGGGTAATCTATGACCCACCTTCCTACCGTGGGATAAGTGCAAGTCGTGAGATAGGGTAAGTTTAAAAATTTGTAAATTTTAACTATAAATTGTATATTTATATACTTATCCTATCTCACGACTTGCACCTCTCTCTCTTCATTCGACCATGAGTGGAAACGAATTAAAACTTTGCTCCAGGCCTACCTTGTCCCTGTCCCCGTGCTGTGCGTGCCTTCCTGCCTCAGCCATGCTCACTAGGCCGTGACAGCACGAGGCATGCGAGGTCCTCACCCACGTGATCACCTCACATACTCATTCTCGATCTTGGAGCCATAAAAGGACAAAACCGGAACGGTGGTAATCTAGGTAGTGGGGAGGTAGGGTGGGACTTTATCGCGTGAGATAGGATAAGTATATAAATATACAATTTATAGTTAAAATTTACAATTCCCATCATGTTGTTTCACTTCCGCGCCGCGAATAGCGAATGTTACAAGTTCATTTAAGATATCACCAGCAACTGATTCTGATTGTGAAACACAGCAATATTCATTCATCTAGCAGTCCTCTAATGAAGTTGTTTTCTGTTTGTAGCATAAAAAAACTAGATACTTTTAGCGTGTGGAAGCTTTCGACCATGCTTGTTTCGTTTACAGGATATGTACGCTGGAAAAAGCTATTTGATTGGTCGCTATTTATAGGTTGGCCAATCAGTTAAGGTTAACAAACTATGACTGGTATTCTATCTGCGTTGCGCATCTTAATTGCGTTTAGAATTATTCAAGAATATTTTAATCACGAATATTTGGAGATGGAAAAATTTGTTTCGATTGGCTCGAATTGATACGATGCCAACATAATTTTGATGTATTGGATAAATACGCATTCTGATTTTGACATAGCGTAAACGTAAATATTTAGTGTTTTTTCATATGCTGGCATTTATGTTTCTTGCGTATTTCAACTTTTCTGTAGCGTATTATACGCAAATACGCAGCTTATTTGGAGCTCTGCTACATCATGCATCTGCCCTGACTATAGCCGTGAAGATTCGGGTTAGAATTGGTTTTCAGCAACCCATGCTTGTCTCCCCGTGAAGATCCGGGTTAGAATTGATCTTCAGCAACCCATGCTTGTCATAAAGGCAACTAACGGGATCAGGTGGTCAGGCTTGCTGACTTGGTTGACACATGATATCATAGCCAATTGTGTAGATCGATGCTCATGCTGTTGATCACTGGATTGTCTGGTCCAGGCTTGATTATTTTCAGACCTTCACCATATAGCTGGAATTTTGCTGAGTGCAGCGTTAAACAACAAGCCAACCAACCTTGTAACTTCAGGAATTTATATAGGATTTTTAATGAAGTGCTCGGGTCAGGCAAATTGGTGAAATTTGGTTCAAAATTAGGGTGTTTTATTATCAATGGTCTTCTTTTCCGAAACTTCCAGGTATGTTATGATTGTCTCCCTTGTGCAGACTCATAACCATTGTGATCTCTAAACAATCAGGGGCTGTAGGGTAGCCTGATGGTTAAAGCGTTCGCTCGTCACTCAGAAGACCCGGGTTTGATTCCCCACATAGGTACAATTTGTGAAGCCCATTTCTGGTGTCCTCCGCCTTTATATTGCTGGAATATTGCTAAAAACGGCGTAAAACCATACTCATTTACTCGCTCATAAAAATCAGATTTTGTATATTAGTGCTTGATAATCCTCGTAGCTACCTATGGATAGCCTGTTACCAGATTACAGGTCATGTTGAAATGTTCTTTTGCAAACTTTGACCAACCATTCCAAAATTAACATGAAGTTGACATTAGCCAATTAGAGAGCATTTTTTCTAGAGCATTATGGCAGGGTTTCAAAACGGTTAGTTCAGTTCCAGACTGGAAAATATTTTGATGAAGTTCTTGATTCAAGATTGAAATCTTATACTACTTATAGATGTTCAACATGGTACAACAGTACTCTTCACAGGCTATGAAACGACTTCTGTTTCAGATGTTGACCGTAATTTGTAGAGGCAAAAGATGGATGATTCCTTTAATGGAATCTGTCGTAGAGCCTATAACACACTGGGAATGCTCTGTGTTACCCTTTTAATTAGAAAATTTCAATTAGAAAATGCAGTCAAAATTTCACGGATGGTATCAGTAAAATCATATTTCATAATGGACATAACTTCCATGATTGTTTAAAAACTTAGTCTTTTTAAGCCTGAAGTTTTATAATAAAGTAGTGAACATGAAGACTCATGAAGAATCAAGGTCCGGGTTAGAATTGGTCTGCAGCAACCCATGCTTGTCGTCAGGCTTGACGACCCGTGAAGATCTGTGTTAGAATTGATCTTCAGTAACCCATGCTTGTCATAAGAGGCGACCAACGGAATCGAGTGATAGGCTCGCTGATTTGGTTTACACATGTCATCGGATCCCAATTGCCGAGATTGATACTCATGCTGTTAATCACTGGATTGCCTGGTCCGGGCTCGATTATTTACAGACCGGAATATTGCTGAGTGCGGTGTAAAACTAAACTCACTCACTCACGTAAGGCTTGACTAACACTTGCTCAGGCTCGCTGACTTGATTGACACATGTCATTGTCTCCCAATGTTGATGTCAGTCACATGATCTATTTCGTCCAGATTCATTAACTCACAGACCGTCTCAATACAGCTGGAATGTTGCTGACTGTAGCATTTAGCAACAGCAAAACAACATGTAACTGAATCTTCTGCAAGAGTGCTTCTCCAGTTTATTTGACATTAATCTTGTTACAGTATTCCCTTACATGCTTCTCATTCTTCTTTTACCGTCTAAATGCCGGGATTATTTTCAGATTTTAATCAGGTTGGCAAGAGGGATAGTGTTCTAACCGGACATTCTCGTCACACAGTGTGGAAGTTTCATATTTCTGTGTATTCCTGTATTGGAGCTAGCCGGTCAGAAACTTGAGAAGTATGCCAAGAAATGAAAAAATTCAGTGAAAACCCAAAGCATATTCTGTTAAACATTGGTAATAATTGAATGAAAAACCTTGAATGTCAGTCAGTGCACAAGAACTCAAAGTATGATGGTTGAAAACTTTGCCTGTCCACAACTTTTAGTTGTAGTTGACAACAGTCATGAGCTGAGAAAGTTCCGTATAAACCATTTCTGGTGTCCCCCGCCGTGATGTTGCTGGAATATCGCTAAAAGCAGCGTAAAACCAAACTCAGTCAGTCCATATAAACTGTGTAGCTTGCACAATACAACATTTTCTAATGATGTGTATTGTGATATTTTTTTCTGTGTTTTGGTTATTAAGGGCAAACAAATGCAGCATGCTTTGTTCCTACTTGTATTTTTCAACTTCAGCGGAAGTGTAGAAGTGATTTGTATCATACAAGTGAGTGAGTTAGTCACACTCAGCAATATTCCAGCTGTGTGGCAGCGGTCTGTAAATAATTGAGTCTGGACCAGACAATCCAGTGATCAACTGCATGAGCATCAATCTGCGCAATTGGGATACGATGACATGTGTCAACTAAGTCAGCGAGCCTGACCACCCGATCCCGTTAGTCGCCTCTTACGACAAGCATGGGTTACTGAAGATCGATTCTCACCGGAATCTTCACAGGTTTTTTATAATGTAATGGGTAGGTTGTCTCAGCGTGATACAGAGATTCTCTATGACCAACGCTGCTTAAAGTCAACTTACTAACTTACTAAGGTCTAACTTACAGGACCACCCGGGAAGTGCAAGTGGTGATGAACTCTCAAAGCATTCATTGTTATTAGTCCAGGAGGAGAATCTCAAAAGGGGCCTAGAAATAGGATTTCGTAGCCTCCCCAGTACTGATTTTGTTTGACATTATTTTCAGTTAGTATGATGTCTTGGGCTCATGAAAAGGCCTGTAATACTCTCAGATTGTGGTATCAGGTTTTTTTTACAGGCCATTATATGTGGTGGGGGTCTGCGATAATTTTCATCACATTTGGTTTGCTGCCCGACAACACCTCAAAGTTAATCATTAATAGTTTTACTACTATCAATCTGATCACTTTCATTTTGACTTCTGTGTGCTGCTAAAGGATGTAGAAATTATTTGACATAATTTTGTTTTGAAAAACAAATCAAAATGGCCGCCATTTTGTTTTGTCGTGTTTCGCCTTCTCAGCACTTAAATCTACATAAAAATGAACACCGAATGTTTCCACTTACATCCAAAGTTGATACTTTTGATGTGTTTTGACACTTATTTCTCCTAGAGTGATGGCTTGGGCACAAAACAAGTCATTTGGTTGGTCATATCGTGGTAATTTAATGTTTTACAGCTTATTCTTTGAGACAGGGGTATTTTAGCGATTCTCCGACTTTTCATGGAAATGTGTGAGGGTGATTTATTTAATGGCAGATAACATTATTTTTGTTACTAAAACAAGTTGTTTTTGTTTTCTCTTTACTTCTAGAGTGACGGCATATTATTAGGGATTTTTATATATTACCCAGAATTCAAAATGGCCGCCAAAATGGATTGTCTGGTCCAGACACGATTATTTACAGACTGTCACCATATAGCTGGAATATTGCTGAATGCGGTGTAAAACTAAACTCACTCACTCACTCATGTCAGAATAGGAGTCATCTACTGGCAACAAGTCAAATGTGTTCGGGCAACATTCATCTGCCATACAAATAGACATGCCTATGCGCACACTATATCATTCTTTCTGCTGGCATGCTGACTTTTTGCATTTACACGATGTCAGTTCAACCAATCCACGGGGAGCAGGATCTCTCGACATCAGCATAGGGATAAGCTGACCATCACAAATGCTCCAAGCATGGTCAACTGGTGAAGGAATGTTCATGATTGGTTGCAGAGACTGTTTCCAAACATGGACTTTGTAGTTTACTCGTTCAATATGATGTTTTAGACTGTTGGATGTTGGTGGGAGGTTTTCATTCAATATCTTGTGTCATCTACAGACATCACTGGATTATTTGGTACCTACATAGAACTCACAATCTGGCCACAAGATATAATGAGTGTTGAACATCCAACTTGTCATCCATTTGTTGTGTGAAGCTTCTCATCCCTGGGCTTTACAGCCTTTTTGGGAATCAATGTAGAAAAGGTTTTCAGGTTCAGTCGATGTAAAGGTGACCACAAGTTTGTCCTGGAAGAGTTCAATCGACTACTTATGAAGTTATCCCTCTGCTCTGCCCCAATCTGTTTAACATGCAAGAGGCTGTGAATCATATCCTTTGGGACAACAACTCCACTTCCAATGTTCACAAGATGCAGACATCATTCATTTGGAAGATTGAATGGATTTGTCATTTACCTTTATGTGAACATGGACATTTCTAGTGGCTCATTCAGATGGAACATTAAGAAAGAACATCAAAAGCGGTTTGTTAAATGAACTTTTAAGGGAAGCTTTTGGTCCTTCGCTGCTTATACTAGCAGAGGAGAGAATGTTGCCAGTTCATATAGGTGATGGAATGGCAAAATTGCAAATGTTTAGAAAGGGAGCTGCTTCCACATTTGGACACTTGGCTGATATGCATTGGGACAACTTCACTTCAATTCTGAATCGAACAGACTGCATTAGAGTTGATGTTGTTTGGGACAGGTATGCCAGACAAGAGTCAATCAAAGCAGGGGAGCAAATCAAAAGAGGATCGCCAACGGCGCTAGAAGTCAAGATTGTTGGCAAAAACAAACCACTGCCAAGACAATGGGGAAAAAAACATCAGCAGTCCTGTCAACAAGTCTAGTCTTGTAGCATGTATGAACGAACGATGGTGTTCTGTTGGTCCAGCCATGCTACCTGTTAGTAAAGCCTGAGTCACACCAATGTAGTTCTTAGGACGTCCTGCCCTGTCGAAACAATAACTGTAAAGTGACCTCGAACGGGGATAGAACGTGTAACTTTTGTATAAATTACAATGCTAGTTTGATCATAAACAGTTCTCAGTACGTCTGTCTCGTCTTTACCCTGTCCTCAGACAGTTGGTGTTACGTTTAGAGTGGGTAAAGTTGCCCGTTCACCCCGTGTGGACAACATTTTCAAGCAGTCCAATCCTGTCCATAGTCACTTTATATCCCTTCTGAACTAAACCTATCTCGTTTTTAATGCGCACAACCCCGTTCTAACTCATTCTTCTAAACAAACTCATTTTCAGACACTTCTTCCCATTCTCACTACTTTCTCACTCCGTTTCTAGTGCGTGCAATCGTAATAGCAATCACTTCCTGGTTCGATTTATATGCCCATTCTTATTCCGTTCTCAGTTTCAAGGTGGAAACATTGACATCACCATGCCTCCAAGGAAGAAGAAGGGTGAACATCTAATTTATAAAGGGGTCAATGCGTTCAAGAAGTTCATCAAACATGGGAGGGGTGATTCTCAAGAAATTGTAGAAGGACTCATGATCATCAAGGCGGAGCTCCTCCATCAGTTGATGATAATGTCCCCCAGCTATTCACCTCTCAGGTTTAAGCCAGTTCCTCACCCAACACGTTCTTGTGTTTTCCTTCTTTCTTGCTCTACCAACTCATTGTACTCTTGCTCTGCTTCCGATAAAAATTGCAGGAAACCAGCATTCAATATTCTGACAGCTGCAAACTTGTTCATAGAAACTCTATCCCAAATGACGACCATGTTAAAAACGATGTATATATACCCTACCTTGTCATATCGTAATGCACACAGAGTTGTCATAGTAAGAACTGCATGAGAACTACATAAACATACTAACAACGAGTAGAACGTGATGAGAACCCATTGCAAACTGTTAAAACCGTGTACTACAAGTTTCTTCAGAACGATTCATTTTGTTTTGAACATATTTGCTTGGAATAGCGACTAACTAGAGTTCAGTAGAGTTCTGCAAACGGGATGGACCAGGTGGAAACTGTGTACAAACGTATTGCAATTGATGCCGGACTGCACTACGTCCGCACACATACCCAGTAAGATTGAAGCGCCGCGATTCTGTTCGTAGTATGGCAATTCCGTTCTTAGTATGGCAATCTCATTTTAAGTACGTTATTACTCCGTCCCATTTTGGGGAATTGACTTACAGAAGTCCTCTGAAAATCACCAACAAACATTGACACAATTGGGTGACAATTTGGATGTTCAAGAAACACTCATTACATCTTGTGGCCAGTTTGTGCGTTCTATGTAGGTACCAAATAATCCAGTGATGTCTGTAGATGACACAAGATATTGAATGAAAACCTCCCACCAACATCCAACAGTCTAAAACATCACATTGAACGAGTAAACTACAAAGTCCATGTTTGGAAACAGTCTCTGCAACCAATCATGAATATTCTTTCACCAGTTGACATGGTTGGAGCATTTGTGATGGTCAGCTATTCTGATGACAAGAGATCCTGCTCCCCGTGGATTGGTTGAACTGACATCGTGTAAATGCAAAAAGTCAGCATGCCAGCAGAAAGAATGATATAGTGTGCACAGAGGCATGTCTATTTGTATGGCAGATGAATGTTGCCCGAACACATTTGACTTTCACGCTCTCTGTAATATTCCAGCAATATGGCGACAGTCTGTAAATAATCGAGTCTGGACCAGACAACCCAGGGATCAACAGCATGAACATCAATCTGTGCAATTGGGATACGATGACATGTGTCAACCCAGTCAGCGAGCCTGACAACCCGATCCCGTTAGTTGCCTCTTACGACAAGCATGGGTTATTGAAGGTCCATTCTAACCCGGATCTTCACAGGTCCGATTGTGACATGAAGTAAGATATGAAATGAAAGAAAGTGAAAAGGAGGGTTAATTGCAAGCTTATGGATGTATCAAGAGTTATTAAGAGTTATCTGATAGAACAATTTGAATGCCTACAACCAAAGCTTTGACGTAGTTATCGGCCATGAAGCATAGTTTTGGACAATGTTATTTCATCAAATGTGAAGCTTTGATTGACCCTATCATTGAAATTTAGCTCTATTCCTATACTGTATTAAACATTAGACACCAAATGATTTGTTTGGATTTCATATCAGTACAAATTTACTCCTCCACTAAGTATATGTAGTTAAACTACAATGGCGGCCATTTTGGCGGCCATTTTGAATTCTTGGTAATATGTACACATTCTTAATAACATGCCGTCACTCTAGAAGTAAAGAGAAACCAAAAACAACTTGTTTTAGTAACAAAAATAATGTTAACTGCCATTAAATAAATCACCCTCACACATTTCCATGAAAAGTCGGAGAATCGCTAAAATACCCCTGTCTCAAAGAATAAGCTGTAAAACATTAAATTACCACGATATGACCAACCAAGTGACTTGTTTTGTGCCCAAGCCATCACTCTAGGAGAAATAAGTGTCAAAACACATCAAAAGTATCGACTTTGGATGTAAATGGAAACATTCGGTGTTCATTTTTATGTAGATTTAAGTGCTGAGAAGGCAAAACACGACAAAACAAAATGGCGGCCATAATGGCGGCCATTTTGATTTGTTTTTCAAAACAAAATTATGTCAAATAATTTCTACATCCTTTAGCAGTACACAGAAGTCAAAATGAAAGTGATCAGATTGATAGTAGTAAAACTATTAATGATTAACTTTGAGGTGTCGTCGGGCAGCAAACCAAATGTGACGAAAATGCCCCCAGACCCCCACCACATATAATTGCCTGTAAAAAAAACCTGATACCACAATCTGGGAGTATTACAGGCCTTTTCATGAGCCCAAGACATCATACTAACTGAAAATAGTGTCAAACAAAATCAGTACTGGGGAGGCTACGATTTGAAATTTTTCAGCTGCCTACTCCTGGACTTTATCATAACATTGGGACGGTGGGGTAGCCTCATGGTTAATGTGTTCGCTCGTCACGCCGAAGACCTGAGTTCGATTCCCCACATGGGCACAATGTGTGAAGCCCATTTCTGGTGTCCGCTACCGTGTTATTGCTGGAATATTGCTACGAGTTGCGTTCAAACTGTAGTCAGCGTCACCTAGAAAATTATACAAATTCAGCTGTTTTTATGTTTTATTTTTCTACATATTATCTGTCAACCTCAAGCAAATTGGTTTTGCTATGTTCCAGCATCACGATCCCCATTTTGTTTTACTTTTTATCTTGGTACCCAAAACGCAAATCTGCAATAAATGCATCACAAACTTAGTGATACAAAATATGCAAGAAACATTTTGTATGTTTGAGATAGGCAGAAGTCCGCTAGTATCAAACTTAGATATTAAAGTACAATTGCTTGTTAAAGTGACTCCCCCTAGATGTTTACTGAAAGAGCTTGTTTTGTAGACACTACCTGCCTCCTTTCAGATGACGTATTCAAAAGGACATAATTTATTCTAATGTTTTCACTTATTCATACATGATGTCAAGGGTTTAAACTAAATACTGAATGGTCACACAAGTGTCAGCTCACAATATTTTGTAAACAGTGCCAGCTTGAATATCTGGACACAATGTTTTTGAAAGATATAAATGGGAGTGTCCTTAAAAAACAGCCTCCATCTAAATATAATTCAAGCTATCCAAATCTTTGAATGTTGATTATGATGGGAAGTCATTCAATACTATACTGACCATATGTTATATGACATTATCTGAGGGCATCCCTTTAACTGTCCAGTACTGGTCGGTACTGTTCAGTGTTGTCCATTACAGTTCAGTATTGTCAGATAAGTAAAGTTCACTTCTATTCAGTAGCTGTCATTACTGTTCACTATTCACTGTTGCAGTACTGGTCATTACTGTTCACTATTCACTGTTGCAGTACCAGTCATTACTGTTCACTATTCACTGTTGCAGTACTGGTCATTACTGTTCACTATTAACAGTTGCAGTACCGGTCATTACTGTTCACTATTAACTGTTGCAGTACTGGTCATTACTGTTCACTATTCACTGTTGCAGTACTGGTCATTACTGTTCACTATTCACTGTTCTAGTACTGGTCATTACTGTTCACTGTTCACTGTTGCAGTACTGGTCATTACTGTTCACTATTCACTGTTCTAGTACTGGTCATTACTGTTCACTATTCACTGTTGCAGTACCGGTCATTACTGTTCACTATTAACTGTTGCAGTACTGGTCATTACTGTTCACTATTCACTGTTGCAGTACTGGTCATTACTGTTCACTATTCACTGTTGCAGTACTGGTCATTACTGTTCACTATTAACTGTTGCAGTACTGGTCATTACTGTTCACTATTCACTGTTGCAGTACTGGTCATTACTGTTCACTATTCACTGTTCTAGTACTGGTCATTACTGTTCACTATTCACTGTTGCAGTACTGGTCATTACTGTTCACTATTCACTGTTGCAGTACTGGTCATTACTGTTCACTATTCACTGTTGCAGTACTGGTCATAACTGTTCACTATTCACTGTTCTAGTACTGGTCATTACTGTTCACTGTTGCAGTACTGGTCATTACCGTTCACTATTCACTGTTGCAGTACTGGTCATTACTGTTCACTATTCACTGTTGCAGTACCGGTCATTACTGTTCACTATTCACTGTTGCAGTACTGGTCATTACTGTTCACTATTCACTGTTGCAGTACTGGTCATTACTGTTCACTATTCACTGTTGCAGTACTGGTCATTACTGTTCACTATTCACTGTTGCAGTACTGGTCATTACTGTTCACTATTCACTGTTGCAGTACTGGTCATTACTGTTTACTATTCACTGTTGCAGTACCGCAGATGTCATTTACTGTTCACTATTCACTGTTGCAGTACCGGTCATTACTGTTCACTATTCACTGTTGCAGTACTGGTCATTACTGTTCACTATTCACTGTTGCAGTACTGGTCATTACTGTTCACTATTCACTGTTGCAGTACATTGAGAACCTGGAGAGGCTGAAGAAGCTTCACACCCTCAACCTCAGCAACAACATGATTGAGAAGATGGAGAAACTGGACAAGCTGCTGCGTCTCCGAGATCTCAACCTGTCACATAATTCCATAGTGAAAATAGAGGGCATCGAAAACCTGGTCTTTCTGCAGACACTCAACCTCAGCTGGAATAAGATTGAGCACATTCCGCCATGGATCGGCAAGAAACTCAAAGCTCTTCGCAACTTTAATCTAGGTCATAATCAGCTTGCATCGGTAGGTTGAATCAGTGGTGAGAACGCTGGCTACAGAATGTCAGCAAGCAGATGCCAGGCGTTCACATGCACCAAGTCACTAAAACATAGACAGGCACTCTCTCAGACAACTCAATCAGACAATTCACTCACTCACTCAGACAATTCACTCACTCACTCACTCATTCAGACAACCCACTCAGACAACACACTGACAATTCACTCACTCACTCACTCTGACAACTCACTCAGATAACTCACTCAGACGATTCACTCACTCACTCAGACAATACACTCATTCACTCAGACGATTCACTCACTCACTCAGACAATTCACTCACTCAGATAACTCACTCAGACGATTCAGTAACTCACTCATATAATTCACTCACTGACTCAGACAACTCACTCCAACAATTCACTCAGATAACTCACTCCAACAACTCACTCAGATAACTCATTCAGATTACTCACTCACTCACTCAATCACTCACTCACTCACTCACTCACTCACTCACTCAGACAACTCACTCACTCAGATAACAGCTCGCTGCAGGCTGCCACCCTGGATCTGCCTCCTTGTTCTCATGTGCTCACCTCACTTATGATTGTCTTTCAGCTCAGTGAGCTGTCCAAGCTGAAGCCAATCCCTGACCTCACACAGCTCGACGTGAGTGGCACTCCGCTGTCAGAGCTGCCACACTCCCGGCTGTACATCGTCTTCCACCTGCGCACTGTAGCCACTCTTGACGCTGTTCATGTCACAGCTCAAGAGCGGGACCTGGCTCAGCAGAGGTTTGCTCAAGGTGACGTTCCAGCGTTGTCATTGGACCTACTCAATGTTTTACTTCCTGTGAAAATTATTATTAGAATGAGGGTTTGGGCACAATCATGATCATATACAATTCCAGTATATAACAGTTGTTTATGTGGTATCCTATTTCCCTAACAACCTCAGTGCATGACCATCACAACTTTTACCATACGGTCTGCATATCAGGAGCTACATAGGGTCACGGAAACTGAGCAGGAGTGGATCCAGTAGGGGCGGTGGGGTAGCCTAATGGTTAAAAGCGTTGGCTCGTCCATCCGAAGACACGGGTTCGAATCCCCACATGGGTACAATGTGTGAAACCCATTTCTGGTGTCCCCCGCCGTGATGTTGCTGGAATATTGCTAAAAGCGGCGTAAAAACCAAACTCAGTCAGTCAGTGGATCCAGTAGACTGAATTAAGTGTAAACAAGTCCACATCCTTCCCTTGTCCTTCTATGTCCATCCTCGCCCTTTCCCTCTACCATCTGTTCCAGGCGAACTGGCACTTCCTGCTACAGAAGTTCCTTCCCTCCTGGGTCATCATTTGTTGCTCCTTTTACTTTTCCATCATTCCTGATTACAACCTGGAGAAACAACTGAAAAGGGTGGACGTTACTGCCCCTCCTTCCTTCCCTCCCTTGCTGTTCCATTCTTCTTTTCCATCTTCCTCCACCATCCTCTTGTCCTCTGAATACTACACCACTCCCCACCTCCATGCTCCCTGACTCTGTACTGACTACAGGTAAGTGTACCTCCCCTCCTTCATCCCGTGACTGTTTCCAGGTACAGTGACTGTTTCCAGGAGTTGGAGAAGCTGTAGAAACCTCCCCCTCCTTCCAGCCCGTTAGGTAAGGGGGTGTAAGAGTTCCTCCCCCTCCTTCAGCCTGTCTTCCTTCCTCCCTCCTCCTCCCCTCCCCTGGTGACTGTTTCCAGGGAGAGTTGGAGAAACCGTTTACTCCCCACCTCCATCCTCCCTCCCCCCTCCTGACTACATGTACAGTGACTGTTTCCAGAAGAGTTGGGAGTTCCTCCCCTCCTTCATCCCGCTGGTAAGAAACCGTTTAGGTAGAAACCGGGTAAGGGGGTGTAAGGGAGTTCCTCCCCTCCTTCAGCCCGCTCTTCCTTCCTCCTCTCCCTCCCTCCCCCACCTGGCAGTGACTGTTTCCAGGAGAGTTGGAGAAACCCTCCTCCCCCCCTTCATCTCCATCCTCCCTCCCTCCCGACTACATGTACAGTGACTGTTTCCAGGAGAGTTGGAGAACATGTACAGTGGAGGAGAGCAGCTGGAGCAGGAGGAGGTGAAGAACCGCTGCTGGAGGAGAGCCACAACAAGTCGCTACAGGAGAAGTCCCTGCAGGAGGTCACCACCAACCAGATGAAGGTCAAGGACAAGGAACGCCAAGATCAGGTGTCAGAGCTGCAGAGAGAACTACAGGTCAAGAATGACCTGGTGAGCATGTCCTTCCTCTTCAGTGGGTGATCATCGATATGACTCTGCTTACTTCAGGTTTTCCCACAAAACATGACATGGTTATTTTCTGCAATCAAATAACATGAAGATGTTTTTAGATGTTATTAAGCTAGGTGAATCACTGTATTTGAGCTACAGTTATGTAGTGATTCTGTACAAAGAGGCAGTAAAATCGCTTACTCCATAGGCCCTGTAGAAGTCTGATGTTCTCTGTGTGTTTTTGACCGCCTCCGTGGTGTAGTGGTTAGAGCTTCCACCCGGAGAGCGGAACGTTGCAGGTTTGATCCCTGACCGCGTCATACCAAAAGACGTTAAAATATGGTACTTGTTGGTCCCTGCCTGGCTCTCGGCATTAATGAGTACATCAAGGACTGGTCGGCTCAGAGTCAGTATCATGTGTCTGAGTGGGGTATTCATGCTTCACTGCGGCATGGTATCTCAGTGGGCTAGCACTATAAAACCAGCTTAAGTCTGGGCTAGTACAAGCGGCCGCACATACACATACACACGCATGCACGTCGTCATATGAGCGAAATATTCTTAAGCACGACGTTAAAACCCAATTTCACCTCACCTCACCTCACCTCACCTCACCTCACCTCACCTCACCTCACCTCACCTCACCTCACCTCACCTGTGTGTTTTCTGTTTGCAGCTGAAGAAGAAGATGTTAGAGCTAAACAAGGCGTGTGAGAAGCACTACCAGCTGGAGCAGGAGCTGGCCTTCTACAAGATAGACTCCAAGTTTGACAGTCTCAGGGAAGTCCCTCGCCCTCAGGTCTTGGTAGGTGTTTACAAAGTCACACATATCTTTGTAAGATGTCTGTTTGGAGTTCCCCATTCTAGTGATGGTCTGGTACCCTGTATGTCTCTGTCAGACAATCTAGTGGTTCCTATTGTCACCAATGCCCAATGTCTCTTCACAGCAGTTGCCCTGTTAAGATTTGGCTGTGAATGTTGGAAATAGACACCTTGTCACCCTGTACATTACACAGGCCTCTGCCCAAACGTCCAGGGGTGCAGACTTTTAACTGTTTCATTGCTCTTATATTTGATGTAGAAGTTTTTTACCAGCATATATCCAAATATAACTTGTATGGAACAACTTTTAAAGTTATAATTATTTATGGATAGACAACTTCTCTATTGCAATGGATGCAACATTTCCGTGTAGATCCTACAATTTTATCAAGCAAGTTTTAAAACTATAATCCAATTTTAATTATAAACAAGTGCAAATGACTATTTTTGGCACATTAGGTACAGTGTAATGACCTATTGCTATTTATATACACATACCATTACCCGATTACCCTTCTGCAACTTTTCCATCTGGAAGGGCATTCATGGTGATCAACAAGGTGCTCAGGGATGATCATGGTCAGAGGCACTTCAAAATGTTGAAGTATTGAGCATGTTGACGTATGTGAATACACTTTTATTAAATAAACTGTACAATATGATTCACATTTCCATGTTAAATTGTTCAGGACGATGATGAGGATGACAGCGGTCTCCTGGGTGAGAGCCCCTACATTGGCCGAGCCCGCTACAAGGCCAACCAGTATTCCCAGGAGGGGTCACTGCTGGCCACGCCCCAGAAGATACAGATACACTCTATAGCATCTTCCCCTGCCACGCCCGCAGAGCGGCCTGAGGTGCTGGGGCAGTACCACCAGGCAATCACAGCGCAGGTTGCAGACAAACAGCGGGAGATACAGCTAGGTGGGTGTTTTCGTCTCTGTATTATCCAACACATCCTCTCTGTGTTATCCGACACATCCTCTCTGCGTTATCCAACACATCCTCTGTGTGGTATCCAACACATCCTCTCTGTGTTATCCGACATATCCTCTCTGTGTTATCCAACACATCCTCTCTGTGTTATCCAACACATCCTCTCTGCGTTATCCAACACATCCTCTCTGTGTTATCCAACACATCCTCTCTGTAGGTTATCCCTGGATTATCGACATATCCTCTCTGTAAGTTATCCAACACATCCTCTCTGTGTTATCCGACATATCCTCTCTGTGTTATCCGACACATCCTCCTCTGTGTTATCCGTACATATCCTCTCTGTGTTATCCTATTATCATCTCTGTGTTATCCTGGACATATCCTCTCTGTGTTATCCAACACATCCTCTCTGTGTTATCCTGACATATCCTCTCTCTGTGTTATCCTACACATCCTCTCTGTGTTATCCAACATATCCTCTCTGTGTATCCGGACACATCCTCTCTGTGTTATCCGACATATCCTCTCTGTGTTATCCGACATATCCTCTCTGTGTTATCCAACACATCCTCTCTGTGTTATCCAACACATCCTCTCTGTGTTATCCGACATATCCTCTCTGTGTTATCCAACACATCCTCTCTGTGTTATCCGACATATCCTCTCTGTGTTATCCTGACACATCCTCTGTGTTATCCGACATATCCCTCCTCTGTGTTATCCAACACATCCTCTCTGTGTTATCCGACATATCCTCTCTGTGTTATCCTGACATATCCTCTCTGTGTTATCCAACACATCCTCTCTGTGTTATCCAACACATCCTCTCTGTTATCCGGGACATATCCTCTCTGTGTTATCCAACACATCCTCTCTGTGTTATCCGGTGTTCCTCTGTGTTATCCGACATATCCTCTCTGTGTTATCCAACACATCCTCTCTGTGTTATCCTACACACATCCTCTCTGTGTTATCCTCTCTGTGTTATCCAACACATCCTCTCTGTGTTATCCTGACATATCCTCTCTCTGTGTTATCCAACATCATCCTCTGTGTTATCCGACATATCCTCTCTGTGTTATCCAACACATCCTCTCTGTGTTATCCGGACATATCCTCTCTGTGTTATCCGACACATCCTCTCTGTGTTATCCAACACATCCTCTCTGTTATCCAACACATCCTCTCTGTGTTATCCTACATATCCTCTCTGTGTTATCCCACACATCCTCTCTGTGTTATCCGACATATCTCTCTGTGTTATCCGACACATCCCTCTGTGTTATCCTGACATATCCTCTCTGTGTTATCCTCACACATCCTCTCTCTGTGTTATCCGACATATCCTCTCTGTGTTATCCAACACATCCTCTCTGTGTTATCCGACATATCCGTGTTATCCGGACACATCCTCTCTGTGTTATCCCGGACATATCCTCTCTGTGTTATCCGACATATCCTCTCTAGTGTTATCCAACACATCCTCTCTGTGTTATCCAACACATCCTCTCTGTGTTATCCGACATATCCTCTCTGTGTTATCCAACACATCCTCTCTGTGTTATCCGACATATCCTCTCTGTGTTATCCGACATATCCTCTCTGTGTTATCCAACACATCCTCTCTGTGTTATCCGACACATCCTCTCTGTGTTATCCGACATATCCTCTCTGTGTTATCCAACACATCCTCTCTGTGTTATCCGACATATCCTCTCTGTGTTATCCAACACATCCTCTCTGTGTTATCCGACATATCCTCTCTGTGTTATCCAACACATCCTCTCTGTGTTATCCGACATATCCTCTCTGTGTTATCCAACACATCCTCTCTGTGTTATCCGACATATCCTCTCTGTGTTATCCGACACATCCTCTCACCAATGTTATCCACCATCCTCTCTCTGTGTTATCCAACATCCTCTGTGTTATCCAACACATCCTCTCTGTGTTATCCGACATATTCTCTCTGTGTTATCCAACACATCCTCTCTGTGTTATCCGACATATCCTCTCTGTGTTATCCGACACATCCTCTCTGCGTTATCCGACATATCCTCTCTATGATATCCAACTTATCCTCTCTGATTTATGGGCCCAGGAATAGTACACCGCTCTGAAATTCTTCCCTTCAAGCCTGCAGAGCGACAACTTCCACTAATCCTACAGTAATGGAGGGCCTGGTTTTACTCAAAGGACACTGTCATATGTTAGATCTGATTTAACATGGATGAATATTTTCAAGTAATCATGGTACTGAAACATTGACATACTCATGAACATTAAGTGGATATATACTGTGTATTTTAAAATAACAAAACACAGCCATAAGCAGACGATGTTTGGTAGAGTATGATAGTCACAACACTTTTAGAACTTTGTGAAAATACATCAAAATGTTTCTCTTTATAATGGTAATTACCACTATTTCTAGACTGACCATTTATGTAGATATCTGACATTTGTAAATTATATATTTCTGAACAGAAGTAGGAAGAGAGCTTTCATTTGATATGCATCATGACACAAATAGGAGCAGACCAAAAGTAGTATAATCTCACTTATAGTCTGTTTGCAGTGAAAACGTACCGATGAATTTCACTTTAAACAAAAAAGTAAATTAAATAAAGTGAAATTAAGATTGCGAATCCTCATGATTTTGCCTTGCCAACTGAACTTTTAAATCTCAGAATTTTATTCAACTTATGATAAAAGTTGTTTAACAAACGAGCATAGTTTCAAATCGCTATTATTGGTTTGTATTACAAGGGGGTACGCGCAGTAGTTGGAACAGTGAAACAAATGCACGTGTGGTGCGTGATGAGCGTTAACTTAGACTACCGTAGAAACCAACCCTTCTTGTTCTCGGGGTTTCATTTAATGTGCATACCTCCTTGTATTAGTCGAGATATATGGAGCGATCAGATATACCTTCGTAGCTAGGCAACATAGTCTGGATGAAGCATGATTGAAACTTAGCGGAAACCTCACCACCATCTGCTGAACACAAATCTACTTCATGCCTTGGTGGCTGTCTACTATTCTAGTCAGTGTTTCTCTGCCTCTATTTGGTCTCATAAACTCAGAAAATATTCCTCCATAGAATGAAACTAATACTGATTAAAAATGATTGCTAAGAGACAAGTTCTTGGCTGGTAGCCATGGTCACATTAAACCTTTTTGGCACAGACAAAAAATGTCTGTTGTTAGGTAATTGTGAAAAGTTCTATATACGAGCATTTAATGTAAGATTCATCACCATCTTGTTCAGCTGAGGATCGGCTGCGAAGTCTCCAGTCCAATCTTAGCGCCACAGAGGATAAACTGGTCCAAGCAACGCAGGAGCTGAAGAAGATGTCGGAGCGCAAGACTCCGGAGCCGTTCAGTGAGGACAACAAATACAAGATGAGGCAGAAGCTGGCCAAGAAGATGAAGTCGGTGAGCTCTTCCTGGAGTTGCTGATCTTACCAGCGTGCTTAAAATAGAACCTCTTCCTTAGGAAACAGCCATGTGGATATATTTGTAATGGACGGCATAATAATAGTCTTGGAGATTTTGAAACAGACAAAGCCTTTATCAGTCTCAGTAAATCACATGATGACATTCACTGAAATCGAAGATATGGCTCCAAAGTTTTTGTTGGAACAGTTACCGGTAGACACCTTATGGCAAATTCCTGAACATTACGAGTAGTGGAGCCATTTGTACACATGAGACACATAGCATCCCGTCTGTGGAGCTTGCTACATTGCTAGATCTGTTGTTAGCATCATGTCATGACACATTGTGGTTTGTGTAGGTAAATGAAATGCGTGACAGTGCAACCCAGATGGAGACTGAGATCGACCGCCGCCAACAGAAGGTCCAGGAGAACAAGGGCAAGCTTGTTATCTGATCTCTATGTTAGCTCTTGTATAGCCTGCTACATTGCGCCTCCAAGGAGCAGATCGCACATCTTGGCGCCAGGAACCCAGGCGTTGTAAGTAGCCTTACTGACTTATTTCAAACACGCTCGCCGCCTCAAGGAGCAGATCGCACATCTCTGCAAGGTAGCCATATGATCTGTGTATGTGCCAAGGAAAGAGCCCAAACTGAGACGTCAGTATTGAAGGTTTCAGAGTTGACCCTTGATGACAACCAGCTGTGTTGCATTGTTGTATTGCCACATGTATTTTGAATACTCTAGTGACTGCCTCTCCTTATTTTGTGACCATAGTTTAATTGTTTACAGGTTGATTTAAAAATGCCTACTTACATTGACTTTTGACTTTTGTACAGACAACTTCCCCAGTGCTGCATCCATTAACTTCCAAGTACTTTTCAATCAGAGGTTGCATCCATTTAGCCCACTTTTTATTCAATCAGAGGCATCGTTGTTATTGTTAACGCGAATATCTGATGAACTGTTGTACCCAATGTCTTCAAATTTAGTGACAGCCTACA
Source organism: Haliotis rubra (assembly GCF_003918875.1). Taxonomy (NCBI): domain Eukaryota; kingdom Metazoa; phylum Mollusca; class Gastropoda; order Lepetellida; family Haliotidae; genus Haliotis; species Haliotis rubra. Next base: position 44,082 of record NW_025764934.1, on the reverse strand, counting down.
TTGGGGATTACGCAGACACCAGATTTGGGTGACCTTGACCTTATTTTCAAGGTCACCACGAACACTGACCACTTTTCAAACTCCTGTTAACGCAATATCTCATGAAATGTACCCAATGTCTTCAAATTTGGTGACAGCCTACATTGGGGATTACACAGACACCAGTTGGATTTGGGTGACCTTGACCTTAATTTCAAGGTCACCACTTCACTTTGACCGCTTTTTCAAACTCTTGTTAGCGTGATATCTCATGAACTGTTGTACCCAATGTCTTGAAATTTGGTGACAGCCTACATTAGGGGATTATGCAGACATCAGTCAATTTGGGTGACCTTGACCTTATTTTCAAGGTCACCACGATATTTTGACCGCTTTTTAAAGGCATTATCTCATAAAACATTGCACCCAATGTTTCAAGTATGTTGACACCAGTCATTTCAGGCATCTTGTATGTGACCAGAAAATAAAAAGTAGTAAATATAGATTTTCCATTCTTTAGCGGCGGGGGACATTGCCATATTAGTGGCAAACACTTGTTGTGAATTAAAACCTCTTTCCTGAACCTGAAATTCAGTGAGATAGCCTAGTAGTTAAAGTGTTTGCTAGTCACACTGAAGATCCATGTTCAATTCCCCACATGGGTACAATTTGTGAGGCACATTGCTGGAATATTTCCAAAAACGACATAAAACAAAACTCCATCATCAAACTCCATCCATCAATCCCTGACTGATTCGATTGTTGCCATGGCAGCCAAAGAAGAAGGCTGAGATGGTTGACAAGGAGCAGCAGATCTCGGAGGACAACCAGGTGTACAGCGAGCTGCAGAACCAGCTTCAAGACATGTTGCAGACGGTTGCCAGGGAAACGTCTGACATCAAGAAGCTGGAGCAGCAGCTCAATGAAGGTGAGTTCAGGTCAAGTCTACTGTCCAGACTATCAGCCATGTGTCCTAGCGGTCAGTTCTACCTCGTTCTATCCTTGTCCATGTAGATCCCAGGGCAGGACTGATCCATTGTCATCCATGTTTGTTTCACTCAACTTGATGAGTGGTCTGACTCTGTGAATAGTGACACCAATGATCCATGACCTTGATCCATGGTCCACCAGGACCTTACCTGCATGTCAGGGATTTACCTTGAGTCCTGTATTTGAGGCTCCCTGGGACTCATACTCTTAATTTTCAGGGGTCATGGGTAGTGTTGGGAATTGGTTGAAATCTCACAATTGATGATTGCTTCCTTACCAACGAACTATCATCGAAAAAATTGGTTAGCGTCATTTTTCAGATTTTCCTATCCAGGTTGTTATTGCAGATATGTATAACATGATGCAACTTGCTACTTTAAAGTGATGACTAATATATCATGAACATAAACTTCCTTGAGTCTTAGAGAAATATTCAGTCATGACTTTTCAGTTAGTGAAGTGAGTTTTCTAAGAATTAAACATGTTTTCCGGCCCTGACACTTCAACGATATGTTCCATTGTCAAGTTTTTCAAAGACTAAAACAGTAGTTCCTAAATCGTTTATGTTCGATTATGAGAAATTGTGATCGATTGCTTGGTCGTTTGGTCACTGCGACCAATCTTCGATTATTTCAATTAATCGGAACACCACTAGTTCTGGGGCTCCTTTCACCAAACACTAAGGTGATCGTAAGTCACTAAGATAGCCTTAGTGCAGTGTTAAAGAATGAGTGTTAAGGTTAACCTAGTAAAGGTTGCTTCGTGAAAGGAGCCCCAGGACTACAAGATGGGGTCCCAGACACTCAAATATTATTATTAATACTATGTAATAGTAATATTGTTGTAATTCAGTTACTGTTATTGTATTGTGTGTCATGATCATCACATTGTTACAGTAATTAAATTGCAAATGATACCAGAACCCGGCTAGTAGCAGACTCAGTGATAACTTACTGTTACTTGATCGAAATTTTTACAAGAAGTATTTGGACTTTTTCTGCGTCCCTGTGGACAGGCTAATAAATTTTGTTACGTCAGTTTGTCAATTTTTGTGCGGATAGGACGCAGGAATCCGCGTCCCATAAATCCCTGCCTGTCACATCTACTGATTATACCAATGGATTGATGACTATGATCCATGGTCCAGCCCTTACCCGCATGTGTCACACATACCAGTGCTACCAACAGATCCATTACTGTGGTCTGTGGTCTACCCACTACCGAAGACCCGTATGGAAAGAGTCCTTTGTCCATGCAGGATCTATAGCCTGGAACAGTCGCCCGCAGAGCCTCAGAGACTGTTGTGACTTTAATTCTTTTAGATCCAATCTAAAAATACACATGTTCAAGATAGCCTTTGAACTGTAGCTCTTTACCATTAATCTCATCTTTATCTTGTGCGCTTTGAGCATGCTTTAGCATGGATATATGCTCGTAACAAAATATGCTATGCTATGTTATGCTACCTGCATGTTGAACTGTTGGGCTTACCTGTGTTCACAAGTTTCACCAGGGGCGGTGGGGAAGCCTAGTGGTTAAAGCGTTGGCTCGTCACGCCGAAGACCCAGGTTCGAATCCCCACATGGGTACAATGTGTGAAGCCCATTTCTGGTGTCCCCCCGTGATGTTGCTGGAATATTGCTAAAAGCGGCGATGCGAAACCAAACTCAGTCAGTCAGTCAGTCACAAGTTTCACCGGTTGTAAAGTTGATAACCTGCGTCCTAGTGATCCTTCCTCCAAGACAAATTCATGTTCACTAGCTTCCACCGGTGCCTTAGTCATCCAGGGTGCCACAATTTGATGTGCAGAGTTATGTCCCTTAGGCACACAAGGATCATATGATCTTAGTTTTTACATTGCTCGTTGGTCTCCCCAAAGTAGAAATCATTCCCTTTCAACTAAATCCTGTCCACTCAAACCTACTCCATGATTCCTCCAGAGCGTATTGAGGCCAACGAGGAGCTGCGTCAGGAGCTGGACGACGTGGTGGACGGTCTCCAGGGTTACCTGCAGAACGTCAAGGACCAGAGCGCCCGTCAGAAGGAGGACTTCGAGCAGGTGGTGAAGGAGAAGGAGAGTCTGGAGGAGCGGGTGCGACGTCTGGATACGGAACTCAAGATCATCAACAGGGAGGCTGAAGAGGGCCAGACTTGGCAGAGGGTCAGTTGAAAGTACAAACTTGAGATGCAGAACTTCTGCATGGTGGATGTATACTGTAGAGAATTTAATTAACCAGATGTCCGTAAGACGTGTTAGACTGTTAACTGTGAGATTTTTATCCCTGAAAGCCTCATTGATCTAGCCAAATGAGTTTGAGATACAATTGTATAGCCTAGCTACCAAACAAAATTAGTCTACGTCGTTTGAGGATAATAACAATTTAGACATAATGTTATCAGAGTCTGTTTCTGGAAATCAGGGACAGGTTGCTCAGTTCCTCACTCACTCACTCACTCACTCCCTCACTCAGAGACCCTATAATAGACACCATATAATAGATATGTTTGGGAGAGTTCACTCAAAGGCATCTCGTTCAGTTAGTGTTTATGGAATTTAAAAAACTGGAAACACACCTACTTCGCAGAGTAAAATCTCCATAGACACTGACTGCATGAGATTTGCCTGCAAGTGAACTAGGCACGCTCCCAGTTTTCATATGTTTGAATTTTAATTCAATTAGGTTTTCAACATCACTGACACCAGACGTAAATTTAGAGTTAGGTTAGAAAGTCAGTCAGTTGTTAGATATTCATAAATTAGCTTAGACAATCAGTGGGGTTTAGTTAGTAAAGAAAGTTAGAGGTTCCTATTCATTCTGCCTGATTATAAAGTGGCTTAGTATTAGAAGCTTTTGAGCAATTAGAACATTAAAAGCAGTTAATAGAGTTAGATATTTAGATATGTAGGGTTAGTTTAGATATGAGGGGTTATGTAAAATTAGTTAAATTCAGTGGGGTTTTGTTACAAAGTTAAAGTTATACATTTAGTTAGTTCTTCACATTGGTTTTTACCCATAAGTGTTATCATATTACTTCTTCAGTTCCTCATTAGAAATAATTGTTATCACGTTTAGTTCCTCAGTCTTACATTTTAGAAAATAAGTGTTATCACGTTTGGTAGATTAGATTAATTTAGCAAATTTACGTTTTCCACAAAAGACGTCAGAACAAGATGTATGGTCTCTGCTGTGATACAGCTGGAATACTGGTCACTGTGGCACTGACCACTACAAACTGCTCATCATTTATGCCATTTGAAATTATTCTCTAAAACAACATTGTCATTGTTGATTGTTCTTTGTTTGAGGGGCGTTGGGGTAGCCTAGTGGTTAAAGCGTTGTCTCGTCACACCGAAAACCCGGGGTCGAATCCCAACATGGGTACAATGTGTGAAGCCCATTTCTGGTGTCCCCCGTCGTGATGTTGCTGGAATATTGCTAAAAGCGGCGTAAAACCAAACTCAGTCAGTCAGTCAGTCAGTCTTTGTTTGAGGGTAGGTGTTCCCAACATCAAACTATCAAACATGACTCCCACGCCCTCACTCATTGAATGCCAAATCATTGAATGTCAATCCAGAGTCCGTGGCCATGTAATTGTATAGCATTTACTGCAGACCAACCATAATGTTATCATTTGACCTTGACCTTTCGGTATTTATCAACCTCTTTGTCAAGAGAGGTGTACAAAGGGGCAGATAACCTCTGATAAGCTGAATGTATGCTTCATGGCTAGCCTGCTATGTTTGACACCAGATGTACAGTGTGGGGCTAACCTAACTATGCTGTTGTTAGTCCTGGTATTACGTACCAGGACATTGCCACACGATGGTCAGAACGGTGTTGTAACAGGAAGCTAGAACTGTAGGGAGTATAGCATCGTGGTTGTCATCTGGCATTTACCTTGGACAGTATACGGTATGACTTGTCACTAACTCACTCACTCACTCACTCATTCACTCAGCCAACTCAGCCAACTCATTCATTTACTCTCTCACTCACTCACTCAGCCAACTCATTCATTTACTCACTCACTCACTCACTCACTCAGCCAACTCATTCATTCACTCACTCACTCACTCAGCCAACTCATTCATTCCCTCACTCACTCAGCAACTCACTCACTCAGCCAACTCATTCACTCACTCACTCACTCAGCCAACTCATTCATTCCCACTCAGCAGCAACTCATTCACTCATTCATTCACTCACTCACTCAGCCAACTCATTCATTCCCTCACTCAGCAGCTCATTCACTCACTCAGCCAACTCAGCTAACTCATTCACTCATTCACTCACTCACTCACTCAGCCAACTCATTCATTCCCTCTCACTCAGCAACTCATTCACTCACTCAGCCAACTCAGCTAACTCATTCATTCACTCACTCACTCACTCTGCAGCAGGAGCACCAGGCCCAGGACCTCAACAAGTCCCTGAACGACCAGCTGCACCGCAGCCGGCAGCTGGATCCCGAGCTGCAGGACCGGCTGGAACATGCCGAGATGGAGGCGCACAACCTACGCAGAAGTCTGAACGACACTGAGAAACGGTCCCAGGTACTTTGATGAAAAACTGTATTTGGATCAGAGGATACATATAAAGTTGAACCTATTCATTTCAGAAATCAGTCATCTGCAGATCTGTATGTAAACATGTTCATGTAAGGGAGTTTCAGCAGCCATGGCACTAATCTATCTTAATGGCACTGGAAGATAAATATGGAAACTGTTGTATGAAAATATTTTAGTCTGTATGTTTGTATTAACTCTGTATCAATGTAAGTTTGTAAGTCAATATGTTTGTAATTAGGTTTGTATACTGGACAAAATAAGTTTGAGATATTGGTATTTTTATGATTGATATTTTATCAGTGTCAATGAATAAATAGATCATTATTCATAATTTCAAAATTTACATATTTTTGTCCAGTATATTTTTGTAATTAAGATTGTATGTAAGTCTGTGTGGCAGTGAAGACTGTACTAAGGTTTGTATGTAAGTCTGTGAGGCAGTGAAGACTGTACTAAGGTTTGTATGTAAGTCTGTGAGGCAGTGAAGACTGTACTAAGGTTTGTATGTAAGTCTGTGTGGCAGTGAAGACTGTACTAAGGTTTGTATGTAAGTCTGTGTGGCAGTGAAGACTGTACTAAGGTTTGTATGTAAGTCTGTGAGGCAGTGAAGACTGTACTAAGGTTTGTATGTAAGACTGTACTAAGGTTTGTATGTAAGTCTGTGAGGCAGTGAAGACTGTACTAAGGTTTGTATGTAAGTCTGTGAGGCAGTGAAGACTGTACTAAGGTTTGTATGTAAGACTGTACTAAGGTTTGTATGTAAGTCTGTGAGGCAGTGAAGACTGTACTAAGGTTTGTATGTAAGTCTGTGTGGCAGTGAAGACTGTACTAAGGTTTGTATGTAAGTCTGTGAGGCAGTGAAGACTGTACTAAGGTTTGTATGTAAGACTGTACTAAGGTTTGTATGTAAGTCTGTGAGGCAGTGAAGACTGTACTAAGGTTTGTATGTAAGTCTGTGAGGCAGTGAAGACTGTACTAAGGTTTGTATGTAAGTCTGTGAGGCAGTGAAGACTGTACTAAGGTTTGTATGTAAGTCTGTGAGGCAGTGAAGACTGTACTAAGGTTTGTATGTAAGTCTGTGAGGCAGTGAAGACTGTACTAAGGTTTGTATGTAAGTCTGTGAGGCAGTGAAGACTGTACTAAGGTTTGTATGTAAGTCTGTGAGGCAGTGAAGACACCTGTACTAAGGTTTGTATGTAAGTCTGTGAGGCAGTGAAGACTGTACTAAGGTTTGTATGTAAGTCTGTGAGGCAGTGAAGACTGTACTAAGGTTTGTATGTAAGTCTGTGTGGCAGTGAAGACTGTACTAAGGTTTGTATGTAAGTCTGTGAGGCAGTGAAGACTGTACTAAGGTTTGTATGTAAGTCTGTGAGGCAGTGAAGACTGTACTAAGGTTTGTATGTAAGTCTGTGTGGCAGTGAAGACTGTACTAAGGTTTGTATGTAAGTCTGTGAAGGCAGTGAAGACTGTACTAAGGTTTGTATGTAAGTCTGTGAGGCAGTGAAGACTGTACTAAGGTTTGTATGTAGTCTGTGAGGCAGTGAAGACTGTACTAAGGTTTGTATGTAAGTCTGTGAGGCAGTGAAGACTGTACTAAGGTTTGTATGTAAGACTGTACTAAGGTTTGTATGTAAGACTGTGAGGCAGTGAAGACTGTACTAAGGTTTGTATGTAAGTCGGTGTGGCAGTGAAGACTGTACTAAGGTTTGTATGTAAGACTGTACTAAGGTTTGTATGTAAGTCGGTGAGGCAGTGAAGACTGTACTAAGGTTTGTATGTAAGTCTGTGAGGCAGTGAAGACTGTACTAAGGTTTGTATGTAAGTCTGTGAGGCAGTGAAGACTGTACTAAGGTTTGTATGTAAGTCTGTGAGGCAGTGAAGACTGTACTAAGGTTTGTATGTAAGTCGGTGAGGCAGTGAAGACTGTACTAAGGTTTGTATGTAAGTCTGTGAGGCAGTGAAGACTGTACTAAGGTTTGTATGTAAGACTGTACTAAGGTTTGTATGTAAGTCTGTGTGGCAGTGAAGACTGTACTAAGGTTTGTATGTAAGACTGTACTAAGGTTTGTATGTAAGTCGGTGTGGCAGTGAAGACTGTACTAAGGTTTGTATGTAAGACTGTACTAAGGTTTGTATGTAAGACTGTACTAAGGTTTGTATGTAAGACTGTACTAAGGTTTGTATGTAAGTCTGTGAGGCAGTGAAGACTGTACTAAGGTTTGTATGTAAGTCTGTGAGGCAGTGAAGACTGTACTAAGGTTTGTATGTAAGTCTGTGAGGCAGTGAAGACTGTACTAAGGTTTGTATGTAAGACTGTACTAAGGTTTGTATGTAAGACTGTGAGGCAGTGAAGACTGTACTAAGGTTTGTATGTAAGTCGGTGTGGCAGTGAAGACTGTACTAAGGTTTGTATGTAAGACTGTACTAAGGTTTGTATGTAAGACTGTACTAAGGTTTGTATGTAAGACTGTGAGGCAGTGAAGACTGTACTAAGGTTTGTATGTAAGTCGGTGTGGCAGTGAAGACTGTACTAAGGTTTGTATGTAAGACTGTGAGGCAGTGAAGACTGTACTAAGGTTTGTATGTAAGACTGTACTAAGGTTTGTATGTAAGACTGTGAGGCAGTGAAGACTGTACTAAGGTTTGTATGTAAGACTGTGAGGCAGTGAAGACTGTACTAAGGTTTGTATGTAAGACTGTGAGGCAGTGAAGACTGTACTAAGGTTTGTATGTAAGACTGTACTAAGGTTTGTATGTAAGTCGGTGTGGCAGTGAAGACTGTACTAAGGTTTGTATGTAAGACTGTACTAAGGTTTGTATGTAAGTCGGTGTGGCAGTGAAGACTGTACTAAGGTTTACCCTCAGATGGAGAGGAAGAACATGGAGAAGCAGCTGCAGGTGGAGAGAGGAAGAGCGGAGCAGCTAGCACGGCAACAGAAGGATGGAGGCAGATCCCTGGAGCAGCTGAGGAAGATGGAATCCCAGCTGGAGGCTGCCAAGGTAAGTAGGGATGGGGGGTGGGGACCACAAGGGGAGGGGGTTGGGATCAGCCAGGGGACCACAAAGGGAGGGTGGGGATCACCATCACCAGGGACGAGGCTGTGGGACCACAAGGGAAGGGGTGGGGACCACATGGGAAGGGGTTGGAAGGGGGCCAACCCTCCCTTTAACAACACCGCATTAAACTTTCACTGCAGTATATCACTAAATTACGTTCAAATGAGTCCAATCCTGCATACAACTGTGTTTTCAACTCTCTCTATGAAAACCTGTTTCCTAATCTGCCAAGCCTGTTTCCACCATTTGGAATCAGAATCCAACCACACATATCTGCAGCTAAAATTGACCTCAATATCATAGCACCTTACCGGCTTCTGTCTTCCCCACCGTGGCAGATGGTGAAACCACAGGTCAATCTTACCCTCACAAAACTCAAAAAGTCAGAAACAAAACCAGTTACTTTCCAAGTGTAACACCCATAGATCCATTTTCACAGACGGATCCAAGGACGATGGCCAAGTTGCCAGTGCTACAGTCATTGGATCCAAGTCTGTCTCCTCTAGAATTCCTGACAACAGTTCAATTTTCACTGCTGAGGCAAAAGCTATCTTCACAACTCTGATCTATATTAAACACCAGAACATTTCCAAAAACTTCATCGTTTTAACAGACTCATTATCTTGCCTTCAAGCACTTCAAAATGTTACTTCAAGTCACCCTATCATCCTAGACATTTTAGAACTTTACAACAACCTTTATACTGGAAAACGTGACATCATCTTCTGCTGGTTGCCGGGTCACGTCGGCATAGCAGGTAACACAAAGGCCGATGCTGCAGCTAAGGCAACTCTTGACAAGCCCTTATCTCCACTGCTAATCCTGTACAGTAATTTCAAACCCACTATCAAAAGTTATACTCGGGACCTCATGCAAAAACAATGGGACACTCAAGTACAAGTTCGTGTGCATGCAGTCAGGGCTGCAACGATTCACCCACACCTCGATTTGATTCGATATTGGACCCTTGATTCGATCATTTTCGATTCGATTCTTCATACAAGTTAAAACATCCATCGTCAACTTGGCGATGTCTGCTAACAACAATTCTCATTGGATAAGTTGCCCGGCGTCAACCAATCCTGTTTCGCCTATACTGCTCAAGTTGGAGTGAAAATTACATTCTGGCTGCGTGGAAATAATTTAAATAGGTATTCAAATATCAAATCGAAATAGTGAAAATGGTTATCAAAATCAAAACTAAGGTGTCAGATACGATTTTCAATGAATCGAACCGAAACGTTGCAGCCCTACATGCAACTCCAAATCAATTAGATAAGTGTTACTTACATGGGTCTGTGTGTCCAGGGTCTGAATGCCTCCCTGCGGGAACAGTTATCGGAGACGAGGAAGCAGAGTGCTTCTGACACCAAGGACACCTTCAGACCCAGTGACCTCAAGAAGAGGCTAAAGGACCTCACTCACAACTTCAGAGCTGGCAAGGTTTGTATGTAGTTATTTAGCTAGCTGTGTAACCACACCCAATAATAAAATCCCCTTTCAAACTTACTTCATTCCAGTAGATTGACAGTGCAGTGCACACAGCCAACCAACAATGATGTTTGTATCACCATGACGTTTCTCACAAGCTATTTCAAACCTACTCCGGAAAAAAATAAAAGAGTTTGAAGACAACCTACAGAAACAGTAGCAGTTATGAATAATGTGCCCAATATGTATGAATGTCTGTTTCTATAGTGATCTCCAGCAAGTGATACCAATCATCGGAGGAGAATGAAATGAATGGAGTATTCTGCTGTGTATCTTGTGATTTCATTGAACACCAACAATGTTCATCTGTCTGGATGATTCTAGATCATTTGCAGGCCCTTGTCGTATAAAACCAGCTTCAGTCTGGGCTAGTACAAGCAGCCGCACATTCACACATACACACGCATGCACGTCGTCATATGAGCAAAATATTCTCAAGCACGACGTTAAACCCAATTTCACCTCACCTCACCTCATATAAACTATACATTCATTAGGGAAATGACTTCAAATGAGACCATTCAAGAATGAAAAAAACATTGCAAGAGTATTGCAATAGTTGGTCGCAATAGACTATCGCTGTCACGATAGCATGCTGCAGTAGATTATTGTTATGTTGTTTCCCCCCTCAATAGTGACCACTAATGTTAACTATAGCAATACTATCACAATCGCAACATGCCATCTATAGTCACCCCTCATTGTGAAAGTGAGGTAAGGTGAAATTGGGTTTAATGTCGTGCTTGAGAATATTTCGCTCATATGTGTATGTGCGGCTGCTTGTACTAGCCCAGACTGAAGCTGGTTTTATAGTGCTAGCCCACTGAGATACCATGCCGCAGTGAAGCATGAATACTCCACTCAGACACATTATACTGACTCCGAGCCGACCAGTCCTTGTTGTACCCGTTAATGCCGAGCGCCAGGCAGGGACCAACAAGTACCATATTTTAACGTCTTTTGGTATGACGCGGTCGGGGATCAAACCATCCGGGCAGACGCTCTAACCACTACACCGCGGAGGCGGTCCATTGTGAAAGTAATCCTATCTGTCGTACAACCTTTACAGTACCTCTGTGCTGGCCCGACTGTTGCATTCAGCTGCAGGGACAGTGGGGTAGCCTAGTGGTTAAGGCGTTCACTCGTCACACCGAAGACCCGGGGTTCGATTCCCCATGTGGGTACAATGTGTGAAGCCTATTTCTGGAGTCCCCCCTGTGATATTGCTGGAATATTGCTCAAAGCGGCGTAAAACAATACTCACTCAGTCACATTCAGACTCGTACAATCGTCTTTGACAGTATTTAGTGGTCGAAGAGGGTTTGAAATGACTGGACTATGCAGATATGGCTTAAAACATTCAGTGACTTCCCTATTTCCTCTGTCCTGGCAGGGTCCCCTCCCCCCACAGAGCAGTGACGACGTCCTAGGGAAGACCTTCCACGACCTCCACCACTACGTCCAGGACAAACTGAACAAGAGCAACCGAGAGGTGGAGGAGGCCAGAAAGCATAACCACAAGGTCAGCAGGCTTGGGTGTATTGTTACTTGAATAACAGATCTAGTGACAAGTTCTTTGAGATTTGTTGTGGCAGTTACCTTTTAGAACAGTCTGATGTTTTTATTTCAAATGTGTGGACAATAGTCAGTTATTGAAGAATCCAATTCTTGGTATGTGAAGTGAAGTGGCTGTTTGACTTGATATTCACTGTGTCCCTGACAATTCAAGCTGCATACCTCTAGTGCACATCGGTTTTGATCTTGAAGAGGCCGTATTTCGATAGGATCCTGTAAATGTGTATGTAAATATGCTTTGTAGTCATGACTATTGGTCATCAGTATTAATGTCTTATGAACTAAAAGCATTCAGGAGCAGGTGTCTGTAGCAGGTGTTAATGGGTCTTAGTAGTAGAGGTGTCTACAGCAGGTGTTAATGGGTCTTAGTAGCAGGTGTCTGTAGCAGGTGTTAATGGGTCTTAGTAGTAGCAGGCAGGTGTTAATGGGTTGTTAGTAGTAGCAGGTGTCTGTAGCAGGTGTTAATGGGTCTGGTAGTAGTAGCAGGTGTTAATGGGTCTGTAGTAGCAGGTGTCTGCAGCAGGGTCTTAGTAGCAGCAGGTGTGTGGCAGGTGTTAATGGGTCTTAGTAGTAGCAGGTGTTAATGTCATAGTCTGTAGTAGTAGCAGGTGTCTGTAGCAGGTGTTAATGGGTCATAGTAGTAGCAGGTGTTAATGGGTCTTAGTAGTAGCAGGTGTCTGTAGCAGGTGTTAATGGGTCATAGTAGTAGCAGGTGTTAATGGGTCTGTAGTAGTAGCAGGTGTCTGTAGCAGGTGTTAATGGGTCATAAGTGGTAGTAGCAGGTGTTAATGGGTCATAGTAGTAGCAGGTGTTAATGGGTCATAGTAGTAGCAGGTGTCTGCAGCAGGTGTTAATGGGTCTTAGTAGTCTGTAGCAGGTGTTAATGGGTCTTAGTAGTAGCAGGTGTTAATGGTGTCAATGGTAGTAGTAGCAGGTGTTAATGGGTCTTAGTAGTAGCAGGTGTCTGTAGCAGGTGTTAATGGGTCTCGTAGTAGCAGGTGTCTGTAGCAGGTGTTAATGGGTCGTGGTAGTAGTAGCAGGTGTTAATGGGTCGTAGTAGTAGCAGGTGTTAATGGGTCGTAGTAGCAGGTGTCTGCAGTAGGAGTTAATGGGTCTTCGTAGTAGCAGGTGTCTGTAGCAGGAGTTAATGGGTCTTCGTAGTAGCAGGTGTCTGTAGCAGGTGTTAATGGGTCTTCGTAGTAGCAGGTGTCTGTAGCAGGTGTTAATGGAGTCTTAGTAGTAGCAGGTGTCTGTAGCAGGTGTTAATGGTTTGTACTAGTAGCAGGTGTCTGTAGCAGGTGTTAATGGGTCGTGGTAGTAGTAGCAGGTGTCTGTAGCAGGTGTTAATGGAGTCAGTAGTAGTAACAGGTCTTAATGGTCGTTAGTAGCAGGTGTCTAGCAGGTGTTAATGGGTCTTCATAGTAGCAGGTGTCTGTAGCAGGTGTTAATGGTTTGTACTAGTAGCAGGTGTCTGTACCAGGTGTTAATGGTTTGTACTAGTAGCAGGTGTTAATGGTTTGTACTAGTAGCAGGTGTCTAGCAGGTGTTAATGGGTCGTAGTAGTAGCAGGTGTCTACAGCAGGAGTTGGTGCCAGTAGGCAGTGCTGAAACAAGCTTCTGTGTCAGGAGTTGTCAGAATCCGTTGCAAGAAGCATGCTACAGGTGTGTGTAGAAGGTGTCTGTGGCGGGTGTGTGTGGTGGGTGTCAGTGGCAGGTGTAACAATGGTGTCCATGTTCCAGGCATCTGTGGAGGTGCAGACTCTCAAGGAAAACCTGAAGAAGGCAGAAGCCGACCTTGCCAAGAGAGGGGGAGAAGACAGACCCAGAGAAGATGGTGCCAACACTTTTCCTAACATAAACACCTACTGTCAGTGGCACTGAGAGACTGAACAAATCATGTCTTTGAATTAATCTCAACTTGAGGAAAATGAACTTTGTAATGCCCTGATATGTGTTCATTGGTGTAATCTTATTTTTTATCAAAGTAACATCCAGAGTTGACAGATATCTATTGAAACAAGATGTTGAAATTTAATAGAGATTTCATACTCAGAATAGTTTTCAGAATTTGTGAACATGTTAGTTTGATATTAAACAGCTGGTAGAACTACCTCAACTTGTGTCTTGAGGAATCCCTACGTCAACACGGAACTAGGTGAAGTGCTTAGTGATTTGTGTGTTCCATGTTCCAGAGGCCCGACAGTCGGAATGAGAGTGCAGAGATCAGTAGACTTGAGGATGAAATTCGAAGGCTGAACAAGGCTTTGCAGGATGCTGAAAACAGAGCACGACAGGTAGGGGAATTTCGACATGGTGTTCTGGGCTGACTGGTGCAGGAATTTTCACACAGGGTGTCTACAGGGTAGATTTCTTTGTGCAATCTCCTGATGCTTGTCATTGTTTGTCATGAGCCTTCCCAAGGATGAAAACCATTTGTCATGGTTTTTTGCCAATCTCCCCAACACAGCATTATTATTTAGCATTTTATTTCTTTTTTCAGGAGCGTCCAAGGACCCGTGTTGACATATGCACCAAGCTCCGACTCCGACCGAGTGAGCCTCGTCCCTCAACTCAGGAGGAGAGTAGAGAGAAGCTTAGGTGTATGATGAACTCCAGCGTGAACTGATGGAGCTCTTATGGAGCGGAGGAACCACGAGGCACCAGGAGGAGGAGAGTGAGAGAAGGGTAGGTGTACAGCATGACTGATGGAGAGAGTGTACATCATGAGAGAAAGGAGTAGGTGTGTACATCATGAATGATGGAGGAGAGTGACAGCATGAAGAAAGAGAAGGTAGGTGTACATCATGACTGATGGAGGAGAGTGAGAGAAGGGTAGGTGTACATCATGAATGATGGAGGAGAGTGAGAGAAGGGTAGGTGTACATCATGACTGATGGAGGAGAGTGAGAGAAGGGTAGGTGTACAGAATGACTGGCGGTAACAGGGTGTAGGGTTACGTCATCGTAGTCTTAAGGTTTCCTTACATAGTGGAAATTCAACAAACACGGCTGACAGGGCCATGATCTACCAAGGTCGGTTCAAGGGTCGGCCGGGTTAGAATACTGGCCTTCAGTAACCCATGCTTGTCGTAAGAGGTGACTAACGGGATTGGGTGGTCAGGCTGACTGACTTAGTTGACACATGTCATCGGTTCCCAATTGCGTAGATCGATGCTCATGCTGTTGATCCCTGGATTGTCTGGTCCAGACTCGATTATTTACAGACCTCCATCACATAGCTGGAATATTGCTGAGTGCGGCGTAAAACTAAACTCACTCACTTACAGGTATTCAGTCTCACATAATAATAATAATGGCTATTCATGGCGTGCCTGTTTCCAAGCACTTGTGCATGCTCAAAGCGCTAACAAATTATTACCATAGATAACCCAAGCAGACAGTGGGGCGCTAGATGGTTAACAGTCAAATGAATTATCCCACCAGGGACCCATTCACTGCTGAGTGAACAGAGGCAATTCATGAACAAACTCACTCGCCGAAGGTGAGACCACTTGTGTCACATGTGCTTTGTTGTGGGGCTGGACATAAGTCATAACTCACATAATCCAGCTGCCAAACACGGTCACCCATCCAAGGACTGTCTGCGACCAGCGTTCTTTAACTTCAACAGATTTGTTACCTGGTCTCTATACACAGGACCACACGGCATGAATTCTTTTGTCTACATGCTGCATGTAGGCTTTTCCTTAAGCTGTCACTGAATTTGATCTGTACAACGACTGGTGTATTGTTTCATTCTAATGTTGAAGCCCATTTCTGGTGTCCCCCGCCGTGATGTTGCTGGAATGTTGCTAAAAGCGGCGTAAAACCAAACTCAGTCAGTCAGTCATTCTAATGTATTGCAGTGACGTTGTCCAGTAATTAAGCAATCCAATTTTTTTGTCCAAAAATGCAAAACCTGCAGCTCAGCTTATTCCAGCTTGCGGTTTTATATTTCAACCCAGATCCTTTGAAGTTGTGTTTTAAACAATATTGGCTGGAGTGTATGAGTTGGAGAGAAGATAAAATAGGACTGCCTCTGATGTATGGACTTTTTATGGTTTTGAGTGGCCTTTTTTGAAGTTGAAGAGTCAGATAAGGACCAACTTTATGGATGAACAACTTCTTTGTTTAGGTGATGCATCATATAGTTGCTACATAAGTGTTGTTATGGTGGAGCTAAGAAACAGGAATATAGTTCCATGAGTATTGATGACGTAATACATAGGCTGATCGGTTGTAATGTTCACCTGTCCTCCTCCCCGAAGGTGCTGGATGCAGAGAATGAGATCGCGCTGCTGACAGAGGAGATGCAGCAGAGGGAGGAGGAGTTTGAGAAGGAGCTGGAGAAACAGAGGCAGGAGGCGGAGCTGATCAGGGTGAGGAGATGGATCTCATTGTGAGAGGCATTCTTGACAGGGTCGCGGTACAGGTGCTGCAGAGTTGCCTCCCTTATCCGTAGCTGTTTGTATCAGTCCCCTGAACGGGTATAATTCACACTGTGTTGTTAGGGAGCTTCATACTTGTTTTCTAATGTTGTTGGGCACAGTGGCACAATGGACTCAGATGTCTTTGACTCCCTGCCCAACAAGGAGGTACTGGTTGTGGGTTTGAATCCTACCATAACGTGACGGATACCGTAAAGTAGTAGCAGATTCCTCATGAACATTACTCTGACAGTGGCATATATATGAGAGTACAAAGTGAAGGGTCCTCTCCTCAGGGTGTTTGACTCCAGGTCAGCCCTGAATCTTTGTTGAACATAAAGGTCCCTCATGCAGAGGCCCATCTCCGTGGTGTAGTGGTGGTAAGCGTCCGCCCGAGGAGAGCTGAAGGTCGGGGTTCGATCCCGATCGCGTCATACCAAAAAGACGTTAAAATATGGTACTTGTTGGTCCCTTGCCTGGCTTCGGCTTTAATGTTACAACAAGGACTGGTCATCGCCTCGAGTCAGTATAATGTGTGTCTGAGTGGGGTATTCATGCTTCACTGCGGCATGGTATCTCAGTGGGCCTAGCACTATAAAACCAGCTTAAGTCTGGGCTAGTACAAGCAGCTGCACATACACATACACATACACACGCATGCGATCGAGTCATATGAGCGAAATATTCTCAAGTACAACGTTAAACCCAATTTCACCTCACCTCATGCAGAGATATATCATATATTTTGAACATTTTAATGAGACTGAGGTGACATTAAGTGTCCTCTCACTGCTGTAGGAGAAGCAGGAAGCCCGCATCCAAGTGATAGCAGATGACCTTGACCTGGCTCAGCAGGCTGCGGACCACCTGCAGGGCCTGCTGGAGACGCGGGACGGACAGATGCAGGACGACATACAGGAGGCTGACATGTCCAACCAGATGATGGGTAGGTGGAAGAATAGGACGCAACATGTTTCCATTTTGATTATGATTATTCCAACCAAGGTTGAAGAACAGCCACTGGAATGTTCAGTATCCTTTGTCTGTAAAGTATAAAAATATCACCTTATGTGAGAAAATATACCATGTTTTCTGATAAGCTGAATAAAATCATAGTATCCAACTTGATGCTTACTTTATAGCCTACAGCAAAGTCTACAATTATCAGTCAGAAAATTAAGGTCTCAAGTGTTCCGCTCATTCATTCGCACCACTGATCTACCCACCACACACACACACACACACACACACACACGCTTGCTGACTCACTGTGCTCTGACTACTAGTGGTGTTACGATTAATTGAAATAATCGAAGATTGATCGCAGTGACCAAATGACCAAGCAATCGATCACATTTTCTCATGATCGAACATAATTAAATTTTTATTGTGTTCATTAAAATTCTGGCAATCTGATTGGTTAACTGGGAACATTTCTTTTGATTTCATTTCCCAATGAATCTAAAAAAATAAGCCACCACCGAACCGGACTACTTTCGGACCTGAGGAATGTCGGGGAATACCTTTACACAGCGAGGGAATTCCCTTGCACTCGGGTACCTTAATGAACTTTGGATAAACATTGAAGTGATACATTGTGGTTAACATAAACAAACAACTCAAAATTATCCGTGAACGTTAATAAAGTGTTTATTTAATAAAAAGTGTTTGTCATAATACATTATTTGACTGGTTACTGTGGTTACCACGCGCAGTCAGCTTAACAGTCGTCTGCAACTTGTCTTGTTTTTACATTCCAACAAGATGGCCGATTCAAGTACGGAAGTTTTGATCTGGGGAATTTTGAGTCGATTTTCGAAGATCAATCTACCGGAAACGCGTTGCAACTCTTAGCCCACGCGGATAACATTGATTTTCCGATGATTTAGACCTGGAAGAAATTGAAAGTTTGTTAGAGATAACAGCATCAACCAGATCTACAAAAAACATCGGCAAAATCACGAGATGACGGTGCAATGCCAAGTGCGATGATAAGCCATTCCAAACACATCGCTTTCAACGCGTTTATCAAATAATGATTTACTTCGAATGGACGACTACAGACAATCAACATCCACAAAAAGAAACACAAAATGGGGTGTTAAACTATTCCAAGGTAGATATACACAATTCATATAAATATTATTTTCAAATTCCATCCTACGTATATTTTCTCAAAACGAAACACAGTTCATCAGCACAAAGTTGTATTTTTAAAAATGGAACAATTATCAGAATGAGATTAAATTATGTAGATCTAACCGAGAAAAATGATTTGCTATAAAGTTACAGCAACCCAAGTCAAAAATACCAGTTCACTCGTTTCATGTCTGACATATGTCGCAATGCCCAATGTAGTCAGTCATGAGACTGCTCATTGCCTTCGCGCCACAGCAATACAAGCCATGAGTGACGCTGGCTTTGAACTTCGTCACATAATGTTTATGAGTGGCCATAGGAATGAAAGTTCCGTGCGTAGTTATAGTCGCCACACAACGACTACTCAAAAACTAAGAATTAGCGAGACACTTTCCGCCATTGTAACGCCTCGACAAGAGCATACGCGATGTTGGAACATCAGTTCATGGCATACGCTAATCCCAGTCACATCCTCGCCCCTTTCCGCTTGCATGCAAATACTGCTTGCCACTAACAATCTCAGTTCCACTAACTTCATGTCATCGGAGGCTTCATTTCCAATTCTCACTTTTCAAACTGTGTCTTTCAGTTCGCTGGTAATAATTCAAATGTTTGAACTTGAAACTTGCCGTTACCGGCATGCGTCCACGCTGTGTTGTTCCGCTCTGATTCGCAACCCCCGATGTTAGCTTGGTTGATTGACAGCTGTTTGGGGTGCTCTATGCTGATTGGCTAATGGTTTTGGTAGCGTGTCATTTTATGTAAATGAGTCACCTTAGTCATGTCAATGCCATTACCGAATTCTTACAATCGAAAATGTTAATGCGTAAATCGGTGGTAACAAAGATATCTGTTTCGATGAATTTGATTGTGTTTAAATAAAATATTGGTGAAAGCCTATAGTATTTGTTGTTGAATTTAATTATAAGGATTGACTGTGTATTTCTTTCGTTGCATTGAGGTATGAAACTAAAACCAATGTGCAAACTTTTGTAAGAATCGCTACGCTGATTCATACAGTTTGCACATTGGTTTTTAGTTTCATACTCAATGCAACGAAAGAAATACACAGTCAATCCTTAAATAAACGATTTTGGAACTACTGTTTTAGTCCTTGAAAAACTTGACAATGGAACATATGTTAGAAGTTGTCAGGGCATTAAAACGTGTTTACTTCTTAAAAAACTCACTTCACTAACTGAAAAGCCATGACTGAATATTTCTTGAAGACTCCGGGAAGTTTATGTTCATGATATATTAGTCATCCCTTTAAAGTAGCAAGTTGCATCATGTTATAAATATCTGCAATAACAACCTGGATAGGAAAATCTGAAAAATGATGCTAACCAAGTTTTTTTGATGATTGTTCGTTGGTAATGAAACAATCATCAATTGTGAGATTTCAACCAATTCCCAACACTACTGACTACACTTAATGTATTTAGTAAGCTACTGTACTCCCTGTACCCAAGGTACTAACTGTACCTACTGTATTGACTGTACCCTCTGTCCTGCAGCTGCCCAGGAGGAGGAGTTGACCCGTCTGTATGACATTCTGGATGCTCAGAAGGAGGAGATGGAGAACCTGAACCAGATGCTGGACTACCTGGCCCAGCAGGGACCCGAGGGAGGTAGGTCTCTCCTCAGCTGATGTTCTAGATTGTAGTTAACCACTAGATGGAACGTATCTGAGATGGAGAACCTGAACCAGCAGGGACCCGAGGGAGGTAGGTCTCTCCTCAGCTGATGTTCTAGATTGTAGTAAACCACTAGATGGAACGTATCTGAGATGGAGAACCTGAACCAGCAGGGACCCGAGGGAGGTAGGTCTCTCTCAGCTGATGTTCTAGATTGTAGTTAACCACTAGATGGAACGTATCTGAGATGGAGAACCTGGCCCAGCAGGGGACCCGAGGGAGGTAGGTCTCTCCTCAGCTGATGTTCTAGATTGTAGTTAACCACTAGATGGAGCATTATCTGAGATGGAGAACCTGGCCCAGCAGGGACCCGAGGAGGTAGGTCTCTCCTCAGCTGATGTTCTAGATTGTAGTTAACCACTTGAGATGGAGCGTTATCTGAGATGGAGAACCTGGCCTTGAGGGACCCGAGGAGAGGTAGGTCTCTCCTCTGCTGATGTTCTAGATTGTAGTTAACCACTTGAGATGGAGCATTATCTGAGATGGAGAACCTGGCCCAGCAGGGACCCGAGGAGGTAGGTCTCTCCTCTGCTGATGTTTTTAGATTGTAGTTAACCACTAGATGGAACGTATCTGAGATGGGAACCTGAACCAGCAGGGACCCGAGGGAGGTAGGTCTCTCTCAGCTGATGTTCTAGATTGTAGTTAACCACTAGATGGAGCATTATCTGATATGGAGAACCCTGGCCCAGCAGGGACCCGAGGGAGTAGGTCTCTCCTCAGCTGATGTTCTAGATTGTAGTTAACCACTAGATGGAGCATGTATCTGAGATGGAGAACCTGGCCCAGCAGGGACCCGAGGGAGGGAGGTCTCTCTCCTCTGCTGATGTTCTAGATTGTAGTAAACCACTAGATGAAGCATTATCTGAGATGGGAACCTGGCCCAGCAAGGTCCCGAGAGAGGTAGGTCTCTATATCTCAGCTGATGTTCTAGTGTTCTAGATTGTAGTTAACCACTAGATGGAACGTATCTGAGATGGAGAACCTGGCCCAGCAGGGACCCGTGGGAGGTAGGTCTCTCCTCAGCTGATGTTCCTAGATTGTAGTTAACCACTAGATGGAGCATTATCTGAGATGGAGAACCTGAACCAGCAGGGACCCGAGGGAGGTAGGTCTCTCTCAGCTGATGTTCTAGATTGTAGTTAACCACTAGATGGAACGTATCTGAGATGGAGAACCTGGCCCAGCAGGGACCCGAGGGAGGTAGGTCTCTCCTCTGCTGATGTTCTAGATTGTAGTAAACCACTAGATGGAACGTATCTGAGATGGGGAACCTGGCCCAGCAGGGTCCCGAGAGAGGTAGGTCTCTATATCTCAGCTGATGTTCTAGTGTTCTAGATTGTAGTTAACCACTAGATGGAACGTATCTGAGATGGGGAACCTGGCCCAGCAGGGACCCGAGGGAGGTAGGTCTCTATATCTCAGCTGATGTTCTAGTGTTCTAGATTGTAGTTTACCACTAGATGGAACGTATCTGAGATGGGGAACCTGGCCCAGCAGGGACCCGAGCGAGGTAGGTCTCTATATCTCAGCTGATGTTCTAGATTGTATAAAGACAAGAGTATTAGGGATGGAACTTATCAGCCTGGTGTCAGTCCACGTCCATTCATCACAGTTGTACATCTCCCAGTGTTTTTGCCATCTCCATTTCAGTTGGCCCTGGGTTTGACGACGAGTTGTGGCGTATCAGACAAGAGGTGAACAACTTGAAGGAGACACTTGCCATGCAGTCAGCCTATGTCCAGACCATGCCTCCTGACCATGCCGGGGCAGCGGGGGTGGCCGCGGCGGCACAGGCAGGAGTCGGCGTTGGGGTTGGTGCTGCACCCCCCTACAGACAACCACCTGTGGTAGGTACCACACAACACACCTGGGAACTTTGGGCAGAATAGGTTACTCACAAGTCTTGTCAGTTAGTGCTACATTGGTCTATGTGGTCCCACTCTGGTGGCAGGTTGCACACACAGAATCGGTTACTCACAAGTCTTGTCAGTTAGTGCTACATTGGTCTATGTGGTCCCACTCTGGTGGCAGGTTGCACACACAGAATAGGTTACTCACAAGTCTTGTCAGTTGGTGCTACATTGGCCTGTGTGGTCCCTCTCTGGTGGCAGGTTGCACACACAGAATAGGTTACTCACAAGTCTTGTCAGTTGGTGCTACATTGGTCTATGTGGTCCCACTCTGGTGGCAGGTTGCACACACAGAATAGGTTACTCACAAGTCTTGTCAGTTGGTGCTACATTGGTCAGTGTGGTCCCACTCTGGTGGCAGGTTGCACACACAGAATAGGTTACTCACTTCAAGTCTTGTCAGTTGGTGCTACATTGGCCTGTGTGGTCCCACTCTGAGTGGCAGGTTGCACACACAGAATAGGTTACTCACAAGTCTTGTCAGTTGGTGCTACATTGGTCTATGTGGTCCCACTCTGGTGGCAGGTTGCACACACAGAATAGGTTACTCACAAGTCTTGTCAGTTGGTGCTACATTGGTCTATGTGGTCCCACTCTGGTGGCAGGTTGCACATCTCGTTGACGCTAACATGGGATTCTATAGCTGACTACCATAATGAGATATTTACTTGCTCTTGTAAACACAGTATACGTTGAACCTTGTGTACATTGTAAGGTCCAGATAGTATCAAGGTCCATGTAGCGAGGAAATCCATGTGACAGAGACCCATGTGAAGATCTTTATGATGTGGGGCAGTGGAGTAGTCTAGTGGTTAAAGCATTGGCTCGTCACGCCGAGGACCCGGGTTCGATTCCCCACATGGGTACAATGTGTGAAGCCCATTTCTGGTGTCCCCAGCCGTGATATTGCTGGAATATTGCTAAAAAGCGGCATAAAACCATACTCACTCACTCACTCACTCTTTATGATGTGGAGATCCTTGTCATGTGAAGATCTTCATGATGTGGGGATCATGTCATCTGAAGATCCTTGTCATGTGGAGATCATATAAGGTGAAGATCCATGCAATTTTGTTTCTTTCCCAGGTGCCACAGCCAACGATGTTTGCGCAGCAGAATGCACCCCCTGGGTCAGTTCAGGTTGGGTCAGCCCCACCCTCCATCCGCCCCACCCAGCATCCCACACGACCTGCATCTAGTCCAGCCCAGGCCCCAGCACCCCACTCCTCACCCGCGGGACGGACCTCCGCCCCCCTGCTGCACTCCTCACCGGCCACGCCCCTTCTCCACAGCTCCCCAGGACACAGTCAGGCAGCTTCAGGAAACGGCAGCGTCCCCCCACCCAGCGCTATGTCTGTACCCATCATGGGAGGCAATCTGGTGAGTTGTGTAACCATATATTCAAAGAATCCTGAATCTTCTAATAACATGCATTAGTTTTTAGGTTTTCAACAAATTCAGTGTCACATGTAAACCAATCTCAGAAGAGTTCTTTGATTGGCATTCTGTGGCGGTGTGTAGTCCTGTGCGTAGAGCTCAGGTCACAATCAGTTGAAGTTAAGCAACGTGGTCGCGGACAGTCCTCGGATGGGTGACCGTGTTTGGCAGCTTGACTCCTGAGAGTATCTAGGACTTCAGTCCTGCCCCACAACGAAGCATATGTGATACATGTGGTCTCACCTTAGGCAAGTGAGTTTGTTCAAACTTGCCTCTGTCCACCCAGCAGTAAATTTGGGTACCTGGTATGATACGATGGTAGTCTGAATTTGAACCTTGAGCACCTGACAGGCGACCGGTTGTATTCTCCACAGGGAGTGTTCTGTACTCGTTGACCAGGGGTAATGTGTCGGCGCTTTGAGCATGCGGCGTGCATGGATAAATGCGCAATATTAATGGACTATTATTATTATTATTATTCTAGAAGTTGGGTAAATGAAGAATGAGGATTATTGTTATGGATACACAACTTCTTTAGCCTATACAGAATAAAGAAGTTGTATATATATAAAAATAGTGCATAAAAATAACCCAGATTCACCATAATTATAAATCTTGGCACTATTGCGATCTTCTATGTTTTCCTGATTACAAGTTCAGTATTTCATTAACCTTGCATTCAAAGAGTTCAACATATATACATTTTTAACTGAATGTGTGGAAGCGGTTATTATTAGTGTGTCAGTCATAATGTGTATGTTTGATGGCAGGGTGCTCACCTCAGCTCACCTCCTCGGATTCACATGCTGGAACACCTCGGCACCCAGAGACGGGAGTCAAAGGCGCCTCCTGGTGCCAAACCTGGCAGTGGGCGACCAACAGAGTCAACTCCAGTCAGACAGTCAGCGCCACCTGGGGCAGAAGGTAACGTTGTTTCTGATAATCTCAACACATGACATATTAGTTACTATTTGATTGACTTAAGACTGGTAGGTAGCAGTCTTAGGATTTCAGACAAAAAATGATCTCAGTCTTAACTTTTAAGACTAAAAAATGTACATGATCCTTGATTTAAGACAATTTTTTTACTTAAGATCAAAATGACAGATTTAAGCAATTTTTAGACTTAAGTGAGCCTGGAGCCTGTCTGATAATGAGGTCTTACTGTTGAACGCAGGTTTCATCGGAATATACAAGTTTCAGACAACCCTTTGATCCAGCATTCTGTTCTCCATGGCTGATAAAAATTTCATCCTTTATTATTTATTTATTTGAAAAAAAACAGTATATTACTCTGAATTGTGTTTGTAAACTGCACTGGAACCTGTTGCAACTTTGTGCTGTTGGTATTTGAATGTACATGTATTTAAGACAAATTACTTGACAGTTATTAAAGACATCGCGCCATGTTAAAATGTGTGTCAAATTTACAAATCAAACAAATGTTTTCCAATATTGTATAAGTCTCTGTGTAAGTTGTAGTGTTGGTTGTGTGTGTCAATACTTGTGGAATGCTTTTATAGCTTACAATTTTGTGGCATTTGTTGTGTGCGTTTTGAGCTGCTAGAAGGTTGCCACCATGAGTCAAGGCAACCTTGATTATCACTGAAGATAAAGTTGACATATTTTGTCATGCACAGTTTTGCGAGTACATTTTGTGTGTTGAAGGTGATAATCAGTATCAAAGTTTTTGTACTTGCCGTGAAATATATAATACAGAAATAGTAAACACTGTAAAACAGTGTGGCTGATTTACGCAAACTGTACAGATGTTTTACTCTATACGTTCAAAAACAGATTGAAGGCGTTTCCTATAAATGTCACTAATAGAATGCATAGTTAATTATTAATTAGTAATATTTTACAATAGGAACAAGGTGACATTGTTCAGTACAAAGCACAAGCCCAGCCTATCTTCATCATCTATCATCCAGGTATTGCTTATTTCAGCACCTTCATCCACATTCAGCATCCTTGTTGTTTCAGTTGATGATGCAGATCGTCTCAGTCAGCGCAGTGAGCGTGCCACAAGTCGCATTTTTGGGCGTAGCCGACCTCAGATGCGTAGGAAAGCTTCGCAACCTTCAGCCTTTGAGCCTGTGTACAGACCTCAACCTCACCACGCACAGTACAACTCTCCCCCACCCCCAGGCTACCCCCCAGCTGACCCCAACATGTACGTTGGAGGGACACCAGCGCAGCCTGTGGGTGGAGAGGGAGGAGTGGCGCCCTGGGGAGTGCCAACTTCGCCAGGTATTGCCGGGCCACCACACGGAGTGCCCGTCCACGGCCATGTAGTTAGTGGTGGCCATCCAATGCCTGGCCCCACCCCAGGACATACTCCGGGGCACGTTGAGGGTACATATGCTCCCTTAGACCCCAGCCACACCCAGGGACTTCCTGTAGCATCCCAAACAGATCCAAGAGTTGCCTTTGGTCCAGTTAATACTGAATATTCCTACCCTGTAGGTTATCCTGAAGGAGACTACCCCGGATACCAGCCTGGTTACCCAGGGTTACAACCTGGGGTACAGCCAGGAGTACAACCTGGGTTCTACCCCCTACCCGCTGGGGGCTCACCTGTCCCCCAAGGGGGTTATTCTGTGGGTCAGCAGGTATACATCCCGACAGGGCCAGCACAGAGTGTGGGGTATAAGCCTGGAAGAGTCTATTATTCAGCAGGTGGGAAAACACCAGTCAGGATCTACTACCCTACAAATGGAAGAATCCCCATGCCTTCATCTGGTCCACCCCCTCCGCCGGGAATGCATAGTGTTGGAGTTATCTCCCCTGGACCTCGCCCAGGATCCATGCCAGTGACACCTATTGCTACGGGGACTCCAATTTCGGATTCCAGACTTTCGACAACTGTCAACTTTGATGGATCATTCATAACACCTCCAAGCCCGATACGTAAGTGTAGTATTTTATTTATCCCCTTGGAATATAAGGCGGTCAAACCTATTTTATTTTGTCCTTTAATATCGGTGTGTACCTGACATAGAAGTACAAGTTTCGAATCCCAGTTCCATGTTATTTTTTCTATAGCTCAATAGGTCCTCTTGTATACAGATGGTCTCATTAGACAGAAATTCTCTCATCAAGCTGGAAGTAACTGTCAGATGATGTGTTCTTTCAAATGTGCGGTGACCGGATGGATTTGTCATCTGATGATTCTTGTTTTACCAAATACAACATGGCAAATGCTTGGGAAACTTAATAGAGCTTGCATACACTTAATATGGGTATACAGTTGTCAATTCTTACAGGAAAATTGTTTATTAAAAAGAAAGGTACATAGATCAATTGAGAGATCTATTCAGATTCAGTAGCAAAATTGACACAAGGACATTCTTGTTGTGCCATCTTTTTATACATATATTTTTCTGTATCTTTACCGAACTTGAATACATGTTGGGGACATTTTGAATGACAGTTAAAAGTTGAATCGATTAAAAACCATGAGTTGGGACTTTGGGATAGATTATGATTGATTATACGTTGTATCCTTCATATGAAAACCCATAAATACAGTTTGCAATTTCACATACACCTCTCCCTAACTGCATCTTGCCACAAACCTGATTGTTCTGGTAAAATATGTTGACATAAGTAATCAAAAATAACACAAACATAGTTAGACATTGCAATTCTCTCATGCCTTATAATCTTGTCCATGTTCTCTTGTTTCTGATTGATCTGATATATATATATATATGGTGGCTTGTTTGCATATAATAGAGAGGATACTAGACGGCCTTCCGTGCAATACCACTTTTATGAAACGAGTTAATGATTTCGTATACTGTAAACGTACTTATTTTCGCGTGGTGCAATTTTCGCGGAATTGACAGTTTAGACTACATCGCGCGGTCAATTATTCGCGCAATCAGTAATTGCCGGAACTGCCAGCTGTCTCTTTGGCCGCCACTAATAGCAGTGAAAACAAACAGAGTGGCTTAACCTGTCAGGCGGCGTTTATTGCTTACTCACAGGAAATCCCTATCTGTGCGATATACTAGTACACAGTAATCCGTTTACTCCACGGAAGAGAGCGAAAAACACATCAGTCTTATGTTCCGAATTCTGACGATCTGGCGAATTAACTTCTGCTGTATATGAAGCTCTTTGTGATTTCAAACAAGCGGGTTGTTGTGAATGAGATGATTAGTGTTAAAGTGACTATTCGCCATGATGTACTGGTAAAATAAAATCTTAATGAATAAATAAAATACTGCTGTATTATTTCTTTCGAGTGGTTTCATGGTAGTCTGTTTTGTATCAAACCATCTGTCATGTGACCAATTTCCATGGCCACAACACACATTGCTGTTTTCAAGCTAATCTGGCGATGGATTTGGCTCATTATTTAATTATGTTTTGGAAATCCATTACAGCTTACAGTTAAGTATGATTCTTTATGCTACTTTCAGTCGAGTCATTTTAAGATTCCCGTAGATTTCTGTCTTCAAACTTGATGTGTTATGGTAACAACTCAGGGGCGAGCGTGGCTAGACTGAATGAATGACAGGTTTATTCGCGGTGTATAAATTTTCGCGCTAAAATGTTTTGCGCGAAAATAAAACCTGCGCGAAATATAATACGTTTACAGTAGTATGCTAAATCTTTCATGAGTTAAATAAAAATGGTATTTCACGGAAGCGAGTTTAGTATTCTGCTTATTACCCTCCAACATATATGGACAGAAACTGCCTACAGTGTGATGACTCTCAGCTTTCCGCGAGTCAAGCAGGGTCTAGTACCATTGTGACAGAGGTATAAGCATTGTGACGTCATAACCGTAAACCATTATGACGTCATACGTCTAGCGGTATTACACTAGTGTAATATTGCCGTAAAATATTACACTGCAGTATCTTCCACGGGCAAGTAATAAATAGAGGATATTATATGAGTGCCCATATCATACAATGTTTACGACTCGAGTATAGGCACAAGTATGGGCACTCATATAATAGCCTCTATTTATTACCGAAATCGTCAAAATGAGGAAAAGAAAATAATAATGAGGAATATAAAGCCAGATCTACTTTCAAACATAGGCTGGCTATCTGCCATCGCGGCATGTAGAAAGCAATGTCGTAGAAGAAATGTGACGTCATAGCATTGTTCATGACGTCACGTCACCATGACAAAGTGATATTTTGCCCTAGGGCATCGTATGAAAAATATGAGCCCCAATTTATTCTCCCTGGTAGGTTATAAATTATTATTATTATCTGAGTTCACAGTTCTGTGGTGCAATGGTATTGTTGATTTTGTCATAATGTCCATATTTTAATGTTGACACAGTGGTTAATATACTGCCACGTGAACTTCCAAACTTTGACTTACTGCTTTCAATACTTAGGTGTTGACTTGGAAGTCACTTTGTCCATATATCCACATTAACTTCAGGTTGTCATAATGTCCAGCCCTTGACGTTGAATTGCGACTGTTATGATATCAAAACTTAAAAAGTTTAAGACTCTCTCACAGTTTTTATTACTTTTCAGAAAGCGATTTAATTCTTTATAAATATTCATGAAGCCAATTTATATTCAAATACAAAAAACAAACAAATTTCTACACAAGCACTATACCTATTCCCTAGTAATGATACTGTCGCAAGATAAATATCTTTCAAAACAGTCGACCCAAATAGCTCCATTAACTCAGCTGTAGTCATGTGGCTGCTTTGTTGAGGCAACTGTTGAAGCGTATCCTGCCTCGATCAAGGGGCAGCAGTAATCCCATCTCACAATACCTGTGGGCGGTCAGCATTTGCCTTGTTACAGGTGTGCTCATTTCAAGGTAACACAACACTTGATTATATCAGTGAGCAACACATGTTCAATGTTTCTGTTGACACACTGGTTATGCAGAATGTTTCTGTTGACAAACCGTGGTTGTGCTCAATGTTTCTGTTGACAAACAATGGTTATCCTCAATGTTTCTGTTGACAAACAATGGTTATCCTCAATGTTTCTGTTGACAAACAATGGTAATGCTCAATGTTTCTGTTGACAAACAATGGTTATGCTCAATGTTACTGTTGACAAACAATGGTTATGACTACAGAATGTTTCTGTTGACAAACAATGGTTATGTTCAATGTTTCTGTTGACAAACAATGGTTATCCTCAATGTTTCTGTTGACAAACAATGGTAATGCTCAATGTTTCTGTTGACAAACAATGGTTATGCAGAATGTTTCTGTTGACAAACAATGGTTATGTTCAATGTTTCTGTTGACAAACAATGGTTATCCTCAATGTTTCTGTTGACAAACAATGGTAATGCTCAATGTTACTGTTGACAAACACTGGTTATGCAGAATGTTTCTGTTGACAAACAATGGTTATGTTCAATGTTTCTGTTGACAAACAATGGTTATCCTCAATGTTTCTGTTGACAAACAATGGTAATGCTCAATGTTACTGTTGACAAACACTGGTTATGCAGAATGTTTCTGTTGACAAACAATGGTTATGTTCAATGTTTCTGTTGACAAACAATGGTTATCCTCAATGTTTCTGTTGACAAACAATGGTAATGCTCAATGTTACTGTTGACAAACAATGGTTATGCAGAATGTTTCTGTTGACAAACAATGGTTATGCTCAATGTTTCTGTTGACAAACAATGGTTATCCTCAATGTTTCTGTTGACAAACAATGGTAATGCTCAATGTTACTGTTGACAAACAATGGTTATGCAGAATGTTTCTGTTGACAAACAATGGTTATGCTCAATGTTTCTGTTGACAAACAATGGTTATGCTGACTGTGTCTGTTGATAAACAATGGTTATGCTCAATGTTTCTGTTGACAAACAATTGTTATGCTCAATGTTTCTGTTGACAAACAATTGTTATGCTCAATGTTTCTGTTGACAAACAATGGTTATGCTGACTGTGTCTGTTGACAAACACTGGTTATGCTCAATGTTTCTGTTGACAAACAATTGTTATGCTCAATGTTTCTGTTGACAAACAATTGTTATGCTCAATGTTTCTGTTGACAAACAATTGTTATGCTCAATGTTTCTGTTGACAAACAATGATTATGCTGACTGTTTCTGTTGACAAACAGTAGTTATGTTCAATGTTTCTGTTGACAAACAATGGTTATGCTCAATGTTTCTGTTGACAAACAATGGTTATGCTGACTGTGTCTGTTGACAAACACTGGTTATGCTCAATGTTTCTGTTGACAAACAATTGTTATGCTCAATGTTTCTGTTGACAAACAATGATTATGCTGACTGTTTCTGTTGACAAACAATTGTTATGCTCAATGTTTCTGTTGACAAACAATTGTTATGCTCAATGTTTCTGTTGACAAACAATGATTATGCTGACTGTTTCTGTTGACAAACAATTGTTATGCTCAATGTTTCTGTTGACAAACAATTGTTATGCTCAATGTTTCTGTTGACAAACAATTGTTATGCTCAATGTTTCTGTTGACAAACAATGATTATGCTGACTGTTTCTGTTGACAAACAATGATTATGCTGACTGTTTCTGTTGACAAACAATGGTTATGCTGACTGTTTCTGTTGACAAACTGTGGGTATACTAAATTTTTCTGTGGGAAAATTATGGGCCAGTAAGGAAACTGGAAGTTTGTTTGTACCTGGCATCTAAGACATTAACAAACACTGTCAAATGCAGAGATGGCGACCTCTACGATTTTTAGTCTCAAACTACGCCAATACGACTGCACTAGAAATTCTTCGAAATTTGAAGAAAATTAATTAAAATTCGTATATATAGACAAAAACATATTTTTGTTGATTAAATAAATTTTCGCCAAAAAGAGACAAGAAGAAGAAATGTAATGCTGATACGAGTAATTTGGAAATCTGGTGTTGTGAAATTGAAGCATACTCTTGATTAATGTCATATCTTTCTCAGGGGGTGGCGGGGTAGCCTAATGGTTCAGGTGTTCGCTCGTCATGCTGAAGACCCTAATGGGTACAATGTGTAAAGCTCATTTCTGGTGTCCGCTGCCGTGCTATTGCTGGAATATTGCTAAAAGCGGCATAAAACTACTCACTCACCCTTTCTCAGAATCTATCATGATTTTAAGTATTTAGTTGACTACTAATTTTATGGTCAAACTACTAATTTTGATCCTTGAAACTACTATTTGCAACACTTTGGGGTTGTCATCTCTGCAAATGGTAAATGGTCTTAATTTTGTTGTTATTTATAGCTGTACTCAGCAATATTCCAAGTACAGGACGTCAGTCTGCTAATTATTGAGTCTCCACACCCAATTCCCTCAGCTACGTGTTACGCCAAGCATGGGTTGTCATAGTAACCCAGATATTCCTGGGCTAGTCTGAAGAGTAATCTCATCTGTCAATCAGTTGCTTCATGAAATTTAGTTCAAAAGGATCAGGGGTCAAAGTGGCTGTTATGTAACAAGTACGTTTGACTAATGATTGTGGATGTGCCTGTTTGTAGGACTTCTGTAATCTCCTTTCACTCCATCAACATGATACGTAAATCATTTTAACAACACATTTTCTCAGGACATCCCAGAAAATATTTTGGGGGGTCAAACTTACAGAAAATGAATTATTCTAGTAGAAGAAATTATTTTTAAAAACCCAGCTGCCACAGACGACGTCCCTATAGTATGTCCCTTGTGCCTGACGCTCTGTACTGGTCTGTGATCAAGGTGTATGTCCCTTGTGCCTGACGCTCTGTACTGGACTGTGATCAAGGTGTATGTGCTGCCAAGGGTGCTAGGTGGATCTGTAGAATCTCCTTTCAACCTGTAGTGAAAGGCCTTTTCTTGGCAGAGCAATTACAGCTGAGTTACCTGTGTATAGTCCTTGAGTGAACCTGTAGGTCAGAAGGAGTTAACTCCAGTCACATAATTACATTGTAACTAGTTGTGGTCGGCCGTGGAATCAGTGTATGGAAAGACTAGGGTGCCAATGGGGATTACAGTTGTATGAGAGGTGTGCTACGGACCTTACGCCTGTGTAGTCACAATACTTCGCCAACACTTGTATGTAGACACGTTATGTGACTTTAAGTAAGTATGTCAGCATTAGAACTTGGCATTAGTCCTTGCCAAACTGCTTTTTAGTTAAGGTTTCCTAAGGAGTGGTAGAAATTTTCCATGTTAACATTTTTGGACTATTGGGCTAAACATGTTAGTGTACATCACTTCATGTTAGTTGATGTCATTGACTGTCTGCATATTATATCCAAATCAAGACAGTAGGCCCATTTGTGTGAGCTGCTGTGGTTAGAGTTGCCTCCCCTTGCTGTGTCAGGCTCCTTTGGTCATAGGTTTGAATCGAAGATCTTTCAGTTTTTAATCTTATCCAGGCATAGAAATACTTTTTTTTCTAAGTGTGCCTTAGGGCACCAGGTAAATATTTTAGGTGTGCCTTTCAGAAATCAAGTGTGCCCACATGTTTTTAGAATCAATGACTGTAGCAAGGATGATGATCTTTTGAAATTTATTGTCAGAAAACAACAAATGTAACCAGTTTTATTGGCGATAAAGTCAATAAATGTTTTTGCCTGGTTGTCATTTGCATAAGTGTTTTGTTTGGTTATTAAGAGTCCAAAGGTGTGTTATGTCTCTAAAAAATTAGACGTGCCATAAGGGCACGGGAACATTTTTTATCTGTGCCATTTTGATATTTACCGTGCCGTGGCACGCTAATTAATATATGGGGTATTTCGAACCCTGTTATCTGTCAGCCAGGGGAAGTTGAGAAGTCTCGGTGGCTCAAAACCCAAATATGTGTACTGATGGTACTTGTTGTTTCCCTGTCTTTGCTCAGATTAAGGGATGAAACAAGGACTGAAAATGAACTCTGGTTATTGCTTGAGGTCATAATGTAGCACTTTAAGCTTTCTGTAGGGAGTGGATTTGGCAAATAAACACATAAAAATCATTATACTCCAACCCTTGTTCAGTTCTCATCTTAAATTTCCATGTTTATTTTGGAAATATCCACAAACGACATTGATGTCATTGTCAAATATGCTCAAATATACTTGCTGAAAAATTTGTGAAACAGTTTGTGTCTAGATGGTCACATACACGGAGTTCTACCCTACGGAGAAGATGAGCTGGGTTACATTAAAAAAGGATGTGAAATAGTAACAAGACGTGTCACAACACAGATGTCTTCTCTGTATTTCGATATAGGTGTGTTACTTCTACACAAAACGGGGCGGTGGGGTAGCCTAGTGGTTAAAGCGTTGGCTCATCACTCCGAAAACCCAGGTTCAAGTCCCCACATGGGTACTAGTGGTGGTCCGATTAATTGAAATAATCGACGATTGGTCGTTGTGACTAAACGACCAAGCAATCGATCATGTTTTCTCATGATCGAACACAAACAATTCTGGAACACTTGTTTTCATTAACAGTATTTTTCACTAGGTTGGTTTTGTCTGTTACATTTCATAAGCACTACAAGCTCGTTCCAAGTCATGATTGAATTTATCTTAAAGACTCTATGAAATTCATGTTCCTAACATACTAGTCATCCTTTAAAGATGTGAAATTTTGCCCAAAAAAACCCACAGAACTACATGTTTTTCTCCATATTTTTTTGTGTATTAACAAATTTCATAAATGGCCCTAACCAATTATTTTCGATGATTGATCGGTGCTAATGAACCAATCATCAATTATGAGATTTTAACGAATTCCCAACACTAATGGGTACAATATGTGAAGCCCATTTCTGGTGTCCCCCGCTAGATTTTCCCAATGTCATTGGCTGGTAGATTGGGAAAATATAATTATGTCATTGAAAATTTGGAGATTTGTATTTTGAGATTTATCAAATGAATGATATATAATTTAGCATATGAACTTTCCAGTTTATTTGTCATTTTTGTCATTGAAAAAGAAAATGACGTAAGATTAGTACTATAATGATAATAAATGGGCAATTTTTCCATTCTACTTTTGAAATTTTGAAGGACTGCAGACTTGGCAGAATACATGTCTCAGAACAAGTCTAGATCACTCTCAATATCATGGCATTTTCCCATGTCCTTACGCTAGTATATGGTACACAGACCAGGACAATACCCTGTGTAGACTACTAGAAAGAATATATATGAAGATAGATACAACAGTATGTGATACACAGGCCATGAAAGGACAAAAACCCTGATATCTATGAAGATAAGTGGATCTGCTGTATGGTTCTGTACATGGCACCTGAGTTCTGACACACTGGACGTTTGATCCTGACCAGGTCAAGCAGGGTCAGTGTTTGTGTAAACAACACCGATCTTTGCTTAATAGACAGGTGCTTGTATCAAGAAGTCAATGGTATAGCTTCACCCTCAGGCTTTATGGGTTTCATTGTATTTTCACTTTGGTTATCTTATAAAAAAAGTGATTAATTTCACAATTAAAATATCAAATTGTACTGAATGTGTCAACTTAAATGTTTGAGGGGGAGGGGGATTGTGTGTTTGAGATTTGTTTATTTACAATTTTGAGTACAAATTTAGGTCATGATGGGATTCCAATTCAAAGATATAAAATGTCATGGATGTGTGTTTACAATTTATTGTGGGATTGAATCTGTTCAAATTGTATTATTTTTTTTTTAAGATCATTTTGAATATGTTCAGTGTGAGGTTGTCTATTTCCTAGACAGGCTTTTTAAATGTTATGCTTTGTGATAATTGTTCTAAACATTGGTCATTTCAGAATAAGGTCACAGGTCAATATCTACACATGAAATAAAGAGTTATGAAGTGATTAATTAAAGATATGTTGATAAGACGGTATTAATGGATATTTAAAGGTCACTAACGACTCTATACGATTATTATTAGATGTTAATCTTTGAACTGAATTGCAGTAGTTCTATTTGACAATTGCTAATTAGGTTCAAGTAAGACTATACCTCATTAACCAATTAATTAATTAAACCACAATATTAATTAGTTTAGCAAATTAGAAGACTTAAATCCCTGTATTACGAAAGAATCTAAAAATTGTAATTGGTTGAAAAATTCATTCATGGCAATGCTTTTATCCGAAATTTAATCTCGCTGTGATCTCTTCTTACGGTGGCTCCCATAAGATTATCCCCAACAAATCCTCCCCTCTAATTCTGGTCACCACAGTTGTCTGACTGGCGGCAAAACCTGACACACTTCTAATGCCTCATTTATACTTGCCCGGGCATGACAAGTCACATGATCTCGTCTTGCTGTAA
The DNA here is from genome assembly GCF_003918875.1 of Haliotis rubra. Classification (NCBI taxonomy): domain Eukaryota; kingdom Metazoa; phylum Mollusca; class Gastropoda; order Lepetellida; family Haliotidae; genus Haliotis; species Haliotis rubra. Next base: position 8,574 of record NW_025764934.1, on the reverse strand, counting down.
TTCTATAATCAGTCCGACCTGAACAACGCGGGCTAACAAGACCCAGCTGGGAGAAAGGATTCTCATTCTGGTATGACCATAAGGGAGATAACTGAATTTGAGGTGTGAATAAATTCAAACTTCTGTCAACATGGAGTAGCAGAAGCGTCTGTGGATACAAGATGGCCTGAGTTTCTCAGGCTTTGTGAGGAAGCATAGTGTTGGACAGTTTGTGTTTTGTGCTGGTGGTGTACTGAATATATTGTGTTGCTATCCAACAGGATCTGTTGCCATGGAGTCTCCGGTAGCTCCCAGGGGAATTCTGAAGAATGGAGGAGACGGAGTTGCTGTGGATGATGACAGCTATCTGTTCTGTAACGTCCCAGAGCATCATGACCTGGTAGGTGCTGTTTTGGTCCGTTCTGTATGCGAGGCAGCTCTGTGTGTGTGAGTATGTCTGTTCTCTTTCTGTATGTGACTTTATATGTTCTGTTTTGTATGTCATTGTATGTCTGTTCTGTTTTAGGCATTGTTGACTATGATAGTTATCAACAAAGGTACCACAAGGTCATAAATTGGCATTTGTTATGCTTTGATGATTAATTGCAATTATTGAGACACAATGTCATAATTCCTGTATCTTACTGAGACACTATATCATACTACATGTATCTTACTGAGACACAATGTCATAACACCTGTATCATACTGAGACACTATGTCATACTACATGTATCTTACTGAGACACTATGTCATAACACCTGTATCTTACTGAGACACAATGTCATAACACCTGTATCATACTGAGACACTATGTCATACTACATGTATCTTACTGAGACACTATGTCATAACACCTGTATCGTACTGAGACACAATGTCATACTACATGTATCTTACTGAGACACTATGTCATAACACCTGTATCTTACTGAGACACAATGTCATAACACCTGTATCATACTGAGACACTATGTCATACTACATGTATCTTACTGAGACACTATGTCATAACACCTGTATCTTACTGAGACACAATGTCATAACACCTGTATCATACTGAGACACTATGTCATACTACATGTATCTTACTGAGACACTATGTCATAACACCTGTATCTTACTGAGACACAATGTCATAACACCTGTATCATACTGAGACACTATGTCATACTACATGTATCTTACTGAGACACAATGTCATAACACCTGTATCGTACTGAGACAATATGTCATAACACCTGTATCATACTGAGACACTATGTCATACTACATGTATCTTACTGAGACACTATGTCATAACACCTGTATCTTACTGAGACACAATGTCATAACACCTGTATCTTACTGAGACAATATGTCATAACACCTGTATCTTACTGAGACACTATGTCATAACACCTGTATCTCAATGAGACACTATGTCATAACACCTGTATCTAACTGACACACTGTCATAATAATAAAATATTAAGTCATCTTCTACAGCTCACAGTTTCCAAAAACCAATCGATTGCTCGTGGCGCTTAATCAGAATCTGATTCTTATTACCCCGGATAACCCAAACTGCCTGTTAGGCGCTAGAAGGTTATAGTCACATGACTTTATCCAACCAGGGTACCCATTTTCTGCTGGGTGAACAGAGGCAATTTGGAACAAACTCACTTGCCTAAGGTGGGACCACATGTATCACATGTGCTTCATTGTGGGGAAGGACTGAAGTCCTAGAAACTCTCAGGAGTCAAGCTGCCAAACACTGTCACCCATCCAAGGACTGTCCGAGCTCGACGTTGCTTAACTTCAACTGATTTGTGACCTGAGCTCTGTGCACAGGACCACACGTCACCACATAAACACCTGTATCTTACTGAGACACTATGTCATAACACCTCTATCTTACTGAGACACATTGTCATTACACCTATATCTTACTGAGACACATTGTCAATAACACCTCTATCTTACTGAGACACATTGTCATAATACCTGTATCTTACTGGGACACATTGTCATAACACCTCAATCTTACTGAGACACTATGTCATAATACCTGTATCTTACTGAGACACATGCCATAATACCTGTATCTTACTGAGACACATGTCATAATACCTATATCTTACTGAGACACATGTCATAATACATTATCCTACTGAGACACATGTCATACTACCTCTATCTTACTGAGACACTATGTCATAACACCTCTATCTTACTGGGACACATTGTCATTTAACACCTGTATCACTGTTAGAATTACCATTCATAAATCTTTAAAACATCGCTATCAGTATAATCACAGTAAACTGTCAACCCAAATCATGTAAAGTCAACAGTCGTAGTATGTCAACAGACATGGCTGTTGTTTGTGTTTAATAACTCTTATCTGTTCAGTGTGGAATTGTCTCCTCAACAGTCAACACAGAAAGGACATTAGCACACTCTTAACCCTGAGATTGAACCTGCCTGTAGTGTCCTACCACAGTAGTGGGGTTGTAAATATCTCCCACTGTGGGGCCACTCTAACTTGCATGTGCGTTATTGAAGGATATTGGCTTTCATAGAACACAAGTGATAATAAATCAATGGAGATATGATAGACTGGATGTGGGACTTTGTCAGGGTGAGTGTTTTGTTATTGATTTTATTGGGCCCCATTTCACAAAGCCATGTTACTTTGTTAGCACTATTTCTGTCCTAAGTCTGTGAAGCATGAGAGTTTATCAGTTCCTTGGCATGTGTTTCAGAAAGTGATTTGAACACTATTTCTGTCCTAAATGTGTAAAAGTATGGGAAGTACAATCAAAGTGCTAAAAATACTTTCTTTTATCTTGTGAATGCTGCTATCAAACCCGTTCAACAGGAGAGTTGCATAATGACATCCCCCCACATATTTTTGGATAATTATGTTCATTTTTCTATTTAGTATAAAGGTGCAAATTATTGGTTAAGTTGTTCCATATTAAATGACGCCCCAAATGTTGAACTCACCCTGTTTACAGCGCCTTACGCTGAAATTAATTCTCCAGACTAAAGGTTAACAGTTCTGGGGCTCAGTTGTCAACGAGCGATCTTAGCGCTATGATGATTATAACTCTACTGTTTAGATTAGGCTTATCATTGGCATTAAGATTATGTTGGAACAGGGGTTTGGGCTTTCATATCTGTAATGACCTTTGTATATCAGTTGTAAACGTTAAGGGCTGGTTGTCATTACTCTAATGGTCTAAGATAAAATGACATCACTACACCCAACAAGGCATTGCCAGCAACCATTATGTTTAGGCCATCATGCAAGCGACCATGCGGACACATCAAGGACCAAGCCACTATCAATTTCTTTAGCTAAGTTAATGCACCATAAGGATTGCATTGTATAGAACACATGTTAGTTAGAATTTATGAAACAATTCTATTTCTTTAAAAATACGAACTAAATGATCCAGTAAGAGTTCCGCCCATAACCCCCTCTTGAAATGTATACTATTTGAATTAGGTTTCCTTTGAGGGTTTTACGGTTAGGGTTAATTTTGTTTTTAGAATATAAAAGCGCCTATTCTTAGGCATAGCATGATTAAAAAGCGCAGGTTTATGGGAAATCTTTCCAATGATTCCTTATTACAGATGACCTAGAAATAATTATTTCTGAAGTATAGTAAATAAACAAAGAGTTAAATTAAGAATACATTACAGGATATAGAATAAGTGCTAGCTAAATACAAAAGTGCTTCAGCTATGAGTGACATAAGTTTCTTGAAAATTAAAGTATAAATCAAATGAACTTACCCTTTGTGACACAGTAAAGAGAACTGCCCTTAGAAGATGTAGAGTGAAATATGCCAACTGACCACTCCAATTCTGACCAGGGTATCGACATGATTGACGAGATCATACAGAACCAGAGAACAATAAGACCCTAATCACAGGCCAAGCCAGTCACCGACCCAGTAACAATAACCATCACCCTCAAAGCTCCAGAACTACCCAAGCTGTCTACATAAGCTAGCTTAACTATGGATGTACATTTGTGCATGTGTTAAGTAAACACAAATATTTAAATATAAATGTTAAATATTTAGGATTGGATTATTAATTTGATTAGTCTTAGGTTCTTTGAAGGGCATTTAGAAGTGATGCACATACAGGCAAGAATTTTATGGATGTCATCTTCTTTATTGTGACGGGTCACGACGTTTCAAAGTATATTCTTACTCCTTCCAACTTATTATTTGGAAAGTTCACATTTTCCTGGTTCATGGCTGTTTTAGCATTGAAGTTTAATCTTGTGTTGTGTTCTACAGGAGGACTACATTGCTGAACTGCAGGAGAAACTGAGAAAAGTTCAAATCAAGATTTCACATCAAGAGGTTTGTGATATTGACACATCATTACTACAGATTACATGGATAACTTCTTGTGATGAAGTTCTTGGTGTGACACCAGCAACGGCATCACACTCCGCGGCACAGTGATGACTCAGCATAACATCACTGCCACAGGCTAATTTGCATATCACGTGACCGGAGTTTTCTCTTGTTTGTAAACAAGCGCGCATATTCACAATAAGAAGAGGCTGGTCTTAGGCAAGCTTTTCGGCGCGCTCTTCATAATGTTTTACATTGTTACATATATATTCTTCCACAACTGCGACAGTAAGTTTTATGACAGGACAGCACGTGGAGACGTACAACCTATATGTAAACGAAGGATCGCTACGCAAATTGAAATAGTGTTACATGTTTTAGGATATTTTCTCGGTGAAACTAACCATTCTATCAAAGATGTTTAGTTAGATGTGTAGACTCATCAAAAATAAAAGAGTTAAGAAATATGTAGATTATATTAAATGGACTGTGTAAGATGCGATGAATCGTCATTTTTCTGGCCTGTGGCAGAGATACTATGCTGGATTGCCGCATGGAGCTCTGGGTAGGAGAGTGCAACAGCATAGGTCACATTGAACCCTTGCTAATCCAGGAAGTGCAAAGAAATAGTTCAGATTAAGAAGAGCTGTAAAAATGTAATGTCCTTTAATTTTCTGAGGATGTTCCAAACAGTAAATGTACTGAAGATGGGTTTTATATTACAAGGATTTCAAATGGTATTGGGTTTCAGACACTGCTTGTTATCTTACTTGTGAAATACTTTAATTTCATTGGTCAATGACGCTTTAACAAGATTCCGTGTCACCCCTCCCAGGAGGGTGACAACTGGAAAAAATATTACCTGCTGCCACGGTAACCCGCAAAACTCTCCGCCGAGAAGCTGTATCTCTAACAATCGTATGACGTCATAATATGACGCATGCAGAGTCTGGAGTTCGAAAACCGTTCGATTAGGTGTTTTTGAGTTCACTACGTACAGATTTATTTTACCGACTTTCACTTCTTTATTTAAACTATTATATACATTGAATCGTTTGCACACTCAACTTAAACATAATTAAGAATTTTTATAGCAGTGTTAACCTTGTCAGAATATGTTTCACTGATTAAAATAATCCAGTCGAGGGTCAGACGCCATTTTGTTTACTTGTCATATAGTCAGTAGTTAATGGCGTCAAAGGGTAATAATGCAAGTCTGTCGTAGTTCACATATAAGTAAATCAAGTGGTTGCTGATGAACCTGCTCAGAATGAGTGTTGCTATGGTTACAGGACATTCATGAGGAGATAATTATGGATGAAGAGAAGAGGCTCATCCACAGACTCAAGACCGAGCTGGAGGTGAGAGGGAGAGGTGGTCTTTCGGGTGGAAAGGAGGAGAGCATTTTTAATGTGAATTCATGCCCACATAAATAAATGTCATGCATTATGGTAATGTCCACAAATGATGTGAAATCAGGTTTTACAAGAGCGAAACAACCAGTCCTCCAAATTTCCAGGGCCTAGATTTTCGAAGCTCTCTTAGCGCTAAGATAGTTGTAAGTTAGTGTTAATGTATGGCACTTACGACTATCTTAGCTCTAAGACAGCTTCGAAAATCTAGGCCCTGATGTCTTGCTCGCCCTGATTTGTTCCCGTGTGTTTCCTTGTCAACACGTGCACACCTTCAATCCATGATATCCAAGGGACCTGGGGTAGAGAAATTGAGTCAGATTAGGCAACTTAGTTGGGTCAGATTGTGTATCTACAGCATTCATTTAATTCAACTTCACCCAAATAATTCAGAAATGTCATTCTGCAGGATCGTCGAGATGAGCTGGAAGGCCTTGACCTTGCCATTGAGAGGCAGAAGAAGAACCTCAAGAAACTGAAGTATAATGAGAAGAGCATCCGGGAGAAGAGGTCGTCAGCCAAGGAGGAGCTGGAGTTCCTCCGCATGAGGAACATGAGGAGCACCATCAAGAACAAGTGAGTGATTCTAGTTTTTAGTGTGGGAGATGAAGGATGGGACTGACTTGTCTTACTAACATATAATGTACAGGATTGAAAGTCATTCTCAACTCCTTGGGGAGTATACAACCCAAGCTTTCTGTAAGAGAAGGTTAACAGTCACAATACCTTTTCTTTCTAATTTTGAACACATTATAAATAATATGGTATAGCCTAGGGTTAGACTGTTCAGTCATCACCCTGAAGGCCTGGGTACAATGAGACCACCTCCGTGGTGTTGTGGTTAGAGTGTCCGCCCGGAGAGCGGAAGGTCGCGGGTTCGATCCCCGACCGCGTCATACCAAAAGACATTAAAATATGGTACTTGTTGGTCCCTGTCTGGCGCTCGGCATTAATGGGTACAACAAGGACTGGTCGGCTCGGAGTCAGTATAATGTGTCTGAGTGGGGTATTCATGCTTCAATGCGGCATGGTATCTCAGTGGGCTAGCACTATAAAACCAGCTTCAGTCTGGGCTAGTACAAGCAGCAGCACATACACATACATACGCATGCACGTCGTCATATGAGCGAAATATTCTCCAGCACGACGTTAAACCCAATTTCACCTCACCTCACCTGGGTACAATGTGTGAAGCCCATTTCTGGTGTCCTACTGTCATATTGCTGCAATACTGCTAAAAGTGGTGTAAAACCACACTCACTCATTATAACTAATATTTGACAATGGATTGACCAACTTATGGATTGATCATCATCTCAACCACCGGTGTCACAGCTTCAGACTCCGTTATTTCACGTTATCTCCAAGAGTTATTTCAAAGGCTACAGTTCTATTGCCTATTGTGAAGCAGTATGATATCATATACCTCGGGTCTGATCACTTTCTGACTATGTATCATTTAGGTTCTGCCAGTGTTGTTAAAGCCTGCACAAATAAGTAACTTGAACTATTTGCCCCTTAGACAGAGGAAGTACGAAGAAGACGACAGCTTGGATGAGTCGGCGTGTCGCAGCCGTCAGACATTCCTGCAGGATGAGATCGCGTGTCTGGAGAAGACTCTCGCCAAGAGGACCGGGCAGTTACGGGGAGGCAGACAAGCTGTTGAAGGAGTGTAACACTGACCTCAAGGATGCCCGCGAACAGGTAGGGGCAGATAACTCTCTACCTGTGTCATGGCTGTACAAAGTTAAAATGGTTGGAGTAAATATCGCTCTCTACTTCAGTTTAGCTCAAGGTAGGTTTATTGGTTAGACACTGTCTAAAAGAAAAATTCTTTGTCCTTCGTTTTATCTACATTAATTTATGGCGATACAACAGACATAGATCGTTGATCATTTTGTGGATCTCAACTCTTTTGTTTTATTTATATATTCCAAGACTATCATCAAAGAATATTTGAAGAGACCTAAAATTGAATGAAGACCCTTCATTGCTTGAGCCAGTATATGTGTGGCTCTCTTTAACAGAGGTATTATAGATCATTAACTGATTGGTGTCCAGGGTGCCGTTCTACAAAACAACCTTAGTGCTAAGACTGTCGTAAGTCTGTGTTAAGGCATGGGAGTTATGATCACCTTAGCACTAAGGTTGTTTTGTACAACGGCACCCAGAATTGGCAACGATTTTGAAAATGTGATAAATATAATATCAAATTATTCCCACAGAGGCCCAGATAAGCTGCGTATCCGGGTAAAATATGCATATAAAATTTCCAATTACGCGCTGAAAAATAATTGCTGCGTACCAATTACGCATTTAAAATGTTAGATACGCAAAAAGTTTAAAACAAATGCGTACCCGAATATAGTTATATAAATCGCTTTCGTAATGAAAAAGACATCGATTGCTATCAAGTTGTACTGTTAGTATAGGACAAGTGTTGTACTGTCAGTATAGGATGAGTGATTTTTTATGAAATAATTTCCATTATATTTAAGTTGGTTTTGATTAGGTATGACATAAGGCAGAACATACCTGCTTAGTAAACTTACTCAATGACATAATACTTAGGTGAGTAAAATGACTGAAATACGCACATATTTGAAAGCAGTGGGTAACGGAAAATGAAATACCCACTCAACATTCATAATACCCACTCCAAAAAAATACAGTGGGTACAGTACCCACATGAGCTAAATCTTATCTGGAGCTCTGTTCCCAAATGTCCTTTGTTTGAAAGTTTATTATTTATTTCTTCTTTTGGTTGTACATTGTGGTTTTATCTTAGGTGATGTATCAGAACAATTAAAATCATGAT